>NC_137471.1:62000603-62581236 GCF_964235325.1 Thermobia domestica
AGGAAATTATTACCTCCCTGTCGGCTATTGATTACTTCAAAGACAAACTCAAATGTTACATTATAAATTGATACCACTCTGTAGTATCTCTTAACAGGCACAGTCACTTTAGCCAAGATGGCTTTAAAACCGAAGATTTGATGGGGGAGGTAAAAATTTCCTAGGAAATTATTACCTCCCTGTCGGCTATTGATTACTTCAAAGACAAACACAAATGTTATATTATAAATTGATACCACTCTGTAGTATCTCTTAACAGACACAGTCACTTTGGCCAAGATGGGTTTAAATCCGAAGATTTGGTAGGGGGGTAAAAATTTCCTAGGAAATTATTACCTCCCTGTCGGCTATTGGTTACTTCAAAGACAAACACAAATGTTATTAATATATTATAAATTGGTATCACTCTGTAGTATCTCTTAACAGGCACAGTCACTTTAGCCAAGATATGATTTTATGAATTGATATTATACCATGTTATCTCTTAACAGACGTACTGACTGTCGGTAAGATGTCTTTATATCAGAAATTTTATACTCTTGTATTGGTTCTTTGCTACTTCAAGGATAAGGTCAAATTTTTACATTATAAATTGATGTTATACCGATTTATATCTTAACAGACGCACTCACTTTGGGGACGATGAAGGATGGTTTTATTTTCGAAAGTTCATAGGGAGGTAATATATAAAGAAAGCTAAAACTTATTTTTATTTTAAAGGAGATGAAATACCAAATTTGATGACTGGGGTTTAATAGAGCCCGAAAATGTACACGTTTTTATAAGATAATTTTCATACGTATTCTTCGCTTTCGCTTTGAAATTCCAAAAATCGATTCTCTGTGATATATCACGTCTCAGATCCCATGTACTGACGAAGCTTTAAGTTTCTAAGTTCAGCGGTTGTACATACGACTTGAGAATCTTCTTTTTACAAGCCTTGTACGTTGTTCTGGTGGCTAGCTCGCACTAGCTAGCTACGCCATTTTCAACAGTGTTGACAACTTTATCAATGTTTATTATATCTCCGGTACGGTTAGAGAAATCGAAGTGTTGTAAACGTTAAAATAATTTGAACGTTCCTTGCAAACCACACATGTAACTAGACTTATAATGTAACATTTGATGTCTTTAGAGTAGTGCTCTCAACGGGTCGGGTCGGGTCGGGTCGGGTTGAAGACCGACCCTACCCGAACCGTGACTCGAATTGACTGACCAGACACGACTGACCCGAACCGTGATCCGACCTGATTGACCTCTGATCCGACCCGACAACCCGACCCGACCAGACCCGTAACCCGACCCGAGCTCACCCGATCCGAGTCGGGTCAACCCGATCCGTTTGAGAGCACTATGGTCACGACACTGGGTGAACGCCAAAATGCACTCACATTGGGAATTAAACCCGGACCACGTGTACCGAAGTCTTACATGTTAACCACTACTTAGATCGAACGGGGGATTTGTATATGCATCTTAATGAATATTTGGCACTTTTGAGGTTTGGTTATTTCTTTTTATAACTATTAACAACGTCCGACGTCGGAAAATTTTTTTTTCTTGCTTTAGTTCTATGTGACGAAATTTTTCTTCAAGGTCAGTGTTCTCACCTGCTCGGACGGCAGGGGTTCTTCTCGGAATGCAGCAGCAAGAGTCTCTTGGCGGAGACAAAAGGAAATCGTTTAACTACAATGATAAGGGTTGAGGAAACAGGAGAACACCTGTGATTTTTTCCAACCCTTCAACTTTCATTCCAAAATAGGTTCTTATGATTCTGGGACCCGTGCCACTTTGATTTTTCTTTCTCGGTAATTAAAACGTATTTTACAGTATATATAGTTGCACGTAAGAAGATACATAAAATGAATTTTGTAGTTTAAAATTTAAAAATACAGTATGATATTTAATTATAAAGTACTAATTTTATTTCATCACTTTCAGCCCAACAAATAAAATTCAAACGATTCGCTCCCTGGGTCTTGGTCATCAATACTGCGTCTTATTCTTTGTCTTGCAGTCAAGTATGCTATACAAGAGCCAAGAATGCTCGCCTCATCAGTACAAATGAAGACCAAGTGTGATTTTGATTATGGTCTTTCATACTATACAGAAAGCAAGAAAATACGCTCATCGCTACTTGGTGATCACCAAAAGAAGGCCAAGAGCAAGATTACTATGCAATTCGTCTTGCATATCCAATCTTTATCTTGTTCTTGTATCGATGTCCTTGGGCTTGGTGAAATAAAATGAAATATTCAGTTTAAGGTCCCTCGATTCTGCACCGAGGCTAAGGGATGGTGACCATGAGAAATGAATGAAATGGGGAATGAAGAAAGTGGGAGGAAACAGGAGAACCCCGAGAAAACCCACTACACGGCGTTTCTCCACCACAAAGCCTACTTAGCACGAGCTGGGATCGAACCCTGGACACTATGCACCAGAGATGAATTCTATACCACTGAGCCACCGCAGCCCTGCTTCGGCTTGGTCGTACATATCCAATCTTTCTTTTGGCCTTACTTAAACAACTTCTAGTTTTGTTCTAAATCCAGACTCCATATTGGCGTAGATATTAATATTACAATCGATTGGTAAAATCAATCTTCCACATTTAAAAATTAAAGTACACACAATTACAAAAATAAGCATTTACCATAAAAGTACTAGCTTCAAGTGTTCAAAATAGATTTATGGTTTCTATAAAATCAATAGAAAATTGCTATTTTCAATTAGGCAGCTAGTAAAAAACAGCAGTTTTCGACTCCAGCCGAGTTTAAGCTCAACCTAAACTCAGTTGACCAAAGTGAACTGACCCGATTGACCCGATCCCACAACCCGACCCAAGCTGACCCGACTGACCCGACCCGATAACCCGATCCGACCTGACCCGATTGACCCGACCCGACAACCCGACCTGAGCTGACCCGACTGACTCGACCCGAGTAGACTAACCCGACAACGCGACCCTTGCTGACCCGACTGACCCCACCCGACAAACCGACCTGATTTGACCTGATCCGACCAGACCCGTAACCCGACCCGAGACGCGTTTGAGAGCACTACTTTGGAGTAATCAAAAACCGAAATGTGGGTATAATTTCCTAGGATATTTTTACCCCCCTTACCAAATCATCGAATTTAAAGCCATCTTACCCAAAGTGAGTATGTCTGTTAATAGATTCTACGGAGTGGTAGCAATTTATAATGTAACATTTGAGTTTGTCTTTGAAGTATCCAATAGCCGACAGGGACGTAATAACTTCCTAGGAAATTTTTACCCCCTACCGAATCTTCGGATTTAAAGCTATCTTGGCTAAAGTGACTGTGTCTGTTAAGAGATACTACAGAGAGGTATCAATTTATAATATAACATTTCTGTTTGTCTTTGAAGTAATCAATAGCCGACAGGGAGGTAATAATTTCCTAGGAAATTTTTACCCCCTACCAAATCTTCGGATTTAAAGCCATCTTGGCTAAAATGACTGTGTCTGTTAAGGGATACTACAGCGTAGTATCAATTTATAATATAACATTTGTGTTTGTCTTTGAAGTAACCAATAGCCGACAGGGAGGTAATAATTTCCTAGGAAATTTTACCCCCTACCAAATCTTCGGATTTAAAGCCATCTTGGCTAACGTGACTGTGTCTGTTAAGAGATACTACAGAGTGGTATCAATTTATAATATAACATTTGAGTTTGTCTTTGAAGTAACCAACAGCCGACAGGGAGGTAATAATTTCCTAGAAAATTTTTACCCCCCTACCAAATCTTCGGATTTAAAGCCATCTTGGCCAAAGTGGCTGTGTCTGTTAAGAGATACTACAGAGTGGTATCAATTTATAATATAACATTTGAGTTTGTCTTTGAAGTAACCAATAGCCGACGGGGAGGTAATAATTTCCTAGGAAATTTTTACCCCTACCAAATCTTCGGATTTAAAGCCATCTTGGCCAAAGTGACTGTGTCTGTTAAGAGATACTACAGAGTGGTATCAATTTATGATATAATATTTGAGTCTGTCTTTGAAGTAACCAATAGCCGACAGGGAGGTAATAATTTCCTAGGAAATTTTTACCCCCCTACCAAATCTTCGGATATAAACCCATCTTGGCTAAAGTGACTGTGTCTGTTAAGAGATACTACAGAGTGGTATCAATTTATAATGTAACATTTGAATTTGTCTTTGAAGTAACCAAAAACCGACAGGGAAGTAATAATTTCCTAGGAAATTTTTACCCCCCTACCAAAACTGCGGATTTAAGGCCATTTTGGCTAAAGTGACTGTGTCTGTTAAGAGATACTACAGAGTGGTATCAATTTACAATGTAACATTTGAGTTTGCCTTTGAAGTAACCAATAGCCGAGAGGGAGGTAATAATTTCCTAGGAAATTTTTACCCCCCTACCAAATCTTCGGATTTAAAGCCATCTTGGCCAAAGTGACTGTGTCTGTTAAGGGATACTACAGAGTGGTATCAATTTATAACATAACATTTGTGTTTGTCTTTGAAGGAACCAATAGCCGACAGGGAGGTAATAATTTCCTAGGAAATTTTTACCCCCGTATCAAATCTTCTGTTTTAAAGCGTTCTTGGCTAAAGTGACTGTGTCTGTTAAGAGATACTACAGAGTGGTATCAATTTATAATATAACATTTGTGTTTGTCTTTGAAGTAACCAATAGCCGACGGGGAGGTAATAATTTCCTAGGAAATTTTTACCCCCTACGAAATCATCGGATTTAAAGCCATCTTGGCCAAAGTGACTGTGTCTGTTAAGAGATACTACAGAGTGGTATCAATTTATGATATAATATTTGAGTCTGTCTTTCAAGTAACCAATAGCCGACAGGGAGGTAATAATTTCCTAGGAAATTTTTACCCCCCTACCAAATCTTCGGATATAAAGCCATCTTGGCTAAAGTGACTGTGTCTGTTAAGAGATACTACAGAGTGGTATCAATTTATAATGTAACATTTGAATTTGTCTTTGAAGTAACCAATAACCGACAGGGAAGTAATAATTTCCTAGGAAATTTTTACCCCCGTACCAAAACTGCGGATTTAAGGCCATTTTGGCTAAAGTGACTGTGTCTGTTAAGAGATACTACAGAGTGGTATCAATTTACAATGTAACATTTGAGTTTGCCTTTGAAGTAACCAATAACCGACAGGGAGGTAATAATTTCCTAGGAAATTTTTACCCCCCTACCAAATCTTCGGATATAAAGCCATCTTGGCTAAAGTGACTGTGTCTGTTAAGAGATACTACAGAGTGGTATCAATTTATAATGTAACATTTGAGTTTGCCTTTGAAGTAACCAATAACCGACAGGGAGGTAATAATTTCCTAGGAAATGTTTACCCCCTACCAAATCTTCGGATTTAAAGTCATCTTGACCGAAGTGAGTGCATACACTGAGAGATCACATTCAATTATATGAATTTTTAATGTGACTTTTGACTTTTCCTTTGAAGTTACCAGAAACCGACAAGGGGGTAAAGATTTCCAGGGGGTAAAAGTTTCCAGGGGTAAAAAATCCCTGTGACACCGGCCCTGATCAAGATTATATATTTGTTAGTGTTCCCTGATTCATTGCATGTTCCCACCTCTCGCCAGATTAGTGCACGCCCAGAATCACCGCTCAAACTGGATCTACTGTAATCAAGAGCCCTGTATGGGCCGGGCGTGTCCGTTTGGCAGAGCGGATTATCCGGCCCGTCCTTGCCCGTTTCAAGTATATCAAATTGGACTGGACCCTAATCGGGCCGGGCATTTTCCGGGTTGGACACAAATGCTATAGGGCCTAACCGGGCACATTTATTTCCGGACCGAGTCGGGCGCCCGACTCGGCCCAGACACTGTGACAGACGTATTGGAAACTAATGCTGTCAGCATATGTTAATCGTAATGTGTTTGGGAAACTGACTTTTTATTTAAGACTGTAAAGTACTGTACTACTACTAATACTACTTCTTCTACTATTACTACTACGACAACTGCTACGACTTCGCGTCAGAGTTGACATGTCTGGTGATACAGAACTTTCTAAGTACAGAAAAAAGTCGAAGAAATGCTAGTTATTATGGCCGGGTTGCGAAGAATGTGAACCGATGCTTGATCAACAAGAGGCAACGATGGCTCAGTAGATAAAGCGGATCGATCCTTGCTCGTGCTCTGTGAGGTTTGTAGTGGACAAACACCGTATGCATGGGAGTTTTCGGGGTGGTCCCGTTTCCTCCCACTTTTTCCATTCCACCAATCCATCATCATCCATACTGCCTGAGCCGTAGTTACCTAAAGAACGTATAATAAAGTCAAGTTCTTGACCTACTAAGCAGAATTTGGTACGCTACCATTAGACCGCGGAAGCCAAAACCGTGAGCTGGTGTGTTCATGAGATCAGCGCAATTTTAGCCCAGTAAAAATAATTTGAGGAGCGGGAAAAATGTAGAAAAGATGAAATTTTCAGGATTTGCTCTTTGTGTCAAATACAATGAAACCTCAAAAGTCCCAAAATATTCCATGTGAGCTTCATCCTCAAAATGACGGTTAAAAATGGCCGCTATCCCATACGCGCCTCGTTTTCTGTTTCAGACTTTATCTGGCAAACCAATAACGATATTTAAATTTAAAAGACACCAGTTTACTCTGTACAAACTCCGCTTTAATTTGGTATATTATACATTGAAATAAAATCACATCCAAACCGTTATTCGTGATGTAAGTTAATAGTTTCGGCATCTTAGAAAGGTATTCTGTAATATTTTGCGCTTAAGCTCCTAAACCAATAGAAAATCGTAAAAATATGTTCATGTATTTTCGATTGTGTGTTTTATAAGCTGCATTTTAAAGAAAATATCATCAAAATCGGATCATAACTTTTCGAGATATTTACTCCGTTGTGAGCCTAGTTGTTAGCGGTAATTAAGAAAAAGCACTAACTCAGGTGGTTATCATTATTTTATATTTAGTTCGCAAGGTGTTCGTTAGATGGTACAAAATGTGAACACTTAATTTAAAGAAAAAATCATCAAAATCACATTTTCATTTCGGAACATTTCATTTGTGCCACATATGCATGAATATTAACAAAGCGGAACATGTCAGTATTCTGACAGTTTAAAACGGCACACATCGTATTGAATAAGAGCTTGTGAAATAAAACATAGATTCAAATATGATAGATAAAACGATTAATCGTCATCCTCTTCATCAGATTCTTTATCTGGTTGTGAATTTGTGCAAGAAATTACCTCACAGAAGGTGCAAAACTTGAAACAATTAATGTTACACACTTAAGGTAACAGGTTTCAACATCACAAGCATTGCGAGGAGTTATTTTACACTGGCAGGCAATCAAATTAATACTTCTTCAGGCAGGCGCGGATCCCTGATAGCCTCTCCTTTGATCATATGCTGGATCCGCGGCTGTCTTCAGGAGCTGGTAAAAAAAACTCGTTGAAATAGAATAAAGTCTGTCTTCTTTGACGCACCATCTTCATTCAGTTGGGTTCATGTTGTTTCCCAACCACTGTTGTACTTACGGACAAGCCCGAAGGAAATGTTGAGAGGCAGACGTACTGGTTGGTGGTAAATTTGCTAGTTGACAATTAGAAGAAAACTTTTACATAACTTCTCTGAGAGTGTCTAGTGAGGATGCTTTACCACCTCCATAAAGTCGTAACAAGAAAGTTTCAAATTTCAGTAACATTCTGTGGTGTAAGACTGGTTTCGTTGAAGGCCAAAACAGAAGATCGGAGCACACTATCCTATTGAAGTAGCTTAAAGGTTGTTTCCTTTTCCTTTCTGAAGATCGCTGATGTGGCATCACATTCTATGTCTAAATGAAGGAAAAGGAAACAGTCTTTCAGTGATCCAAGAGTATTTTGTATTTCGCCAATGTGATAGCATTTTCTTCAATGTTGCCCATTTTCGGTTTTACAAAAAAAAAATAATGACGTTTCAGGATGTCCACGAGCGATTAAAGTGGCTAGAAAGTCTGAGTCAGTTCCTACAACTGCAACAGAACTTTGATTTCGGCTTAAATCTATTGCCGTTTTGCAAATTACAGTATCAGCATCTGCATCTGATAGGTATGCCGTTATTTCACGCTTACTAAAATTTGACTGCAGCATGTTAATCAATCGGGCCATATTCTCAGAGTTCAGTAAAAACTGAGATTGCCGTCTTGTTGCCTCCATGTTTACGTGATAGGCGATGGTTGCAGACATTTTCGGCATTACCTTCCTCTGTCTCTCAATACTCTTAGTGCGGTTTTAGAAGTATAGCTATCAAACAGTACTGCACCGCATGAAGTGAAACGTCGTTGTACAGTCACAACATTATTAAGTATAAGTTGGAGGTATAAGAAATGATAGCTCCAATCTATACTTAATATTATTTCTGACTGTACAAAGTCTACATACTTTTCACATATCCCATCGTAGATGTCCAATTTGGTCCAAACCATTGCATGAAAAAAATATCCTCTACCTACTACAGACAAAATTTTGTGCTGCTCTTACGCATGGCATAACAGTTTCAACTACAATCGAAAGAGTGGATTTAATACTCTTTCTCATTTTCACCTCATCAAAAAGAGATGGAGGCATCGCTGCTAATTCATATTTGAGATACTCGAGAAGATTCTCCTTCGGATCAAGCACTATTGAAATTCTACTGAAGAACTGCAAGGGATTGTTAGACACATTTTGTTCTCCAATTTTGATGGTACTTTTTTGTAGAAGATATTGGCATAACTTTTTCTTCCTTTCCAGTTTTACACTCCCAAAGTAAACACCTATCATCTTGTTTAACAACGCTTCACAAATCTTCTTTGTTTGATCAGACTTTGTCTGAGTGTCAGCAATTAAACTCTTGCAATGTTCATGAGTAATTCCTTTGGTGTTGAGTTTCCAAAGGGATCATGAAGGAATAATTAGTCAGATAGTTCCTTTAGACCTTGATTATCTCGTGTCTAGAGGGAGGATCTAAGCTTAACATGTTGTTCTGATGGCACAAAATATTTATAGCAAAAGTTTTCTAATGCTTCAGCGACTTTCATGGTAATGAGAAACGACAGTATCCATTTAGCTAATGTTGGGTCTGTTATTTCTTGGCCTTGAGTTATTCCTCCAGAAACTTTCACTGATTTCATTAAAGTTTGTTCAATTATCATATCTGATGCAACCCCACTCAATATATATTTTTCTGCGAATGGTAATATATCGTTGATCTGTAAATTTGCTGGATTCATTTCCTCCTTCAAAGCTTCCATCTGCTGAACATACAGGTGCGCACATTTAGCATAAAAGGGATGGCCAGCTACGTGAAAGTACAGCAGCATTGATTTGATTGCATACAAATGCAATTCTCAATCTCCTGTGCGATCCGCTTGGATGAATAATACTACGAGGTTGACTTATTCGAGGTATTGTAGCCACGCAGAGGAACACGAGAATTTGTAGTTCTTTCTTCAGAAGGCGTACTTATTCTGATAACCCCCATGCTATGCAGGCCCGTAGCCAGTCCAAAAATGTAGAGGGGCCCGGATGAAGTTAGGTGGGACCCGATCCAACCATATGATAGTTCATCACCAAATTATAGTTCTTTTGCAAGCCTACTGTAAAACTTTTAGGGGGCCAGCAAAAATTTAGGGGGGCCCGGACCCCCCTAGACCCCCCTGGATACGGGCCTGATGCTATGGAAAGTTTCATGATCATCTAGTGTTCTCCTATTGACGTCAGCGTTATCAAAGATCAACTGAATAAAACGTAATAATGATTGTAGCGCACAGTGTGATATACTTGAGAATTCGTATCGTTGAATCACATTATAACTTGCACAAATTCCAAGACTTTGAAAGATATCAATTGGCTGTCGAGAACCAAAATGACATAGGCTGTATACTCCTATAGCAAGCTGATTGGAAAATAGAAAAGTTCTGGGTCTGATAACGAAATTATAGAACAACATATTATGTTCTGTTTTCGGGCTATTCCGAGATCGCTTTTCTTTGGTGATGCCACATCTTCAATCATATGTTTTAGTGATGGTGGGACGAGATCATTGTGACCCTCAAAGATTTGTTCTCCTTCAGAATATGACACATTATCATATACTTTTGACTGAATATTTTCTTTAATTATTTTTGCTGCCATTAATAAGACGCGAGCTCTTCACTTTCTTCGTTCTTTTCCCCTTTATCATACCAAGCATTGTCAGTCTCTTACTTGCTCCCTTGAAAATTAGAATGCACAATCAAAGCACCCCTCTGTAACGAGCAGTCGTTCACCAAATCTCTTTCAAAAAAGGTTTTTCATGTTTTGTTTGATAAATATAAAAAATATGTAAAATAATGATATTTAACCACCAGTGTTAGTGCTTTTTCTTAATTACAGCTAACAACTAGGTTCACAACGGAGTAAATATCTCGAAAAATTATGATCCAATTTTGATGATCTTTTCTTTAAAACACAGCTTAGGAAACATACAATTAAAAATATATGAATGTATTTTCCTGATTTTCTAATGGTTTAGGAGCCTAAGCGCAAAATACCACAGAATACCTTTCTAAGATGCCGAAACTATTAACTTTGATCAGGAATAACGCTTTTGGGGTGATTTTATTTCAATGTATAATACACCAAATTAAAGCGCAGTCCGTGCAGAGTAAAATGATGTCTTCTAAATTTAAATATCGTTATTGGTTTGCCCGATAGAGTCTAGAACAGAAAACCAGGCGCGTATGGGATAGCGGCCATTTTAACAGCCATTTTGAGGATGAAGCTCACATGGGATATTTTGGGACTTTTGAAGTTTCTTTTCATTTGACACAAAGAGAAAAACCTGAAAATGTTTAGCTTTTTAAGAATTCTTTCAGTTCTAACCCCCTTTTGTCTCTTTGTTTACTGGGCTATTTGTAGTAATGCTCAATTAGCAAGGCAGATATTACCAAATGGTGTTACATGTTCCTCTATCGTTTATAGTATGATGCTACAAATGACAACAATATTTAATGATCAAATAAATCACCAAGACGTCAGGGTTGATTAGGTGTTCCTGGAACGGTGACTCAGTGGTAGAGCGTTCACCTCTGGTGCATGGGGTTCCTGGTTCGATCCAAGCTCGCGCCAAGTGAACATTGTGGTGGACAAAAGCACCGTGTACGTGGGTTTCCTCGGGGTTCTCCCGTTTCCTCCTATTTTATTCACTCCGTCATTTCATTTATTTCTCATCATCAACGTCTCCTTTAGTCTAGCATAAGTGTGGGACGTAAAACTCAAAGATTTCATTTTCATTTTTTTGTTTTCGTATTACTAGTAATAGCAGTAGTGGAATTCGCTGTAGTATTAGTATAGTAATTAGTAGTAGTAGTAGTAGTAGTAGTAGTAGTAGTAGTAGCAGCAGCAGTGGCAGCAAAAGTGGAATTAGCACTAATATTCCTAATCGTAATATAAATAGTAGTATTAGTATTACATACGGTGTAGGAGTTTTATATATCTTCTCTGTTACTCGCAAAGCACTAATGAGACCTTTACGTCCATCAGCTGTATTATATAATAAACATGTCTGGACAGAGCAAACACAGATAACAAATAGACAGACAGAATATGGATATAGAAAGCAAACCTTGGGCAACCTTTCACACGATTTTCCCATTCGAGAAGGACAAATAGACATTGCGATATTATGAAGACACATTTCTCATTTTCCATTGCATATTGAAGGATTGACTTGACTTATCAGACTTGTTGTTCTCAGGCCGGTTTCGCCCGGCCCGTTCTCCGCCCGCCTCGAGATTCTGGCCGCACCGGGCCGGGACGTCTTCGGGCCTGGGTTTTGCAGAGCTCTGCTGTCATCAGAGAAGAGAATGAGATCCCACTCCTCCTCGGTTCAGTCCTGATGTTCTTGGCACCGGCGCAAATAGTGCCGCTGATGTGCTGGTTTGAACGCAATATAACGTAATTGGTGTCGGGCAAATACCGTATACTACTTGCATACAGTCGACGTGACACTGTGGAGCGTGAGATTCGGCAAATAAAAGTCCATTTAGATGTGTGTGCAATTGCACCTGCTGCTTGACGCCGGTCTCTTCTTACTATTTCACAATGTACTCGCCGTCTTCTGCTGTAGTTGATCCGGGTCACAGCATTGTTTGTGATTCTAAATGTTCCTTATGCACGTAAAATAATGCTGTATGCAATACCAAACTCCTGAGTCATACTCGTCACACTTTTCCTCACGATTCTTCTCTTTATGAGGTTACCTAAATGTCGCCTTTGGTCTATGTTGTTGGAAGGGACAAAAAGTACAATTTCAAATTCATATTGCATTCCATGACTATGTACTCTTTATAAGTTTACTGACAGTCTTGTGCAATGCTTAGACCTATAGTTTCCTGAAAATTTTGCGACATTTCTTTTAAAAGACAACCAAGCAGCTGCCTCTTGTTTACTGAATTTGCTTTCAAAATGTGTATTTGTCATGGATTCTCTGATTTCAGGAGCGAGAAATATTCCCTTTTAAAGTTTAGCTTCACTGATCCTTGAGACTTATTTCTCATAAAGCGAAATGTATCATCACGATCAACTGCACTCACAAAATTCTCAATCAAACCTAATCTAATGTGCAGTTGAGGCAATAAAACTATTTTGAACAACTTAAAAGTTGTAGCTAAATGACATTTTCTTGTCTTGAAGTAAGGGGCTCCCTTTGATCATTTTTTAATTTATATAGGTCTATATTTATATATTTGTCTGTTCTATCCCACCTTCACAATACCCAGCAAAATTTTATATAGCCAAGTTGTAATCCAAGTAAGATAGTTATCACTTTTAAATCTGCACATATCTGTCAAGAAAATTCATCTTACGCGATAGGGATTAGTAAAAGCTTCATGTTTTCACAACTTTCTCTCATACCAACTGTGTGTGTTAAAGGCATGTATTGAAGTTATTTTAGTGATATAGAGCGACGCTTTTCAATCTTGCTTTCCAGGAGTCTATGAACAAATGTTCCTCTTTTGCTTAATTCTCAACACACAGTGATTTCAACTAATCATCAGTTTCATTAGAGAAAACTAGGCCCTCGTCTTTAGTAAAAAGTTAGTCAAATACAATTTGGTACGCACGGAACAAACTTACTTTGGCGTCACCCAGCTACAATCAATCACCAATAAAGACTTAAAATAACAGTTTGAATGTTAGTCGTTACCATTCCTAAATTCGCAGGGTAAGGGGATAGACTACTAAATATTTTTCAAAAGCTAACAATTATTCTGTTGACTGTTCTTCGTAAGTGAAAAGAGATAATGAAATGTAACTTACCACAATAATAGATAATGTTATTCGACACCAGAAAATAGAAATCGAAAGGATTTTCAGAGTTGCCATCCATAGAAATTACAGTGTGACCAGAATTTGAATTACCCAAAAATCTAAGTTCAGGCAGCAAGTAGAAAAATGAACTCAAGGGTAAATGATGACTTACCATGTTGTCTTGGTTTATTGTTAACTACTTTTTAAATAATATTTGTATTTATTTTGTAATAAATTGTGTAAGTTATTACAAAATAAATAAGTTATTACAAATTAAATACAAATGTTATTTAAAAAGTAGTTAACAAGGAACAAAGACAACATAATAAGTCATCAATTACTGTTGAGTTCGTTTTTCGAGTCGCTGCCTGAACTTAGATCTTTGGGTAATTCAAATTCTGCTCACACTAATTTCTATGAATGGCAACCCTGAAAATCCTTTAGATTTGTATTTTCTGGTGTAGAATAACATTATCTATTATTGTGGTAAGTTACATTTCATTATCTCTTTTCATTTACGAAAAACAGGCAAAAAGAAAACTGTTAGCTTTTGAAAAATATTTAGTAGTCTGCCCCCTTAACGATCACCTAAAGTTATAACCTAAATGCCACCCAATAATGTAATATTTTGTCTACATCAGTATGTCAAGGACTACAGAATACGTTAATAAACATGGAAAGATTTATAGAAATAATTATAATTTAATTTTAATCTTTTTAAAATCATTGTATCACGATATCGTCAAGGAACGGTGCTTACGTTTGGCGAGTAATTTAATGTAATTTATTACGTTGTTATTGTATGTTATGTATAACTTTCTTACTTATAAAGGTAAGGGTTAACATTTAAAATGAAAACGTCTTATTCTCTCTATCGTTCTCCCTTTCTCAAAAGCCGTGTTCGCTATAAATAGGCACGTAGGCAGGAACTTCTTTCAGGAGAGGTGGAAAGATTTTTGGGGGGTATTCAAATTCAATATGAGGACAAATTACATAATAAAATAAAATATAATTAAATTATATTATAACTAAAACTAGTCTTAATTTACAGAAAGGGCCATCTTTTGCGTACATCCTTAGTATAAAACAATCGTAGAAAATAACCGTACGTCAACGAAACTTGACAAATGTATAGCCTAGAATGCATAGAATGTTTTGAGGGTACACTCTGTGCAAGTATTTAGCCTTGGGGCACCAAAATAAATAAAAATTTAGGAGACTTTCTGGAATTATCTCATATTTATAGGCCATGGTACATATAAGTATATATTTTGGCATTTGAAAGTATGCTTTATTCTGAAGCCAACGATACACGAATTTGAACTAAATGTACGTAATTCGATTATGAGTAGAACCTTCATAAGTCTTTTCACGTACGTCAACGAAACAAAATGACGAAAAAATTTTGTCTTCATACACAGTAATCATACAATAATGAAATTTAACACAAATAGAGTAGGTCGCGTAATATATTTTGGGAATCTTTTTGAGATATATGAACGTAGGGACGCCCAAATTACCGCACACTATATCCCTATTTTTCCGATAAATTTTATCGAATTTGGTATCTTTGAGAAATGTGTGTCCTAACAATTAGAGCTTGCTTAATTCTAAAGACATGGGCGTAAGGTAATAAGACTATAAAGCAGGATCGTGCTAAGCTGTTTTCTTTATAATTGTTTACGAATTCAATAGTATAAAATGTGATTTAATTACTTTCTAAATCTTCATACTTGTTATCCTTTATATACAATTTCTCTCCAGGTAAAAAGGCATTCGTAATTTTTTAGGTGCTTTCGTGGATGTATCTACAACTACGCCTAGCTGCTCAGTAAAAACTTGTGGTGTTAATTCAACTGTTATAGCATAGGTCAATATCACTACGAGTTTTGGGTGTTATTTAAACACCTACAGTTTGGTGTAGTGGTTAACATAGTCTTTATATTATTATGGGAGAGATCAGAAACGAAAATTACAAAGCCGATATTTGTGGAATTTCGTTTGTTATAGAAGAATAGTAATGTTAATAAATGCAGTTGTCAGCTATTTAGAGTTTCAGCCACTCACAGCACTAGTTGTATGTAAACAAAAAATGATGACTCGTTTGAAAAACTGGTCTCACGAAGAAATCCGCTTAGTTATTCGATTTCTGTGGGAGAAATATGTGTGAAAATCACCGGCAGCTGGAAGAGGTTTACGAAGAGACTGTACTGTCTCTTCAGCATGTCGCAGGATGGTCTCAAAAGTTTGCGGCTGGTAGAGAAAACATCAACAAGGAGTGCAGTCCAGAAGACCTATCACGCTGTTGAAGCAGTTTTGCTGGAACATCATCGACCACTCTCCCTACAGCCCGAATCTCGTTCCAAGCGACTTTCACTTGTTCCCGAACTTGAAGGAGCATCTAGGAGGCCGTTGCTTCGCTTGAGACGAGGAGCTGAAACACTTCGTGATAACATGGCTTAACACGCAAGGACATGATTCTTTTACCAGGAGGAAACCTTCAAATTCATCCCACGATGATAAAAGTGCCTCAACCGACATGAAGACTATGTCAAATAATAACCTAATGTATGTACTATATGTTGGCTGGATTGGTTGTATGAAATGATATAGACATTTCACTGCAGGCTTTGTAACCTTATTTTCTGATCACCCTCGTATTTCACACAGACAAGGTGTTGGAGTTATGTTACTAACTTGCTGAATGAACGAAGGAACGTGGAAATAGGACCAACATGGCGGTAATCTTTCTATATATATATATATATATATATATATATATATATATATATATATATATATATATATATATATATCCAATGTCCCAGTAGTAACACCCTAGCTCGTATAGATACTAATATTAACACAGTGGCCAGTGAGACTTTCCGTTTGAGATGAAAGCTATCACAACAAATTACAACACTCAGTTCGAAAACATATTAGAAGCAGCAATACTATAACCAGGGGCGGCTTTAGGATTTTAATTTTGGTTAGGTCTGCTCCCTTGCTTATCAATATATAAGTTATATCAATATATATATTCACATTTGATTGATTAATAACAGTAGGAAATTACTTTTACAGTATGGTTGATGCTATTTGTTAAACAATTATTTACCATTAATATAAATAGTGGAAAATATATTTACTCTTTATTGTATCTTTTAGCGTTCATATATTTTTCAAAATTTTTGGGTAGGCCCATGCCTACCCGCTAAAAGCGCCACTGACTGTAACTTTCAGCGTATGCTTTGGTTTGAAATTATTTAAAACAGGTATATAGTTACTACACAACAATGAAATTTGACACAAATAGAATAGGCCACATAATATATCTTGGAAACCTTTTCGAGATGAATGGACTAAATTATCTAATGATAATCATATACTATTTTCCGAGAAAGTTTTTTCACTATGTCACATTCGAAGCATGTGTGTGATATCATTCAGAGCTAGACATTATAGATAGATATTGTAAATATCTAAAGAATTTACATTGAGAATTCGTAATTGTTTCTTACTGTTGGCAACGAGCAAAGATTTCCGCGGTACATTTTGACTTTTTCTACAAAGTAACTTATAACAATTATATTTCTTACAGTCGTTCGCGGAAATAGTTTTGTATGCGAATGATTTTCTGACATTTTTGTAAGTACAAATTCTGCCATCTGGCGTTCCTATGTGTACCATTTTTCTCCTTTTGACTATTTCCTTTCTCATAACCATAGGTAATGTATGCCACACTTCATTATCTCTCATAATCAGGGGCGCATCCACGCAGGGTGTATCGGGTTCGGACCTCCCAAAAACTTAATAACTCAGCATACATTTGTATACTTTCTTAATAAAACCATAAGGGCATTATGCAGAGACGTTCTGAAGTGTGATTAGTGCCATACTAAAAAGTTCAACTAACATATGTTTGCTGCAGTAGTCAAGCCTTTAGTATGATGCTAGTCTAACGTCAAAACGACTCTGCATAAGGCGGTAATTGTTTAACATAGAAATGATTGATATAGCATGAAAATTTGATCTTACACTTCATCTGTTCTTTTTCTCTTATAAAAACATTCTAGTCCTATCATTTCTTCCGAAAATGGTGGAAGTATATTACAATTACTTATAGTCTCTTTGGGTTACAACCGGGACCACTACATGAATATAGTGACTTATATTAATAGTGTTGAAATCGCCCAACAAAAATTTCTGGGTGCAGTTCTGCTCATAAGAATCATGTTCTTTAAACAAAAGAACGAAAACATTTTTGTAAAAGTACTGTTTCGCAACTGTATATAACAACACCCAACTGTGTGTTCCAAAAGGGACTCTCCACAGGCCAGTAGCCAGCCCCAAAATATAGGGGGGCCGGTAGAAGTTAGGGGGGCCCGATCCAAACATATTATAGTTCATCATCATATTATAGTTCATTTGCAACCGTGAAAATTGTACGGGGCCGGTAAAAATTTAGGGGGGCCCGGCACCTCTAGACCCACCTTGGATACGGGCCTGACTCTCCATCGTAGAAACACTGTGTGCGTTGGTTTTCTCGGGTTTCTCCAGTTTCCTCCATTTTCTTCATTCCACCATTTCATTCAGTTTCCATAATAACCGTCTCCTTTAGCTTACTTGGCACAATCGTGGGACGTAAAACTGAAAGATTTCATTTTATTTTTAAAGACTCTGCATTGTACTAAATGGTTGCAATAACCACTATCATTAGAATACTCCACCCCACAATGCGAGGTAGGTGAAGTAACAAAAGGCTTATTTCAAATGTTAACACAATTTTCATTATAAACCCTTGTATTATGGTGATTTTAAAATAATCTTTGTTGATCATCAATGTAGTTAAAAGTTGTGAGGAAAGAATGTTCTCTAACAGATAGCTACTGAATTGAAAACCTATCACTATTTTTACCCGTTATACAAAAATATTAACTTTGTAACTTTCATTTTTAGTTCTACAACTTCTTTATCAATTTACGCGTCAAAGAAGAATTGTGAATACTTTTTTATTTTAAAAAATAAGCTTGCTTCCGTGATAAAATGCATTAAAGCACACAATAATGGTATCCGTGTTTTCATTTTTGCTACATTTCCATGCCAATTAAAACAATGTTAGAAATTATGTTTCATAGAGCTCCCCACGTTTTTAGAATAACACATCTGATAAAAGATTAAGAAGAGAAGATACGCTATTTAGACAAGCTCTTCGAATTTTATAGTCTGAAGTTATACGCTAAGTACTCCGAAACCTATTATATCATTTCTCTTTACATGAGTCCTGATAAGTCTTGCAGCTGCACTGTTTTCAAGGGAATTTCATGAAATCCTGAAATGTGAAATAAACAAGAAATATCACTAACAATATGAAAGACTTAATCAAATCCACCGACGGCATGGAACTAAAAGAAACAACAGCTGCTTACATGGGAGTCATCTAAAGCAGGACTGACCAGTACATACCTGCAACACTACCGTTAAAGTGTAAAATAAGGCTTCTGCTCTACAATAGCTCTCTCTCTTACCAAATAATCTCGTATGATTAAGAATTAGTATTATTTTCCGTAACTGAAATTTACGAGTGCATAAAAGTAATAATATATGCAAAAGTAACTAGAAAGCTGAATCAGTATTGTAACTTGTCACAAATTTCTGTCATGTGCATGGATTGAAACATGCAATTATTTCACAATAATTGAGTTTGGTGCTTACTTTAATAATACCTACAAATCATGTTTCTTTCAGATATGTGTGTTAAATTGTATGGATTCCAGGAATAAGGACAAAATAATATTTGATATTCTATGCCTATAAATTTTATTTACTTATGTTTCGTTTTTTTTCTTTTCTTTTTTTCTTTCTTCTTTTTGAATTATAAATCTTTTATTAATATTTCCCCATTCGTTTCTTAGGAAATGATATGCGCCATCACATAAGGTTTACAAAATTTTACAAAACGTTTTTACATTAATTTTACTAGATACTGATTTCATGTTTTTCTTACTAAATGCTCCTACTTATAATGTAGTTCACATAAAATATTGCAAATAATAAAATTATTTCTATATACATAGATTGATACATAATGTCTTATACGCTTTGTGTGATTCTCTTCCTTTGCTGACACGACTTTGGATAAGTGACTTTCCTTTGGCTCATCCTGCAGGAATTTTGAATATAAATATAAAACAATGATAGAGTCTACTATATTTTCGTTTCACTTTAACTTACTTTTTTTTCTTTTTTTTTTTTTTACTAATACTTTCTCTACGTTCTGCACAGGCCTGTAGTCAGCCCAAAAATGTAGAGGGGCCGGCTGAAGTTAGTGGGGCCCGATGCAACCTTATAGTTCATTACCATATTATAGTTCATTTGCCAGCCTATCGTGAAAATTTTAGGAGGAGCAGCCAAAATTTCGGGGGGATCCCCCTAGACCCCCCTGGATACGGGCCTGGTTCTGCAACATTATTGAAACAGAAACACTTAAACAAAGCTTCCTCGTAACATTACACTTAGAATACCTACATTTGGAGCAGAAGAATTAAGTTCGTTTCCTGGTGATATAGCCTCAATGTATAACGACCATTAAATGTATATTACTATGAAAAATACGGTATGAGCAGTGGCGTATTTACGATTTTGTTTCGGGAGGGGCTAACTAACTTTCGGGGGGGGCTACTAACTTTCGGGGGGGGCTTTTCCTGAAAATGTGAAAATTCTGCAAGATATTTCATATACTTTACTATATTAAATAAGATTTCGGTGGGGGCTTAAGCCCGGAAGCCCCCCCTAAATACGCCACTGGGTATGAGTAATGGGCTTAATGCTTGTTTTGCATATTTTATATGTCGTTATAGCCCACAATCCATATATTTATATAATCTAGGTTACTGTTTTATCAAAATCCATCTAAATACTTCACTTCGATATTACCTTTTTTTTATTGTAGTCCGTAATAAGTTAAACTTTTACACACTTTCAAATATTGTACATGTAGTTTTTATAAGATGGATTGACTATATATTATATGTTTTCCATTGCTATGACGACCTACAAAAAATGTCATATCACTATCACAACCGAACAAACAGAACATGAATAACAGAAAACAAATTACATCTATTACTCTTTATAATTTCTTCTTCTTCCTTTTGAACAGCTTGTATTTTAAAAGCACATTTTACTCGTAAATACAAGTTATTATATAAAAATTACACAATACCGTTACAAATGCTAACACGGGCATTACACTTAAACACAACTAAGCTATCAGCAAGTATCACAAAAGAAGAGAAAAACAACCGAATAGTTTATAGTATTTTCAGATCATGATTTCGAGAGCCTAGTTATATATATACATTAAAAGTTTGTTTATATATCGTTACCCAGACATCAGAGTTTGATTCTCTTGTAGCCGGAGATTATTTTTAAGTATTGAAAAAAAGAGGAGTGTGTCAATATTTATGTATACGAGTATATTATAGTGATGGGCACAAAAAGTTTTAGGAAAACCGAAACCGCATTTTGAAAATGTTTTCAAAAAGACGGGTTTTCACCGAATCCGTTTCGTTTTACTTCAAAACCAGTTCCGGTTATCTCCAAAAACCGGTTCGGTTTTCTCCAAAACTGGTTGTTTTTCATCGAAACCGGTTTCAGATCTTCCAAAACTGGTTCTATTTCTGACCAGAATAGTGTTTCGTTCTTCTTCGGAAACGGATTCCGGTGGAGAAACCAAATCGGTTTCCGGAGAAAACCGAAACCGGTATCGGTGAAAAACCGAACCGGTTTTTGGAGAAAACCCAACCGGTTTTGGTTAAAACGGTTTTTCGGATTTCTTTTTTCTAGAAATTGGTTTTGCCCATCCTAGTATATTAATAGAAGCAGCATGGGCGCCTGAGGGGGAAGGCGGCCGTCACCCTTTGGCTCATGAAAATGTTACGTAATATAGCAAACCACATAAATTAAATACCAGACGTAATACAGCAAACATGGAGATGGTCCCCGAAGAAAGTTTTCTTCGGTCGCTCATGAGAAGCATGTAATTTGTCATATAAAGCAATTTTAATAGCCCACAGTTATATATAAAAAGAACTGTTTGAACGTCGCTTGAAATATAAGAGAACGTAATTTCACAAGAAGGTAACGGTATTGAGTACCTGATTGATTTATAATAAATACATTTTCTGTTTTCTTTGAACTGAACTGGAATAATTGTTTATTTTCAGGAATTTCCTCAAATGTACTTAAAGTGTCCCTTTTTTTAAAAAAAAAATAAATTTGCATTATACTATGTAACTTTAATATTGCAATATCACTTCATATTGGAAGCATCTTATATTAGTAAACAAAACCACATGCTTCGGCACAAGTACCATCTAGCAGCTGACCGATGCCGTCACCGATGGAACACGAAGAGACACGAAGAGAACCTCTTCAACCCCTCCGCCATCTCCGTCTCCAATGACTGGCTTTAAAAACTGACACTTCAAAGCAGAACACATTAGTTATTAACTGGTCATATCCTACCTAATTCTTGCAGATGAATTGGGTGGAAGAGACTCCTCTAACCTTACCTCTGAGCTACAAGGGGCAGAAGATACAACCTTACTTTTGAGCTGCCACTGGCAAGAGGTTCCTCACCCATGTTGGAGCTGCATCGGGAGGAGATACAATCCCGATCTCTGAGCTGCAACAGGCAAGAAATTTCTTTAGACCCAACTGCAACGGGCAGTGTCTTCTTAGCCAGCAAACCCCAAAAGCTCCGAACTGCTACGGACAGGAGAAATATAGTTACATGAAAGAAATAACTTTTTAGAGAATTAGTTATTGGTAATCTTGTAATAACTGTATAATGTCTTTTATAATAAAAATATAAGGGGAAACCGGTGTACTCTTACTTTACCGATTATTACAATATTACTTAAATCGAATTATCTTCTTTAATATAATAAATAACTACATTTCACACTAAAATAGACTTGACGAAGAATGCAGTGAAATCAAAAAAGCATTAAAATACCTTCTGGTTTTGAATACCACATAAAAATCTTATTTTATTTAGTGTTGAACCCGGAACTCCCTCACGAATCTTCATTTTTAGTACTGTGCCTTGGGGGGGGGGGCAACGGCCCCGGGCGCCGAAGTAAAGTGGCCACAACATTCGGGAGAAAAATGAGAAAAGAGAGGGAAAATTACTTGGAATATATGTATGGGGGCACCATCGTAAACTCTCGCCCTGAGCGCTAATTTTCCACGGAACGGCACTGTTTATTTTCACGACAAAAACAAGTAAAAATAGAAAACAATTTCAAGCGAAAGTTGAATTTCTATCACATATGGTAGCCAAATGTTAATCGCGACCAATACCTTTGCTAGACGTTGCATCCATTTGCTTTACTCATTTGAGTGTAAAACAGGAAAGCGTTTGAACAGTAATTTCGAAAACTAGGCTCTGAAGTTATATCTCGATAGCTTACATAAACGTTTACTGAATAGCCTGGATAGAATATCAAAATGATCTCTTTGTCGTCACTTCTACGGCCAGTCTCCAGTAATATATTTTGTAATCCAAAGTAGATTGTATTAATGATAAGTTGAAAAATGTTTATGGGAAACACGTTCGAGAACATTCATTACCGAGCTTTAATTGTGTGTGAAATAAAATGGAGAAAAAATAGTTCTGACATGAATGATAGGCCATATTGTGCTGTCTGCTATTGCAAAATAACTCGTTTCTCTTATAAATTATAATTGTAGATGTAGATATTGTGATTCATTTATTTATTAGGATCGCATTTCTCTGATTACGTGCAACAAGTTACGACCTGATATGTATGTATATAAATATTTTAAATAAAATACATATTAAGAATATGTGACGATATTGATTAACTTAGTGCTCCCGAGAGGAGACTATTTACGAATGTCTACGGGTAATAAAACTATTATTACTATACGAATATTAGATATCTATGTTTTTTCTGTAATTACTGAAGAATAAGCTTCCTGTCTCACATGCAAGTTTATCTTAAGTACACTATTACGTTAAAATTCAACCTTCAAGCATAAATTTACGTCTATGTATACATTTTCATTTAATATTGATAATTAGAAACATATTTTTCTTTAAGTGAAATTAACCATATTTAAGTGATTAACGGATGTGGAAAGCATAAATATGAAATCATGCAGGATTAATTTGTATTTATCACTACACACAATCAAATTTAACACTACACACTACACACAATTTTAACATAATTCTAGTGATTATGCCCTCACCGATAGTCAAGAATCGATGGGAATAGTCGAGATACTTCGGTCAATCGGCTTCAGATCACAAGGCAACCCATCGAGGATTCGAGTCTTCTGAAGAGCATGAGTGTTTTCAGTCTGTTCTCGATATTTCTATAGTCATGTTCCTAACATATTGAATTAAACAGAATGTTTGTTGAAAAAGACGACTGTGGAGATAAGTGTCCAGCTGCAACAATGTTTTGAAAATTAAATATAATACGGCTTTTTCAACGCCCGGGGAGTCCTTAGTTCGATTCATGGTCGAAAAGCCTTGACAGTAGAACGAGTAATGGTGGTTCGGATACCAACTTTAACTGTAGATTAACGTTTCATATATTCTTGATGCTGAAAGGGGACTATAATTTCCAATCAACCTCTAACTATTATCTTTTGTTTAAGCGGGGGTTTTCAACCTGGGGATTGGGATCCCTAATGGTTTCGCTAGAGTGGAGCTGATCCAAGGGAAATAAAGAAGATAAATGTAATTCGGATCAAGTAACGGAAACATATTTTTAAAAAATAGTTAAACAATTTCTTCTTTTGATTGGTATATGTTTATTTGCATATTGGGTTCGTTTGAAATTTTTTGATTCTTTCCAGAGTTGAGTGTAAGACACTTGTATACATTACAAGGGATAAGTAGTGCCAATTAAAATGCTTTATACAAATCAGAAAAAAGCTTGGGGTCGCGTTACAAGAGGATTTCATCGAATGGGTGTTGTGGTATGAAATACGTTGAGAAAGCCTAGTTTACACCATGAGCAAAGGAAGGTGTCTTCTATGTGAATACTAATTATTACCGTATACCTGTAATCGATTCATCGCGTACCATGAGTATGCGTGCTTTATGTTTAGAACTGCTGCTCTGAACTTTACAATTCTTTTTATACAGTCAAATAATAGTGTAAGTCATGTTAGACGATTCCATTGCCTATGAGACTTACTGTGCAATGTGGTCTTGTAGAACCGGACCGTCACGTGAGTGCGGTGACTGGAGTGATCACCTCAGACGCCGGGCCGACAAATAAACAAAATTCAAAAATAATTCTGATTCTTCTGTCATCTTAATAAATGATTTTGTAAAATTTAATGTTAATTCAGATATTTTATTAATAATCAGGCTATGTCTAACAAGGGACATCACCCAATTGTCCGGCTCCGATTTCAATGAAATTTTTATTGCTGATAGAGGACATGTATTCATTACTTGTGATGAAAGAAATTTTTGCCATGGTGCATGTTTTCTATTTTTTAATAATTTTTAAAGGTTGTGATGTGGTTAATAGAGATTACAGCAGAAGTCCCTTACTACCCTTTGTAAACGAAGTGTTAATGAAATAACAACCATGTAGATACGTATAGGGCATAGGGGGAAGTCGTATGGTACGTATGACCTTGACGGCAGCCATCTTGAAATCCGCCATTTTGAATTAAGATCAAGTTTTTTAAATGGGAATAGGGTAATATGATACATAATTTCGGGCTAGAATTTAATCAGGAAGACAATGATGAAGTTAGTTTTAAGGTGCGCCCATTTGGGGAAAAGTTACAGGCATATTAATTGTTTATACTTACTATGTGCGTAAGTCCCTTACCTCCACTTCTAACCCGTGTATTAATGATAATAAATGGATAAAAGTTTCGTTAATACATATTATGGCTAGAGGGAAGTGATACAATAAGGGTATCATTGACGGCAGTCATCTTGAAATCCGCCATTTTGAATTAAAGTGAAGTTTTGAAAAATGAAAACCATAGCATGTGGCACCTAATTTTAATAGTAAATTTTCCCCAAAAGCCAATGGTATGCTTATTTTTGTTCTATAGTTAACTAGTATGAATTTATGACTCTTCTAATGAGCATGATACGTCCATTATTCGATCTTTCAAATTGGCAACACTCCTAATTTTCACCGCATGTTTTAAGATTCCAACTGGCACTTTGCAATTGTTGCCATGGCTCATGTTTCCTAAATTTATTACATTTTTTAAGAGTTGCGATTTTTCAGTTCATAGCATCCAGCAATCTTTCTGAATTTTGAACACATGCCATGTAATTATTAATTTCCTAGGCAATGTAATTATTTATTTCCTATACCTGCCCTTCAAAAACTCGTTTACTGACATGAATCATCACACAACGAAAGAACTCCAACTTTGCATTCAGGTAATACCGAAGACGTAGCTTGTAATGGATAGTGGATGAGACGAGAAATCAAGTGAAAATTCACTTCAAAAAAGAAAACGAAATATGATTTTTTTGTAAATCAATGGTCTTTTGTTTTGTTTTATATTTATTTGTTTATTGTATATTTATTTATTTTCTATGGCAATATTTTAGCTAGTCAGACAAAAAAGTCATTCGTTTTCTAGCGATTGTTGTCGATGGTTCATATTTGTAAGATTTATAATCGGTATTGATCGGGAACTCGATTAAGTTACACCTCTTTATAAACAAGTTACTTGTTTTCATATTTTGTTCATGGTACAAACAGTGTGTTGGGAACAGTCATATTATGTCTCTTTGATATTTTGTATCATTGCTGCTGTTTCTTTAAAGTTCTAAAGTTGTATTTATTTAAAAAATACTGTTTATCGTTTGCGCAACATGTAGACCACATTTCATGATAATTTTGACTTCGTGTAATACCAATTTGTTATAATTTTATTTGTATTTCTTTACGTCACATAGGTCCATAGGTTCCTCATGTACCCTGGGTTAAAATAAATGATTACACTAATTAGGAAATTAATAATTACATGGCAGGTCTTCAAAATTTAGAAAGATTGCTGGATGGTTATCCCAACACTATTCATGAACTGAAAAATCGCAACTCTTAAAAAATGTAATAAATTTAGAAAACATGAGCCATGGCAACAATTGCAAAGTGTCAATCGGAATCTTAAAACATGCGGTGAAAATTAGGAGTGTTGTCAGTTTGAAAGATCGAATAATGGACGTATCATGCTCATTAGAAGAGTCATAAATTCATACTAGTTAACTATAGAACAAAAATAAGCATACCATTGGCTTTTGGGGAAAATTTACTATTAAAATTAGGTGCCACATGCTATGGTTTTCATTTTTCAAACTTCACTTTAATTCAAAATGGCGGATTTCAAGATGGCTGCCGTCAATGATACCCTTATCGTATCATTTCCCTCTAGCCATAATATGTATTACCGAAACCTTTATCCACTTATTATCATTAATACACATGTTAGAAGCGGAGGTAAGGGACTTACGCACATAGTAAGTATAAACAATTAATATGCCTGTAACTTTTCCCCAAATGGGCGCACCTTAAAACTAACTTCATCATTGTCTTCCTGATTAAATTCTAGCCCGAAATTATGTATCATATTACCCTATTCCCATTTAAAAAACTTGATCTTAATTCAAAATGGCGGATTTCAAGATGGCTGCCGTCAAGGTCATACGTACCATACGACTTCCCCCTATGCCCTATACGTATCTACATGGTTGTTATTTCATTAACACTTCGTTTACAAAGGGTAGTAAGGGACTTCTGCAGTAATCTCTATTAACCACATCACAACCTTTAAAAATTATTAAAAAATAGAAAACATGCACCATGGCAAAAATTTCTTTCATCACAAGTAATGAATACATGTCCTCTATCAGCAATAAAAATTTCACTGAAATCGGAGCCGGACAATTGGGTGATGTCCCTTGTAAGTAAAATTAGCAGTGATGTAAAACATCGTCTAGGATTATTCAACTAGAACTCTCTGGAACCCTCTGAGAGAAGAATTTTTATCTTGGAAAACTGACCGAGATCTGGTACTACTTCCTTCTTATCAGTAAGACAGTTTGGTACAAATGAAGAAACTTCAGTAGAGTTCAATAACATTTCTTTATTCCTATTCCGTGCAAGAAGTGCTCAAGTAATAAACATATTTACGCTCAACAATGGTCCAGGAAAAACTTAATTCATTGGCCATACTAGCTATTGCAAATTATTGGAACATTAATTGGAATACTAGCTATTGGAACAACGTATCGTTAGCATCGTCTTGTAGAACAAACATTAACAAATCGCACACTTTGATTTTAAACATAAATTATAAATGTAGGATTGAATTGAAGCAAATACTCACAAATAATTACTAACGTCACCTGAATAGGCTACTTTACTTATCCAACGCCATGATAACTTTACTGAAAAAAAAATTATGTTATTCGCAAGGCAAGAAAAGTTTATTTTGTTGGATTTTAACGAAAGTCAGAAAACTGCAAAGTTTTTGTTATCATTTAAACATTGTGCTTTAATATTTGTATATTCTATACTATTATTAAATCTAAGAAAACAGAATAAATTCTGGTTGTTTTTCATAACACAGTGCGGGGGGGGGGGGGGGGCGCCTGGGAATTCTCGCCCCTGGCGCTTACAACCCACGCGACGACCTTGTTACAGATCATATCTGTAGTTTCGTATTATGATCGTTCTTGACAACAGTGAAAAAAACTCTCTTGAGGAATTCCTAGTTCAAAAAGGGCATTACTGCTGTATCGCCGAACCAATTTGAAAATCGAAAAAAGTACCTAATGTAACATTGGATTACATTATGTTACGATTACGTTATTAGGTATGCAGTTTTACTACTCGGATCCATAATATAAGTAGTAGTAGTAGTAGTAGTAGTAGTAGTGGTAATAGTAATAGTAATAGTAGTAGTAGTAGTAGAAACGGGTTAGAAGCCCCGCAGGGGTTAGTTGGGTTCTGTTCTCGACATGAAATGGGCAAATTAAAGACTTGCCCAAAAATTTTTCACGCCCCTTTTACAATCTATGGATTTGTATAGTAAAACACGTGTACCTCTCCGCGAAATAGTCCATCCGCCTCCACATACAGTGCCGCTTATAACATCAAAAACAACCAAAAAATACAACCATTTTCTTAACTTTTATTATTCCCCTTACCTGACTTTCACTCATTCTTTCTCAGAAACTTAAATAAATTCTCCAATTGACCCGGTAAATGTCCTAAAATTTGTCCGGCGATACAGCAGTTAACCTTCAAAAAGTTCTGTTGAAAATAATTTTACTTTTTTCACTTGTAGAAAGCATTATTGTCTTAAAGTTCTTTACTCAAATGATAATAATTATGATGAACAGTAACATGTTAATGAACGCTGTTAACCTTTACTCAGTTTTATGTCCATCTACATGATTTGAGACTACATGAGACGCTGATTTAGAGCTTAACATGAGAATAACATGAAGTAAACTTATACCGAGAGTCAAAACCTGGATGTCCCGCCACTGAAGACAAACATTCTGATTATTTCCACGTAAGACAGAGCTACCAAAATTTTCAGCTAAGAGGTGAAATTATGGTTTTATCTTTGTTTTGAAACATTATGATTTAAATAATAACATACACTCGTTGATGATACTTTTTTTATATTACATATTCCCTTAGCTTCAGTGCATAATCGTAGGGAATATAAACTCCTCTTTTACATTATCTCTCGGAGATGGTGCCCCAGATGGAGATTATAAAGTTTCACAAAGTAAGAATAATTATAAGGAAATATTTTAGAAAGTGTCTCAGTATGTAATTCTTTAATTCTTTTATTTCACTGCTTTAATCTGTTATAAACATTACTTTCCAATATTTTCTGTTAAGTGATTATAATATGTAGGCATCTCCAAGTGACTTATGTTGTTTTAGGTTATATAAATCTATTCACATGGTTGTTGTGTGCTTACAAATCGTTTACAGTGTTTGTTCCTTCAATTATATTTTGATAGCTATGATAAAAGCTGAGACACCCTTCCATGTGATCGTAGATAATATGTCTACTAATTCAATGAAAGATACTAACAAACTTCTTAATTTCCATTCCACTGGCTTAGAGAATGTAAAATTTGAAACTTTCTAATTTATCCGTCATTTATACAGTGATAGCAAACATTTCACTCATTCAATCTTTTCTTTGTTTCCGATTAAAAGTTGTTTAATTTCAACAGAAAGAAGAATCTTGGTGATTCAGGTCTTGGTGGTCTTGGAAGATTCTTGGTGATCAGTAAAAGTGGATTTCAAAAGATAGGGGGACGGATGACGTCATACCGTCCCGTGCTTATCTTTGTCCTTTGTCCTTTGTGATTTTTTTTTAGGAACTGGTGGACACCATGGATCTTATTTGGAAGTGGGATAACGGCGTTCTCCCGCGTTCCCCCTCCCTTTTATCCCTGAGTGAAACCATATTATCAAATGCTTTCTATGTATCGCATTTTCATCGCTCATTCCTTGATTTACTACACAAAACTGGATACAAGATCAAAATAAGTATTCACAAAGCTAAAAGAAATAGTAAGTATAACTATTGACTTAACATTATTTCCATGCTGTACTCATCAATAGAAATAATTCTGCACTTCCTCTCCAAATCCAGCTCTGTAGGAAACACAAATTCTCATGACTTAACATTATTTCCATGCTGTACTCATCAATAGAAATAATTCTACATTTCCTTTCCAAATCCAGCTCTGTAGGAAACACAAATTCTCATGACTTAACATTATTTCCATGGTGTACTCATCAATAGAAATAATTCTACATTTGCTCTCCAAATCCAGCTCTGTAGGAAACACAAATTCTCATGACTTAATATTATTTCCATGGTGTAGTCACCAATAGAAATCATTCTACATTTCCTCTCCAAATCCAGCTCTGTAGGAAACTCAAATTCTCATGACTTAACATTATTTCCATGCTGTACTCATCAATAGAAATAATTCTACATTTCCTTTCCAAATCCAGCTCTGTAGGAAACACAAATTCTCATGACTTAACATTATTTCCATGGTGTACTCATCAATAGAAATAATTCTACATTTCCTTTCCAAATCCAGCTCTGTAGGAAACACAAATTCTCATGACTTAACATTATTTCCATGCTGTACTCATCAATAGAAATAATTCTACATTTCCTTTCCAAATCCAGCTCTGTAGGAAACACAAATTCTCATGACTTAACATTATTTCCATGCTGTACTCATCAATAGAAATAATTCTACATTTCCTTTCCAAATCCAGCTCTGTAGGAAACACAAATTCTCATGACTTAACATTATTTCCATGCTGTACTCATCAATAGAAATAATTCTACATTTGCTCTCCAAATCCAGCTCTGTAGGAAACACAAATTCTCATGACTTAATATTATTTCCATGGTGTACTCACCAATAGAAATCATTCTACATTTCCTCTCCAAATCCAGCTCTGTAGGAAACTCAAATTCTCATGACTTAACATTATTTTCATGCTGTACTCACCAGTAGAAATAATTGTACATTTCCTCTCCAAATCCAGCTCTGTAGGTAACACAAATTCTCATGACTTAACATTATTTCCATGGTGTACTCATCAATAGAAATAATTCTACATTTCCTTTCCAAATCCAGCTCTGTAGGAAACACAAATTCTCATGACTTAACATTATTTCCATGCTGTACTCATCAATAGAAATAATTCTACATTTCCTCTCCAAATCCAGCTCTGTAGGAAACACAAATTCTCATGACTTAACATTATTTTCATGCTGTACTCATCAATAGAAATAATTCTACATTTCCTCTCCAAATCCAGCTCTGTAGGAAACACAAATTCTCATGACTTAACATTATTTCCACACTGTACTCATCAATAGAAATCATTCTACATTTCCTCTCTAAATCCAGCTCTGTAGGAAACACAAATTCTCATGACTTAACATTATTTCCATGCTGTACTCATCAATAGAAATAATTCTACATTTCCTCTCCAAATCCAGCTCTGTAGGAAACACAAATTCTCATGACAACATTATTTCCATGCTGTACTCATCAATAGAAATAATTCTACATTTCCTCTCCAAATCCAGCTCTGTAGGAAACACAAATTCTCATGACTTAACATTATTTCCATACTGTACTCATCAATAGAAATAATTCTACATTTGCTCTCCAAATCCAGCTCTGTAGGAAACACAAATTCTCAAGAACTATTCGATGGATTATTGTCAGTTTTGGCCAGAATGAACAGAGTCAGAAGTTAAAAACCGAAGTTGTTGACAGAGATGATCTAACAAGTTGCAAACAGTAGAAATCAACAATTTTCGGTTTTTAACGTTGATCACTATAGAATAAAATCGGCAATAGATAGCGAGAAGCAGTTTTCTGTAATAGATTAAGCTTCCCATGAATACATTTTATTTCCATCCTTAAATGTCTAGTAAAACAGGAAATGAAAGAAATCCGCTACAATTTCCGGTTTTCATGTTGATCTACATAGAGTAAAAGCGACAAGAGATACTAAGAAGGATTTTCTTGAGAATCGATTTAGCATAGCAAGAAATGGATACCATCTTTTTAACCCTCTATACCAGTGGTTCTCAAAGCGGGGTCCGCGGGGCCTAGCCAGGAGGTGCGTGATGCCTAAAAGTTGAAATGTGTTGTAATAAAATGAAACTTACAGCTTTTATGAAAGAAGTATTTTTAAGATTAAGAAACTGCAGCTGTGGGCAGTGCAAGTAGGAAACTATAAGTATTGAAACTTAAAGCGAAATAGATTTAATGTGGAATCGGACCTAAGACTGATAGTGACAAAACTTATTCCAGATTTCAATGCAATTATGAAAAGACACAAAGAATTCCATTCCTCACATTAGTGACTCCACATTGAAAACGTTTATCAAGTGGATCTCCTTTAAAAAAAAAGTCTTGAAAGTTGCTGTATTTTCAATTGAAATTTTCTTCAATAGGAAACAATCATGTATCTTTAGCACAAATTGCTTATTGCATTATTTTTCGTGATCTTTTTGTTGTCAATGGTAATTCTAATTAGCATATTTTTTAATATCATGTGAAATTTCAGATAGCATTGCACGGGGGTCCGCAGATCACTTTCTGAATGAATAGGGGTCTGCGTTATCAGAAAGTTTGAGAACCACTGCTCTATACCGTAAGTTGCTGAGATCAGCGCCTTTTAGCTTTAACGTTGATCGCGATAGAGTTAAATCGATCATAAATAATGAGAAGTAATCAACTTCCCACTTTCGGTTTCAATATTAATTGACAAAATATCACGACATTAGTAAAAACTTCAAGTATAATAAAAATTGATTGACATAGGAGCACTAAAATGTTTGAATCGGAAATAAAGAATAAGAAATGCAGTATTGAGACAAGAGTGGAATTGGCGTGTAATTTAAATTTACATTTCAGTCTCTACTCTAATCTCAGTCTCAGGTGTTGTACGGTCCGCATGCGAAAGATAGACAGGAAGAAGATATGTTGATAATTGCTGGGAAATGTTCTTTGATATCATTCTTGTATTCTTGTTATTTTATACAGGAGAGTCCATAGTCCTATGTATGCATGTTCATCTTCAGTGAAACTCTTTTAATCCTCTAAGCAAATATATTACTCTTTATACTCCCATGCTAAGTGATGAGTTCTCGTGGACATGACATTCTATTTGTGAAACCAGAATAGAACATTGGTTCGAATTCCCATTGGAGAACACGGACCTGCTTGTTATGATAATATTTCAGAAAACTATATTAATGACCACGAGCTGTGATTGCCTGAACTCCTCAAAGTTTGCTTGATTCCCTGTATTTGTAGTAAAATTCTCATTGATTTCTTGTGAATGATACCGATAAGCGGACACACATACGTGCATATCTGGAACTCTACTCTGCAAAGTTTTGTTGAAATTTCCGTCACTGATATTGACTGTTTATTATGTAACAGATCTGTTATAGTGGATACATTGTATGTCCACCCGAATGTTCGTATTGTCACAGAATATGTTCAGTGTGAGAGAATAAGGTACATAACAGCACACTCTGGCTGACAGGTACTCAATACGTGCATTCACGGAGGGAAAAATACTATGGGTCCACTCCATGGCAATTATATCCGCCTGCAGAAGATTTTTTTTTTATCCCTGTTAAGGACTTTTTCTTTTTAGAATTTTTTTTGAATGATCATGAAGTCAGAAACGAAGAACAATTTTTATTTTGTAAACTCTTAAGCCAAAATTTTTAAGAAAGCACTGTTATTTTGATTAAAACAGTTTATGAATCATTTAGCTTCTCTAGTTTTTTTTTTTTTTTTTTTTTTTTTTGTAATAGCTAGAGCTCTTGTTTAAAATTTACAATCAATAATTACTCGTATCAGAATTTATATATCTTCCATTCCATCTTCCATTTACACATCTTCCATTCTTCCATTTAAACATTTTTCATTTACACAAACTTTATTGTTATGACAAAGAAACGGAAAATTATACCCGTGCATTTGTTATGAACATAACTCAGTACTTTTTTAACAATACTGCCTGATAACTGTAATTTTCACTCTATCTCTCAGTCATACATACTGTCATGCGTACTTTAAGAAATTACTGTAGTGAATTTCAACGTGACTGCCTTGAAATTCTATACATTTTTCAGCGCTGTTCTGTGATTCGAGACGGTCCTTTGAGCATAGCTGACCTAATATTCGTCGCATCTGCGTAGGTGCCTTACTTCAACTGTTACACATTAGTAACTTTTATGTTACACACGAAGTTTAACAAAGTCCCAAAGGAAGAAATCCATTAGGGTCAAGTCAGGTGTTCTACCACGCAAACGACTGCATATCATGGCTATTCGATTTTTAGCAGAGTTCCTTGTAGCGTAATCAACACATAAACGGAAATATTTTGTAAACCCAGCTTTAATCATTACCTAACTGCGAAGATATAAGTCTGGAGTGAGGACTCTTGCTCACTCTAGTACTATTAACGCCTCTAGTGGTGTATTATAAAACTAAAATTCTATGTCAGCTATTGGCAGCGCTGGTTTGTTATTGCTGTAGGTAATTACGTATAGGTAGGAGGCAAGAAATTCATTTGACAAAAAATTGGCCATTAATATTTTGTACTAAAAATATAACAAAGTAAATTTATAACAATCTTCTAAACAGGTTTGGATTACTCATTAATTGTGTAAAATATTAGAGGTTGTATTTTGTAATTACGATTCAAAATTACTTGCTAAAATTTTGCCATTCTATAGCAATGCTGTTGTAACATTAATTGCCAGTTCTCATTTGAATACGTATGTCTACATACATAGGTATATATGAATTATCTTTAAGGTTCTTAATTATTCCTAAATTGGTTTCAAGATTTTTATTTTTGCAAGTATTAATAGTAAAGTTATTCACTGAACGGTATTCACCAGGTTATGGCATATGCTGATGATGTAAATTTAATAGGGGATGATAGGAGAACAATAGAAAGAAATGCAGAGATCTTAGTAAACGCTTGCAGGGACATGGGTTTAGAAGTAAATGCAGAGAAAACTAAATACATGGAAGTGCGTCGGGACCGTAATACGACAAATTGTGGATGCGTTAAAATATTAAATAATACTTTTGATAAAGTGGATACTTTCAAATATCTAGGATCAATATTAACAGACGAAAATCAAATTCACGAAGAAATTAAATGTCGATTAAAAGCAGGGAATTCGTGTTACTATTCGGTTCAAAATCTCTTGTCGTCGCGAATTCTATCGAGAAATTTGAAGCTTAAAATATACAAAACGATAATCATGCCTGTTGTTTGGTAGGGTTGCGAAACATGGTCGCTTACTCTGAGGGAAGAACATAGACGGAAAGTATTTGAGAACAAGATCCTGAGACGAATATTCGGACCCAAGAGGAACGGGAATGGGGAATGGCATAAACTTCATAACGAGGAACTACATAATTTATACGGTTTACCCAACATCGTTAGGGGCGTCAAGTCTAGGAGGCTTAGGTGGGCAGGTCATGTAGCTAGAGTGGAAGAAAGTAGAAACGCTTTCAAAGTCTTGACTGCAAGACTAATCGGAAAACGACCATTAGGAAGACCTAGGCGCAGATGGGAGGACAATATTAAGATGGATCTCGCAGAGATAGGAATACAAAGTAAAAATTGGATCCAATTGGCTAAGGATAGAAGTCAGTGGAGAGCTTTTGTGAACACGGCATTTAACCTCCGGGTTCCTTAGGCCATAGAGTTAGTTAGTTAGTTTTATTAATAGTAAAGTTTTTTACTCGGTAGCGAAGTTGCGTATGAGGTGAATGTTAACATGTGCTTCGAAGTTCGAAACTTGTTCAAGCTCAGGAGACACGAACTGTAAATGAATTACGAATATTTATCATCAGAATATGAAGGACAGAAAATTTAGTGTTATGTGCTTTAATGTTATTTACATTATATACAGGGTGGACAATTTATCTGGAACATCCGTGATAACTTAGAAACCAGAAGAGAGGGGACATCGTTTTACGTATTAAGCAACACCATCCAGTGAACAGTGTTACCATCCCAGTATAAAGTTATATTTTTCAAATGGCACTACACCAGATTGATACATATTTCAAATCAACATGTTAAACGAAAACTTAAAACATAGCATTTATTATTCAGTGTTGCAAACTAAGGATTTTATAATATCACAAACACGCAAAGTTTGGAAACCTATATCACAAAAACATCACAACGCAGATGAACAAGACAATGCACATCGGAAGTACCTTAGCGTTGGATACTGCTGATGCATACTAACATGAAAAATATTCAATTTCTCTGCCTCTAAGAGTTAAGACGACTTCCTTCACAGGTGAAATGCCAACAAGACAAAATTGTCATGGTATACGGTCATGGTATAACTTGTTTTGAGTGAATAGCAACGAAGTTACAATGGCTTGAAAATTTGAATTTCTTCAAAAGGCTTAATTTCGAAAAAAATGCCTAGATAAGTATCATATTTAGTTACTTGTGTGGTTTGAAATGGATGTGTAAATTATTTTGCCTTTACAGCACTTTGATATCTGACACCGTTCCCGAGATATGATAAATTGCTGAAGTTTGCAACACTTCTTATATCATGTAACTGCGTGAACTTGTTGTAATTACACCTACTAAAAGTTATTCATACAATGCTATACAAGAGAAAGAAAACAACAGTCAGTTTAAATATTGTCCAGAAATACTCCAGTTTCAGTAGTATTAAGGATGTGTTTAGCCCTTATGTATTCATCAATTCTTGTCCAAACACGTTACTTCCCACAAAATTAGGAATGAAGGTTGATACGAATGACGTAATATTGTCTTGTTGGCATTTCACCTGTGAAGGAAGTCGTCTTAACTCTTAGAGGCAGAGAAATTGAATATTTTTCATGTTAGTATGCATCATCAGTATCAATATTACAAATTATAAAAATTTCCTGAAATGCCACAACCGGAGTCGAACCCGCATTCCCAACATTATGAAACTAACGCTTAAGCCACTACTCTAAGACATCACTGTCCTAGCAGAATGAAAAAAACTGGATGTTCACTGAATTCTGTAATTACATACTTTTACGATTCCAGTGTAATAATGCTGAAACACTGCGATTTCAGTCATGACAAAATAGTAAAGTATTATGCAGAAAGAATAGTACAAAGAAGTCAATTTTAAATTGACAACTCATATGTATGGAGGCCTTACTGTATCCTATCGAATTTTTGACGGCACGACAGATACTCATATTGATTGGAATCTGGTGTTTCAGGACGCTGGATTATTATTTTTACAGTTAACTAATTTAACGAATCTTCCTTAGTACCTTGTTTCCTATTTTTACGCGTTTTACTCTCTTTTACGGTTTTCCCACTAACTCTTTTAGAAGAGGGACAAAAACACAGAAACATGGAGGACAGTAAAAATCACAAACTCTATTCGGGCGTTATTCCCTTGCCTAAACTAAACTAAAATATGGTGCACATGCAATTTTTCGTCTTCCATCTTTTATGTATTATCAAATCCAGAGTTGGACTGGGTCAGTGGGTCAAATGGAATGAGTTTTCTGAGTGGATAAGTGGACCGTGGATCAACATCATGTAACCCACTGCGACCCATCACCCACCGTGACCAATTGCGACCCACCACTCACTATGGCCCACTCTGACCCAGCGATCTACTCTGCTCACTGCATTATAGACAGCATCTTTTGAACACAATATTTTTTCACTCATGACCGTAGCCATAGAAAGTAAAAACACATTTTCTGATTGGTTGCAGCTTGCGATTGTCCAAACGTTCTGGTGTATGTATTGTGTATTATAGTAGTAATAAAAGAAAATTGTCATTTTGTTGGAATTGAAGAAGAAAAATTGAAGAAGCAGTTGAGGTTAAATTTATATCATGGCAGTCAAGGTGGAACAAACCGAGCACTACGGGGATTCTAACCCGCTCTTCCTCCTCCTACCACTACTACTACTTATACTGTGGATTCATATAGCAAAACTGCACACGTAACGTAATCATTTTTTAGCATTATTTTCATCTTATTTTAAGGAAAAATAGTGTTTTGAAAATTTTAAAAATAAAATATAAAAATAAAAAACTCCCTGGCCCGCGTTTGAACCCATACCAACAGCATTATAATTACTAAATCATTGCTGTAGTTAGGCCTTAATATAGTTAGGCCTTAATCCAAACTGTAATGTTATCATATTGCGTTCATTATAATAATATCCTAAGGGATAGTGAGGAATCCGAATATTTGCGAACAAAATTGAGTAGGGGAGACTTGCCCAAGATGGGACAGGTCATAAGACGGGACATTGGCAACACTGCTTCAGAGAAAGCATGGGCTCACGTGATTGTGGCGTCAGTTTGATGAGTACTCAAAGAGGGATAACATACTGTGACAAAGGACCAGCAGCTGGACAAAACGAAAGAAAGAGAAGCAACATGTAAGAATATACCATATTTTCTAAAATATATCTGAAACATTCAAAACCTGTTTTCTACTACTCAGGCACACTTTTTAAAAAATGTTTGTCTGCATAGGCATGTGTCATTTTTTAAAGAAAATGGACAAAGCATTGTAGTTCCACGTTGGCCAAGGTGATTTGTAAAAGGTGATGAAAACTGTAACGGAAGTGTATTTCCTAAGACGGGACCATGTCCCGTCTTAGGAGAAAAGAGGAACTGAATAGGATCTCAAGTTGTGTCCCTACCCATGCATAAACTTTCAAAGGTACTTACTAAGAAAGGTAAGAAGCAGGTTGGTGCCCTAACGTCCGCTGAACGTTGTAGAAATGTGACAGTTCTGTGTGCTGTGAACGCCTGTGGAAACTATGTCCCTCCAGCTTTCATATTTGCACGAAAGAAGGAAAATCCTGAGTTGGCAGACAAAGATCCAGAAGGTTGTGTTCAATTTGTTAGTTCCAATGGATGGACCACAGGTGAAGTATTTCTCGCGTATCTCAAGCATTTTGCCTCTTACGTTAGACCAACCAAACAAAACCCGGTACTATTGATTGTTGACGTCCACACCTCACATACAAAGAACCTTTCCACTTTGGATTATTCGTCAGAAAACGGTATAGTGCTTTTGAGCTTACCACCACACTGTACCCACAAACTCCAACCGCTAGATGTGAGCGTGTTTGATCCTTGGAACTTTATTATGAGCAAGCGGTGGAACACTGGCTTCGGCATCATCCTGGAAGATCTTTTACTGAGTATCACGTTGCGGAAGCGTTTACAACAGCTTATGGTAAAGCAGCTACTGTGGCAAATGCTTCAAGTGGTTTTCGTAAAACAGGAATCTGGCCTGTCAACCGCCATATTTTTGAAGACCATGAATTTGTAGTTCAACCTGTGGTTAGAAGGCTTGATACGTCTGATGTTCGAGATATCAGCGACGGTGCAGAACCTCCCGTTCCTACAAATACCCAGCCTACGCATTCTGTTGACATAACCCTTTCCCCACTTGCTAATCAGTCAGTAGTCAACCAAGATAATGTCCTTCCATCTACATCCAAAACACCATATTCTAGCACGACTGCACCTCAGACATCGCATGTAAGCCCAGAAGACATCAACCCAGTTCCTACATTAGGCCTATATTCTCAAGAAAGCAGTCCAGGAAAGAAACCTACAGCATCAATAGGAGCGACTATACTAACCTCTACTCCATATAAAACTCTTCTTCGAACAAAAGTGTCATATGTTCGCCCTACCCAGGCTGCAAAAGCGTCTCACAGTGGTGCAAAAAGGAAATTCCAACTGTAACCTACTCAAACTTTAACTTTTGGAGTAACCAAGAAGGGAAAGGTAGTCAAGAACAAAAAGGAATGGTATTGTTTGGTGTGCGGAAATCCATATTCCACTTCAACTGTAGGCTGGATTCAGTGTATGGGTTGTAAGAGGTGAGCTCATGAATCATGTTCAGCTGCAACCAATGGTGTGTATTATTGTGCGGAGTGCAATGATTAGGAGTGAACAGTGTTGAGGATTGTGAACATAATTCAGTTATTAAGGCGTATCTAATGTACCTTAGTGAAAGATATCGGTTAATGTAGTGCCTAGAATGACTATGAATCGATCCTTGCTAATAATAATCACAATAAACTAGTTATGACGAAGTGTGTCGCACAGTAGCTGCACTTTTTTGTTCTGTAATTGTATCTTCATGTCTAGAATAATTTTCTTTGTGTGTTTCTCTTTGCGTCATTTTCTTTGTATTCCAGATATCGATATTACTATCATAATTATCTAATTGCTCAAAATATTGTGTATTTGCAACTGAATTTGAGTTGATATCAAATTTACAGTAATCTATGGTAGTGACTTGTGCTTGTGATAAACAGTTTATAAGTTCATAACAAAACCTACGTTATAACTTTTATAACCTACAGGATGTCCCATCTTTGGAACTGCCTTGTCCCAACTTATGCGCACTATTTCTTAAGGCGGGACAATCACAAGCCTTTTTCTTTCCTTACAGAAATAATGTTTAGTATTGTGGCATGCCACTTGGACTTTGCAATCGTGGAGCAGAAGGACCATACATTTGAATGCATGTGTTACCTTTCTTATTATTACATTTGTGTCTTTTAAACAAATTCTCATTTGAAAAGTGTCCCATCTTGGGCAAGTCTCCCCTATCTCACAAGCCATTAAACTTACAGAGCTGAAATTCAGTATATTAACTCTTCATTGAAAATGAACAGTACGTCTCATAGCATGTTTTAACATTCTCCTTTAACGGGAGGGGTGCACATTCTACCATACAATGCTAAATAGATAGTGGGTTAGTTTGTAAAAATAATCGAAAATAATCGATATTAGTTGAGAAGCGAATTGAGAAAAAAGAAATACAGCCGGGTTTGATTCCCAGCAGGAGCTAATGTCGTTCGGATTCACGTTAATCCGTAGGTCCACGTCTCATTTAGCCTCGTTGCTGAAAAGGACGTTAAACTCAAAATCAACTCAACAAAAATACAGTGTTTCCCATCATATATCCATATATGTTTACCATGCGCTTGATAAGAATTGCTGAAGCTTGTTTATTATATGGAGCGCTTAAAGCATAGGGCAATCAATCCATAAAGTTGTGAGAAAAAAAAACATTAAATGTGTAACGTAAGCTTCTGTATGTTGGTCTACTTACCTTGATTTGGGACTTTAAAAATTTCATCCGTTTTTCCACTGCAAAGTATCGATAATTCAACAAGAAAATAATTAGACCGTGATAATTTAAATAAAATTCATCGTAATTTTCCCTATGACAAGCATTTCATCATTTTATATCGTAAACGTCAGATCCATCGTTATTGTAACAGAGCGGTGCTTAGCGATTGACCGTAGAAACTCAAACCCCGATTAGTTAGAATTTGCCAACCTTGTTTTATTACAAGTATAAACTCATTAGTCAGTAGAGAAGAGGCAGTGGATCAAGTGCCAGAGTTGATGATGATTTGTTTTGGTGGTTCAGTGGTTCATGGTGGGTGGGGGATCAGAGTAAGTCACGGTGAGTGGTGGGCCATAGTGGATCGTTTGTCAGAGTGGGTCACAGTGGGTGGTGGATCATGGTGGGTCGTGGGTCAGAGTGAGCCACGGTGGGTTAGTGGATTGTTGGTCAAGTTTTCATTGACCCACGCCATCTCTGGTCAAATCTGTAAAACGAAACCAGACAAAGAGCAATATTAATACACAAAATGCTGAACATCTTATCTATTCATGACAACTATTGAATGATCCGAATAACGCTAGTATATCCACAAATCATCATTTGTCATATTTTACAGAAATACGTCATGACTTTTCCGACAACCTGATACTTTAAATGTTGTTAATACGCAAAGTTGATCTCATCACTTATTCACTTACTCTCTTATGATCATCAATACTTTTAGGGTACTTCCCGTAGATATAGAAAGGTGAAGTGCATTATCCAGGGTTGGTGTAGCATGCAAATAAACAAATAAAAAAGCAACAGGATAATATTTCCCTCCCCCAAACCCCCTACAATGACGTGTGTTGATTATTCAACAAAGACATGAAATCCAATTAGAAAATTCATAAAATATAAAATATGTAGCCAAGTGTCGACTTTGCAATAATAATAATAATAATAATAATAATAATAATAATAATAATAATAATAATAATAATAATAAGAAGAAGAAGAAGAAGAAGAAGAAGAAGAAAGGAATAACCGAATTACAAAATCAATTATATCCACAATACCTTCCAGTTAAGGAAAAAATATTGCCACGACGGGATTCGTACCCGTGTCTTTGCCATACGAGTTTCATAATTTGCCAATCTACCACAAATTCCTCATACAAAGATAAAATAATAAACTAGTAGTTACGGAAGGTAAAAATAGAACTTTCTTTTTCTACATGTGTTGATGCAATTCAGAGAACGCGAAAATAATGTCTGCCCGCTTGAATTTTCGCGGATTCCAAGAATTTGAGATATTCACTGATCTTATTGGCCGATGCAGATAGGACATCAAGAGTGATGATCTACATATAGCCCTCGTAGTCGAGCGGGTTAGCGCAATATCCTAGTAATAAGATTCGTTTCAGGCGTAACCCTGTCCAAGGATTTTTTATTTCACTTTTTACATTTTCATAACACCTTTTCATTATTTAGGATTGAAAATAATGCTCAAAAAAGTGAATTACCGATTACTTTTTTAAATTTTCGTTATACATTTTTTCATTAAAATAAGCTTGAAGTTTTACTATAGGGATCCTTACTAAAAGTAGTGGTAGTAATAGTACTAAAATAGTAGTAGTAGTAGTAGTAGTAGTAGTAATAGTAGTAGTTGGAATAATAATAAATATAATAATAAAAATAATAATGATAATGATAATAATAGTAGTAGTAATAGTATTAGTAGTAGTAGCAGCAGCAGCAGCAGCAGCAGCAGCAGCAGCAGCAGCAGCAGCAGCAGCAGCAGTAGTAGTAGTAGTAGTAGTAGTAGTAGTAGTAGTAGTAGGAACGGATTAGAAGCGCCGCAAAGGTTGGTTAATTTAATTCCGATTTAATCTCACAATAACTGTTTTTTTAGTAATAACACTCTTGTCCAATTTTTTCTGTAGATTTTACATGACCAACTTCAAACAGCTGGCTAGGGTAGCGCGCGAATATTCAAATTCTTGAGATCGGCGTAAATGCTGTCGGCTTTTCTTTGAAAATTAGAAGTTACGATGAGGAAGAATAGTAGTAATGTAAATCGGGAGCAGCTAAAAACAATGAGGTAGCCTCAACTTGAAGAACATTTCGTAATATTTTCCTCATTCACGAAGGTCTATATAACTTGTTTTAGAGTTAAACAAGGAAATCTCGAGTAAGTCGTTGTGACACTCATAAGGAACATCTCCTTATACGAGCATTAATATTTTGTATAGTATTAAATACAACGATTTTAACTAGCTAATAGTTTATACAAAAGGCGAAGTGACGCGGTAGGTAAGTGGTTAGCGTATTGAACTTCTCTTCGGCGGACCCGGGTTCAAATCCCGGCCGGGTTAAAACTTTTTCAAATGTTACAATTTCAATTCCAATGCATTCTCTGTTTGACAAGAAAGATCTTCTCTCCTTCAGAAATAAAAAGATGTTGGAATGAGGAGAATTTGAGAAGGTCTCTCAATGGAAACAATCATTTACTAATTTATTTGCAGCAGTTGTTCTAAATTTGACATTTTCAGCTACTTTGAAGCATTTCCGATTCATGAGTTGTTAGCATTTTATTTCTCCAAACATACAGTATATAAAGAAATAATACATTATATATACAGCTATATTGAGATTAATATATGGTGTTCTTTGGAAAACACGATCCGAATCATAGAGATTCATCTTAGAATGAACTATTCCATTAGTCACCTACTTTACAATTTTACCTACATAAACAACTGGATCAGAGCTACCAACCGCTGTCAGTGCCGAGAAAAGTTACGTTTAAGTTGGGTTGCATCTGTCTAGGTGTTCTCACAACTGCAAATGACCTGACCCCAAGTAATGGAATTATGACAGTCAAGGGTCCAGGTACTTATGTAACTGACTGTACAGGAAACATCACCGATTTAATCTCACAATAACTGTTTTTTTAGTAATAACACTCACACTTTAGATGAGCTATATGAACATCAACATACAATAATAATATACCTGAAGATATTCGAAGAATTATTCTTTAGGTTAGTTTGTTCCAAATTGACAACTATCTACGTGGTTCACAAGCCCATTGTGAGCAATGTTTCATGATTCAAAAATATGGATTTTTAAAGTTTCATAATGCCCGTATATTTTAATCCGAAGTTCAACTTTTTGGCCCATCTAAGATTCTCCACTAAAACCATTTAACAGCTTTTTACAGTATAACATGTTAATAACATTATTTTTATGTAAAAGCAATTGTGGATTATCGATTTAAAAATGAAAGGAAAATAATGTTATAAGTCTTTTGTTTATTAGCTACTATGATTCTTCTTACGAAAAATATGTTTTACATGTTCAGTGTAACCTAGTGAGATTCGAAAGAACAGCTGAACAAAATACACAATTCAGGGGCGGAAGCAAGGGGGGAGGGTATAACAGTTCCGAACCCCCTACAAACTCAACATTCATTGTACATTTTCTCAATAAATCTATACTTGTATAACAGGGAAATGATTGATGAAGCATGAAAATTTGATCTTACACTTCCTATGTACTCTTCCTATTATAAAAACAATCTAGTTCTATCATATTTTTTTCTGAAAATATAGAAGGAAGTATTTTACCATTACTTATTACTTTTTCTGTGCAGAAATATACCAGTTTAATATTATAAAAATGTAGTGGCTTGCGGTATTGCAACCAAAGCTAGGACCTTTCAAAGAAAAAATTGTGGGTGCGCTAGAGATACAATTATTTAATTCATAATATGCATTATTCTGATGTAATGCATAATAGAATTTATTTTAAAAAGTTTTTGTCAGTCAAACCACGCCTAGTGTGAATATCAGTGAATAATGATGAGATTAGGTAATAAATCCTTCTTATTTAAGGTTTTGTTTGGTCTTTTTGTGGCCCACTCCCTTTCCATTGCCTTTATTTGAGCCCCAAAATAACAAAAATTATTGCCGATCGATAAACGATATTTGTGAACTAATAAACCTGATATAAAACGTATCAAGCAATTTGTGCTTATATTTCACTTGGGAGAACGGCTAAATTTGGGGGGGGGGGAGAAGCCCCTGTCTCCGCGAAGCTATGAATCTGCCTCAGACATGTTGTAACGTAGGCTAAGTTTTATAGGACTATGTTTAGCAGAAGGGGTCCAGTTATTTTTTCCAAAAATATTACAATTTCGGTAGTTTCTGTTACGATTAGGATACTTTAGTTTACTTCAGGTTAATCTAGGTTAGTTTAGGTTAGTTTCGGTTAGGTTAGTTTATGTTAGATTATATTAGTGTAAGGGTACAGAAACACTTTCGAAAAACTGATAGAATTTCGCTTATTTTTATTAATATTAGGTTAGTTTAGTTTATTTCAGGTTAGTTTTAATTTAGTTTAGTTAATTTACGTTACAATTGGTTAGTTTATGTTACGTGTAAGTACTTACATCTTCCATTTCTCCTGTTTTGTTTTTTTTTCTTTTCTGTATGTTCTATGGACTCTGAACCTCTTCTGGTAAACATTTACTGTCATATAAAACTATTATTATCGGCACAAAGAAAGAAAAAGAAAGAAAAATGAAACCTACCCCCTCAGAAATGACATTACCCCTACGTTTGCCCTCCCAGGAAATTAAAGCTGGTTTCGTCACTGGTTTTGACAAACAGGCAATAATGGGCTGTCTGTCTCCTGTTGCAAAAATAGTTCAATTTACTAATAAATTACGATCGTAGATGTCGGGCATATGATCTCCTTTTTGTTAGCAAAGATTCTCTCTGATTTGTGTTTGTAAATTGCGATACGATATAAATATATTTAAATAAAAATAAATGCATGTTAAATATATATGATTAATTTGATTAAGTGATGGTTCTCGGGAAAAGATTGTTTATTATCGCCTACGCCAATAAAATTATTGTTGCTCTATGAATAATAAATTGGTTTAGTATGTGTTTTGTATATGTTTTGCTGTGTTTTCATCTTTTCTGAGGAATAAGTTTGAACATGGGACGTTTATCTAAAATACAATCTGGATAAATGTATTCTCGTGATTTCTAAAAGGCAAGAACTAACATATCCTGACCACCCTAGGGTTCTTACTATAAGGTTTCCAAGAAAGTTTTATCACTTTTCAATCACCTTCATTGAATATCAATATATCACCTAAGACGTACCTGGAAGACAAAAAATAGTCCCCATCAACATTGGCGAATTGCTGTCAACGTTCTGGAAGGCCATGGATTCCATCGCGGTAGAACTTGGTGGGCCGTGAAGCCAACAAGGTATCAAATACAAAATGCACCTCTACTGGGTATTTGAACCGGCATCCCCTAAGGTGATTGTCCAAGGAATGGAACAGGTAATAATCGGACGATGCAACGTTCGGGGATATTGCGGATGTAATAGTGTTTTCCATCCAAGGCGTAGAATGGTGTCCCGGGTCATCCTAGCTACGTGCGGCTTGCGTTGTCTTGTAACAGAAGGACCCTTACAGATTAAGAATTGCTTGTTCCAGAGTTTTGAGTTTTTCTTGAACATGGCTCAACTGCTCAAGTACACATTTGCATTGATGCTCTGACCATCTGGTAGCAGCTCCTGATGACGATGCCGCGAGCAGTCCACCAAACACACAGGAGCACCTTCTTCTCGTGCAGTGCTGGTTTCGGTAGTTTTGGAACCGGTTCATGGGATGGTAACCAACGATGACGGAGCCTTGGAGGTTCTTAAAGGACTAATTTCTCATCACATGTCAATACCCTGTCCAGAAATGGGTCCTTCCTCAGATGAGACAGCAAAGAAACACAGGTATCTGCTTGCGTTGACTTTTGGCGCAGAGTCAAATCATGTGGGACCCATCGATCCAACTTGTAGTGCTTCCCAAGTTGAGGTGCTGCCGAATGGTTTCTTCACTCACACTGAATTGTAGTCCCAATTCCTCACATATCTGGCCACTGTTGGCCTCAATTGCTGCCTGAAGATCTTCATTTTGTACATATGTTCGTTTTCCAGCAACTAGTGTGTATTGGAGTGTTTTCGTCACCGTTCTTAAACTTGTTAAACCACCGCTGCACTGTCCACGTAGTCACGACACTCACCAAAGGCCTGGCACAACTTCCGCCCCGATGCATCGGCGTTTGACTCCAGTTTTAACTCGTACAGCATACATGCCCTAATGACACTCTGTGCAGGTTCCATGTTCACTCTGTCCTTACGCAAGTTCACGATGTAACTGAACTGCCATAACCAGGTAATATGTTGGATATACCCACACCAACAACTGGTCTTCGCCTTACCTCCAGTCGCTTTCAACTTTTGGTGTGAAAGCCAATTCAACACAAAAAGTGACAGAACTTCTTGATTACCTTTACAGACTAAGCTGAATGCGGGACCTGGAATCTAGATTTGTCGATCGAATCCACAGGACTGGGTATGCGAGATTTGCAAAGCAGTACCCATTATCTCTTTTTATTCTCATTTACATTTACCTCAAATAACAGAATTCTGTTAAAATGAAACATTTGTGCAGAAACTTATATACGTATCTTCATTTTGTTACAATATTTCTAAGAAATATATTTCTTTTTAATTGAAATTAGGTACATTTAACTCTTTACCGGATCTGGAGATCATAAATATATAGCCATTCAGAATTAATATGTATTTACCACTACGCTCAATCAAAAGTTTTAACATAATTCTAGCGATTATGCCCTTCACGCTAGCCTAGGATCGGTGGCAATAGGCGAGTGATCTCGGGCATTTGGCTGTATTTCAAGAAGCAATCCGTCGAGGATTCCAGTTTTCTGAGGATCATGAGAGTGTTTTTGTCTGTTCTCAATATTTCTGTTTCCACGTTCCTATCATGTTGAATTAAACATACAGTTGAAAAGACAACTATAGAGATAAGCGTCCTACGATTTACAACGATTTAAAAAAAAATGATTAGCGCCTGATCTTTAATTTGATTTTTGGCTAGAAAGCCTTGACATTAGAACAAATAAATGGTGGTTCAGGTACCAACTTAAACTGTAGACCAATGCTTCATATGGCTTGATGCTCAAGAGGGACTCTAATTTCCAACCAACCTCTAACGATTATATTTTGTGTACTACAGGGCATTTCAACCTCTGTACCGGGACCCGTAATGGTTTCCGAAGAGAGGAATATTTCTGGTTAATTCAAGAGAAGTAAAGAAGGTAAATGTAATTCGGATCAAGTAACGGAAACATTTTATTTTAAATAGTTTCACAATCTCTTATTATGATTGACATATTTTTATTTGTACATTGATTTTGTTTGGGATTTTTTTGTTGTTCTTTGCAGAGTTGTATGTGTATAAGACTTAGATTGATATCCGTTATAAGACAGAGCTAAAAGTGAGGGGGAACGCGAGGGCACTTCGTCCACCCACTTTCAGAAAATATATATGGCGTTCCCCTACTTTCTAAAAATGTTACAATGGGCAAAGATAGGCATGGAAAAGGCATGCCTTCATGCGTCCCCCTACTTTTTCAGGTCCACTTTTACCCCTGTTACAAGGGATAAGCAGTAACAATGAAAAAAGTTACAAACAGGAAATTACTTATTGAGATCGCTTGGAAGAGGACTTGATTAAGATATTATGCTAGTATGAAGTAGGTCGAAAAAGTTTGCTGTATACTAATATTTCCGAATACGCATCACCGATACATCATGCACCATCATGAGTATGCGTACTTCAAGTTTAGAACTACTGCCTTGAATCTTACCATTATTTTTATACATAAAAATAATAGTGTAAGGCATGTTAGACAATGTCATTCATTGCCTATGACACTTACTGTGCAATGTGGTCTTGTAGATCGTATCAATACTATCCTATTGAAATTGGTCTTGAGAACAGTAAAAAGGAAAATCTCTGGGTGGTTTGCTAACTGAGAAAGTTTTTACTGAAAATAATTTACATTTATTCCTATCCAGTTGTAGAACACATAATTGTCTTAAGGTTCCTTTACTTAAGTGCTGATAATTGTGATGAACAGGATCATGTTAGTAGACCCTGTTGATTTATTTTCAGTTTTATGTCCATTTTTAGGATTGAGACTATATCAGAAGCTGATTTAGAGCTTAACATGAGAACCGAAGAAAATAAACTTCTACCGAGAGTCAAACCTGGATCTCTTGCCGCCGAAGAAGAAACTTCTGATCATTTCGATGTCAGAGAGCATTACCAAAATTTTCACAAGAGGAGAAAGTATGGTTTTATTTTTATTTTGAAAGATTCAGAGATGGTGCCCAAACTGAGATTATAAAGTTTAAGAAGTTAAGATCAACCTTAAGAAAACAGTTTAGAAAGTGTTTGAGCAAGTAACTCTTTAATTTGTTTTATTTCACTGTTTAATCTACTATAACCATTACTTTCAAATATTCTCTATTAATTGATTATAATATACGGATCTTAAAATAACTTACTTCCTTTTAAAATTATATAAATTTGGCAAATTTTTGTATATAATTACAAATGGTCTACCATCGGTTCAAACCTCGATCTCACTTTCGACTTCATTAAGCTTACAAGAAAATGTAGAATCCTTAAAAACGTCTCTGATTTGAGGTCCCGTAAAAACACCTTCTTTCACTTTGGCCCCGTTGAGTCTTGGGAATAGTTTATTGAGACGATTAAATGCTTCATCATACAGGTTCAGGGCCTTGACGAAGACCTTCATGAGCCCTAATTTGATATGAAGGGGTGGTAAGAATATTTTCTCCGGATCCACAAGAAGTTCATTAGCCACGCTCAACTTCCCTGGGACCAGTTGCCTCCTTGGCGGCCATTTTGTGATGGTATACTGATCTTTGGCTCGACTATCCCAATTACACAAGAAGCAGCAGTGCTTTGTGTAATCCCCTTGTAAACCGGTGAAGATGACAATAACCTTAAGGTCAGCGCATACAGACCACTGGAACTGTTCGTACTTTAATTTCTGCAATAGGTTCAGCATGTTCTCGTATGTTTCTTTCATATGTACAGCATGAGCGATAGGGATGGCTGGCTTTTCATTGCCATTGTGTAGTAACACTGCCTTGAGACTTATCCTAGTGGAATCTACGAATAGCCTCTAATCTTCAGTGTTGTAGTTCAACTTCAGTTGTCTCATAAGCGATGGAATGTCACTCCAATACACCAAATCACCATTCTTTGTAAAATTAGGAACTAGGCTCACCTCTCTTTTCCTATACATCGATATATCCACATATTGGTTTAGTAGATTCCATTGTTGAAGTCGTGATGCAAGCAACAGAGCCTTAGACTTGGGAAGGTTTGAGTCTCTGATCAGATCATTCAGCTCTTTCTGACTTATCACATGTGGTTCATTAGTGTCAGGAACTGGAGCGTAATGTTACGATACGATACGTCGGAGGTCCCTGGTTCGATTCCAACGACAGACTTTTGGATTCACGTCATCTACTTCGCTGAATTATTTTTATTTTTTTCTTTCCTCGGAAAGTTCAATTATGTAGTCTCAAGCTTCCTAGAAGCATATTTGTATACCTTTGTGTTTTATTAAAAGATAAGTGCAATAGCAGATTCCTTTAACCTCATATAAAGTCACTACCCTTGTTTGTTTTCCTACCTTTGTGCAACTTATCAACTTTCTACTTGTGTCTGGCTACGTTTCCATTTCTTGGCAGTGTCACTAGTCTGCGTTTGAGGACATTGCTCACATTCAACTTATTTGTAAATATTTCGAGCGCCCAGTTAGCTTTTCTCTAGCTGACTCATTCGATTGCCTCAACTAAAAGTTATTGTCTGGTAACTACGTCAACGATTATTAAGTGTGTATTTTGTATTTTCTACTTTTCGCTGAGGTTTAGCTTTGCACTTGAAATTCCTCAGAAAATACAATTCAGGATCAGGAGGTGAAGTCCCCAGCGTGTGAGGTCTTCGACTCTCAAACGTTTTGACTCATGTGACATCACGAACACGGTGTTAGGAAAAGGTGAGTTATGGAGTGACCATATTTGGTATTGAGGAAATCAGGAGGTGTGGTTTGAGACCTCAGTCCGGGAAACAAAACTGGATGGTGGGTGTTTCTCGGGGCACTTCGTTTGGAGTTGGAAGAACAGCAACGAGCCAGCGAAAGAGAGGGAGGAGAAGAATGGAGTTACTAACTTTGAAGAAGGTACTGTTTATTTCGTCGAAACAATAAGTGACTACGCCAGACTAATTACTCTTATACTTTATTGTCCTTACCCTATCTGCTGCACTTTTAAAAGCAAATTTGAGTATGAGTTATGATTTCTAAATACCATGAGCTACATTTCCCACATGCTTTAGTTGTAGAATTATCTTTCAGATGAGATTTATTTTTATATTCCAGCGCTAGTTGCTGGTGGTGGAGAAGATACCCCAAAATCTAGTCATCTATCGGTCTCTTAATGACCAAAGCGATAGATGATATCAAGCTAAACATAACTACTATTTAGTCATGTTTCATGATGGAGATGCTTTAGGTTTGATCTCTGTAGTACCTGTGCAGCTGGGTTAAAAAAAAAATTTGGCGTTTTCACTTTTTTGTTCTGACTACATTTATTTGGAGATTATTTTTATATGTTGCGTTACTTTGCTGAGGACAATGTGTTTTTATCTGATTTTTGTGATGATTTAGATGCTACTGAATTTTTTGAGCCGATTATTACATCATCTCCGGGTCGCATGCATTTTACGCGACAATGTTTTGATAAGATTAAAAAGCAATTACAATTTACGCATTCGCTTTCGAGTATTGACACTGTTTCTTCATTAGATTCTGACAGGTTTGAGTTTACTGTAGACATGGCTGTTGGGGGAAATCAGGATAATATTGGCATTTTGAGTCATATCCTTCGGCCAGAACCATTTTTTGGACGTATGGGCGATGATATTGTTCGCTATATCGATCAATTTGAAGTATTGGCTCAGGTAAAAAATTGGACAGACGTAAAGAAAAAATGGATTCTGGGTTCGCTTTTAAAGGGGTCAGCAGCCTATTGGTTCGACACTACGTCAAAACAAGCAGATTTTCCGGAGTTGTCATACGAGCAGTTTAAACAGAAGTTAATAGCTGCTTTCAAAGACGCGCTTTTGCCTCAACTTACAGAACAGGAAATGCGGATGCGAGAACAAAATGAAGGAGAGAGTATTCTATCATACGTTTACGCCAAGCGTAATTTAATTTTACGTAACGATAAGGACGCGCCAGTAGCTAAGCAAGTGCAGTTAATAATCGATGGATTATCTCCGGAATATATGAGATTGGCAATAAAAAACAATATGTTACTGTTGAAGCTTTAGTGCAAGATTTGTTGGACGAGGAGAAGGCACGCGTGTTGTTGGAAAGAAAAGCAATTGAAAAGCTGATTAAGAAAAATCCGTTATTAGCAAATTCTCAGTTAATGCAATGTAATCCACCTGAGAATACTCAAGTTCAATCGGCTTCTGTTCCGCAAAGTCAGCTTTCTCAGGCTGTAGTACGGACTTTGCCCTCTCAAGCTACGAATACACAGGAAACTGATCAGGTTAAAGATCAGCTGGCTGCTATACAAAAGCAATTAACGCAATTGTCTTTGCAAGCAGAAAATAAGAGGACAGATGATCAACGTTCGTTTTCGAGACGTAATACTAATAATAACAATAGTAATAACAATTATGGACGTAATTATAATAGACGGGGCAATGGCCAACGGTTTCAGCAAAATCGTTCCCGGGGTGGTCAGAATAACAATGCAGGGAATAGGACACAGCAGAGGGGTCCTATTATTTGTCATAAATGTGGAAAAGAAAACCATATTGCCACCCACTGTAGAAGTAATTTAAACTGATCAATAGAGTTGATGACGCAGGGCCATCAGCTCTTCAACGTCTTAAAGTCCCTATTCAGATTGATCGTGCGCTTCCTCATGTTAATGTTACTATTAATGGGAAAGAGAGTCCTTTATTACTGGATTCTGGATCACAGGTGTCTTGTATTGGTCAGGCCATGGTCCCGCGTTTTGCTAAAGTTCAAGCAACACATAGTTTTTTGAAAGGCGTGACAGGGAATACTTTGTCTGTTAACAAGATAGCTTTGGTTCGATTCAAGCTTGGATCTCAAGTTTTTTGTCATCCTTTCCGGGTTATCCCAGCGTATTCCCACCCACCCCTATTGAGGCAGGATTTTTTATTAGCACATAAGGCAAATTTAAATTTACATGATTTATGCTTGGAAGTTACGCGGTTTGGTAGGATTCCTAAATTTACTCTGCCCACCGACAGTACAGTTAATTCTGTGTCTAACGAATTTGCAACGCTCGTATCTCCTGTGTATAAGGTTTTTTCGTCTGTTTGGTTGCCCCCACGTTCGCGAACATGTGTTAAAGTGAAGAAATGTTTTGATTTATTGGGAAATAGAGATTATTTGGTACCTAATAAGTTCGTAGTGGGTGCTGTACATGTTTTATTAAGAGATACTGCGGTTGACAGCGTAAATTCACATATTTGGGTTTCGAATCCTACTGACAAGCAATTTTTGCTATGGAAGAATAAAGTTTTAGGGCATGCTGTTCTGAATAGGGAAGAACATTTTTGTAGTAATGTTACAGAAGATACTGGTCTTCAAAAGACTCAATCTGATAAATTTGATTGTACCAGGGTGGATGTGAACCCTGAACTCTCTGAACATGACAGACAACGATTTTATGATTTAGTTAAGAAATGTGTTTAGTTGGTCCCCGGACGATTTTTCAAAGGCACGGGACTATGTTCACGAATTTCAGTTAAAGGATGAAGACCCAGTATACATCCGCCAGTTTCCCATCCCGTTCCATCTTCGGGATGCTGTTCACGAGCAAGTTGAACAGTTACTTAAACAGAACGTCATTCGTCCTTGTCATAGTAGTTACAATAATCCCATCATATTAGTTAAGAAAAAAAATGGATCTTGGAGGTTCGTGGCAGATATGAGATTTACGAATGCTAAGATAAGGCCTATTAATTTTCCTGTACCACCAATTCAGGACATATTAGTGCGTTCTAGTGGTAAAAACCTGATTTGTTCGACAGATCTTTCGCAATGTTTCTTTCAAGTGCCTTTGTCTGAAAAAAGTCAATTAGTAACTGCTTTTTCAATTCCTGGACTTAAGCAATACTGTTTCACTTCCATTCCTATGGGAGGAGTTACTTCTCCAGCTGCGTTAAATGATTTAATGAAACTAACATTAGAAGGATTAGATGAAAATAAAGTATTTTATTATCTCGATGATATTTTGTGGTCAGACGATACGATAGATGGCATTATTAATACAACACGTGAACTATTTGAACGATTAAGACGCAGAGGTTTGAAAATATCTCCTGAAAAAACCAAATTAGGCCATTTTTCATTGGAAATATTGGGTCACCGCGTCTCTAAGCGTGGTATTTCTATTTCTTAACGTATTACTGAATCGATTCAAAATTATAGACGTCCAAGAACACAAAAACAATTGAAAAGTTTCTTAGGGTTGTGTTCATTTGTTAGAAACCATGTTGCCAACTTTTCGTCTATAGCGGAGCCGTTACAGCGTCTCTTAAAAAAAATGTTCCATATAAATGGACGAGTGAACAACAACAAGCTTTTGAGAAGCTCAAAGAAGGGATCTTGTCTGCGCCTACTCTTATGAAATTTCATCCAGAAAGAGACGTGTACGTCGTCACGGACGCCTCACAACGCGGTTTAGCTGGGGCAGTCCTGCAACCTGAAAGTGATGAAAAAGATGCTCCTTTGGTTCCAATAGCTTACTGTTCTCGTGCTGTAGGGCCACACGAGAAATCTTATCACCCATTTAATTTAGAATTAGCAGCTTTGATCTTTACGCTAAGACGCTTTAGATATTTTTTATTAGGACGTCACTTTTATTTGCGTACCGATTGTAGATCGCTGGTTTATTTACGTGAAACTAAGAATGTGGCTAAATTTTCTCGAATTTTTGCGGAGTTGGAGACCTATAATTACACTCTTTCTCATATTTCGGGTGCTTCCAATAGTCTTGTAGACAGTATTAGTCGCCATGTAGATTGCACAAGAGACGAAGCGGATGAACAGAAGAATCTAGAAGATCCCCGGGTCTTTACTATAGAAGAAGATGATAAGTTAAAGGAAGAACAGCGGAAGGATTCCTGTTACAAAGATATCATTCTCTTTTTAGAAGGGAAAATACCGCAAAATTACGATATTGAACGACAGGCACTGCGATATGAGATGAAGGATGGTTTGTTGTACCGAAAACATAGACGTCCAACTGGTACACAGTTGTTGGTAGCTATTCCTGCTTCCTTACGAGAGAAAGTGTTTCAGTCAGCTCATAGTTCTTCTTTGGGTAGTTCACATTCGGGATTTACAAAAACATATAATTTGTTGTTAAATTCAGTATATTTTCCTTACATGAAAAAGTTCGTCATCGAGCGATGCAAAAGCTGCCAGGTGTGCCAACGTTTCAAAAAGGTACCGGGTTCGCCTCCAGGTGTTTTACAAACTATGCCTAGCGTGCCTCCTTTCTTTCGTATTGGTATTGATGTAGCTGGGAGGTATTCTGATGCCAATATTCTGCGGCACAAATATTTAGCAATCGCAATAGACTACAATACTCGTTATGTAGTAACGGCTACGTTGGGTGAACAGACAGCCGCTGCTTTGGCAGATTTTTTGTACAATCATGTAATTTTACGCTTTGGTCTGTTCAAAGAAGTTATTTTAGATAGATCTACGGCGTTTACTAGTTCTTTGTTTCAAGAACTATGTAATATTTTAGATATTAGAATGAACTTTGTTAATCCTTACTTTCACCAGACCAATGGTCTTGTTGAGACTTCTGTCCGCCATATTGAAGCACTATTGAAAAGGAAAGTGGATCCTAACAATCATGGTAGTTGGGTGGATCACGTGCCAGCCGTCACTTTTGCCCATAATATCACTGTGAACCATTCCACGTCATTTAGCCCATTTAAACTGTTACACGGAGTGGATCCTTATTTAGAACACCAGGCTATCATTAATGGACCGTGTGTACACAGTGTGAATCAAGAGCGTCTAGCCACTCTTGTTGACATTAGAGAACAGGCTCAGGATAAACTTTTTAATCGATTTCGTACTTCAGAGAGATCTTATAATAAACATCATAGATCCGTACAGTTCACGGAAGGACAGCGTGTATGGATTTTTGACCCTTCAAGACGGAGAGGTAATGCCAAAGCATTTTCAGGATTATTTTTTGGACCTGCTGTTATAGTACGAAAAGATTATGAAAATGCTTATTTTGTGAAGTACAAAACTTCAAAGGGAAGAGAAAAAATTGAGTCGATTGCCATTACTAGACTTAAACCGTATTACCCGGATGTAACCCAAGAACCGATGACAGGCGAGGAAGAAGAAGAAGAAATACGTGACATGCAAGTGATTAATGTTGCCAAAGATTGTTCTCAACATAATATAGAGTTTAACCAGCTAACATTCACCACTGCACTCAGTGATCCCGTGGAAATTCAGCGAGTTGTGGATGTGTTGGAGCTTCCAACTTTAATGGATTTGTCTCAGAAATTCGCATACAAGAAGCCATTATATAGTTATAATGAGGACATTAACAGAAAAGTGAGTGTATATTATGGTAATATTGCGGATCTGAAGTGTGACATCGTGGTTAATGCAGCGAATGAGACCCTTACTCCCTTGTCTGGAGTCGACGGAGCAATTCACAGAGGGGCAGGGAAGGAACTAGCTGAAGTTTGTAAAAAGCTACGTTCGTTAAAACCTGGTGAAGCTAAGATCTCTTCGGCTTTTAATTTACCAGCGGAATATGTGTTATTCACTTGCGCGCCTAGAAATAATAATAAAAGAATTTTACGACAATGTTACACGAATTGTCTACAACGCGCTTTGGAGAATAATTGTCGGACGATAGCGTTCCCTAATTTGGGGACTGGGAAATTCAATTTTGGTAAGTTTCAGGCAATGAAGATTGCTTTATCCACGATTCGAAATGTTCTGGAAGCTAATTTGCAAGATTTCGATCCTATTGTGCTATATATTTTTGATAAAGAGAACCGGAAATTATATGAAAATAATATGTTTGCTTATTTCCCAGTGCGGATTAAAAAAAAAGACAGTGGTTAGTAGCGCATATATGAAGGTTAGTAGAGTTCTTACAGCTATTCTTACCTACATGTATTACTAATGACTTAAAAGTAAAAAAAAATTCACTAATGTTTCACATATTAGTGGATCACGCACGCACAGCACTGTATCAGGCACACACACTCACTGATCACTAGTCTTCGGTTATATAGATCCTGGACGAAGGGTTTTCCTTTCACTTACCTGCAAAGGAAAAAAAGAAATTCAATTTGGATATTTATTATACTTTGATTTGACGTTAGTTTATTTTCTATTCAGATCATAAGCTTAAAAAAAATTACCAATTATGACATTTTTATACTAGCTGGTCTAGTACTTATTTTATTTATTTATTTATTTATTTATTTGCAATTTTCATTATGACTATTTTACTCGAGTATAATTGCGGAGATCATGATCTATATATATATATATTACATATTTACCTAATTGTGTATTTTACCCTGGTCTGTGACGTTTGAATTTCACTGAATTAAGACTTTAAACTGCAGTTTTCCTATTTTTGACATTAGTTTTCTCTATTTTGATATTAATTTCCTGATTATGACGTATTTTTTTAAATCCTAATTTAGTCTATATGCGCATTCTATGATATAAGTTTTGGTTAGTTGTGTTACTAATTACAATATATACCTGTTTGACTATCGATTTTAGTGTTATTTTATTACAATTATGTCTTTATGACTGCTACGTTATGGGTTTTAAGTAATTTCAACATTTTATGAGAAGTATAGCAGTTTAATTTAATGGTACTAAGCTGAGTTATTTTGTTTGAATGCATCTATTTGCTTTATTATTTAATGAATCAAGTTACACTATGGTAGTTAAGATATATATATATATATATATATATATATATATATATATATATGCATTCTATACGTTAACGCACTTGAATTTTATTTGAGTTTTGTTCTGAGTTTAATTTTATTTATTTATTTTGGGTGTTATATGTGTGTTCGTCTGTATTTTTTACAGATGATCCTGGTTTTATCCATTGCCTTTGGTACTTCTGCCAATTTTGATGTGTCGATTTCAAGTGGATTTTTTTTAATGAGTTACATGGCCACATATTATACCAATATGCTATTCCCATCATGTTTAACGTAAGTTTCACTTTTCCGCAATCCCTGCCTGCGTCTTCTTTATTTAAATCATTACACTGTGCCGATAATTCTTCGTACTCTATTCAGACATGCTCTTTAGCTCATAGTCTTGACGCATTACATTCACATATAGCGAGTAATTTTTTGAAAATTAATGAACCTTATAGATACCGAGAACATTCGCGTTCTAAGAGAGGTATTGCTATTTTAGGGAATCTTTTTTCATTTTGCTGTAACGTGGCTACCCAAGGACAGTTATCGTCTTTTCAGAAGAAACAAGATAAATTAGAATCTACAGTTATTGAACTAAGACAGCAGTTACTGAGGAATTCTGTGTATATTCAGAATGCGTCTGTTGAATTAACAAATTTCCAGGCGAAATTGGGTAAAAATTTTGAAAAGATGGAAGTTTTTTCTAAGACTTTGTTGGATCAATCTAAATTTTTGGCCAGGACCTTAGAAAATTTATCAAATAAGGACCAATTGGAAGTTTTTGCGATTTTGGGTGAATTATATCAGTTATCGATGCACATTTTGAAAGTATTAGAATTTCAGCGTTATCAAACGTCCATTAAAAGCTGTCGTGCAGGGAAGTTAGATCCCGTATCGGTGCCTTATGAAGTTTTGCAAGCTCAGCTTCACATTTTACAGGAATCTATAACTAAACAACGTATGATTTTGGCTATTCCTGCTGACGATATTGATATATATTATACTTTGAAATTACTTTCGTGCACTATTACTGATAATTACATTTTTGTGCATTTTAAAGTGCCACTTAGAGAACAAGATATGCAATTTAAATTATTTTCAGTTAAGGCCATTCCATTTGGTTATCATAACCAAACATGTTCAATTAGTATTTCACCCAGTTATGTTATCTTTCAGGGTCATATTTTAGCCCTACCAATTACTGGATCAGACCTTTTGTCATGTAATTTGCAAGTTTCACCCTTATGTAAAATCCCATCGCATGTTTCTGTGTCCTCTCATTTAGCGCAATGTTTATATAAAGGATATTTTGGTATAACTGTCCATGATATAATTTCATCGTGCTCTTATATTTGTCATGACAATTCTCAAAGCCAATTACTGGAATTACAACCACATACTTATGTGTTGACTCATCCGCCTGCTACGGTTCAATTAGTGACTGGTACTAACACTAAACTCATAGACATTACAGATAAAGCTAAGTATGGTTCGATTATGATTAAACTGCCTTGTGGTACGACATTAAGAGTTAATAGCCATTTATTTGCGAAAGCCGTCTTTCCTTGTTTTCAAACGGAATTAGTTACGCCTACTGTAGTGCATTTATTTCCGGCTTTCTTGTCTGCCAATAGTTTTGTTCACCTTAATCAGAAATTTAAAACTCATGAAGTTTTCAATTCCTCAAATTTATTAAATCTCAATTGGCACTATTCTGTACCTCATCTAAATCTTTCTAGCTATTCTGTCGCTACTGTGGTTCCCTATACTCCAATTTATTATAGAGACAATTTTATTCCTATTTTTCTCGTGATTTGGAATATTATTTTGACATTAGCCATAGGTTACTTATTATATAAACAAGGGTTTTTCTTGTGTACTCTCTGTGTGAAAGGCGCTAGAGCAGAATCTATGTCTTTGGATCAGGATGTATTGTGGATCATTGTTCATATTGTGGAAATTTTATTACTGTTGTTAGCAGTTTTTCTGTTATTTAAAATTTATAAGCGACGCCCCATGTTACGTCGAAATCCTAAAGTTTTTAGAAGTGCTAGCCTGCCTCCACCCCCTCCACCAACTACTAGTGAAAATAATAGAACTAACGTTCATCCTTCGCCGTCAGTCTCTTATTTACATGACTATATAACATATTATTGATATTTATTGGAATTTATTGCAACTTGGGATTAGGTATTATTATTATTAGAGATATTTATAGGCGTTGATATAATAACTTTGTATTAACATTGTACAGTTGTATTGCTTACTTATATATATATATTGTTTTTAAGAATTCGTAGTGGCATATGATGCATTAGTATTTTGATTATATTATTTGAAGGATATTGAGATTATAGTTACCTTGTGGAAATCCTTGGATGCATTGAAGCCTACGTCCCATTGCTGAATTCAAGTAGTATTTCCGGAAAAAGAAGAAAAATGTAGAAGTGGAGTAGTATCATCTTTATTGTATATGCATATTTTGTATAGACTTTGAATTTAATGTGATTAGAAGAAACAAAGATATTTATTAATAATAATACTACATAATTTGTATGCTACGACAGATCGTATTTTATTCACATTATAGACTGTGATTTTATTTGTGTTTAAACTTCTACCTCTGACTACGAACATACTTTTCACTTTCAATGCTTCGTCTGGACTTATTTTGCCTTTCTGATATGGATTACAATTGAGAAATCTACGCCTCAGCCTTGCTATTGGACATGGAAGTTTCTCGCCAAGTGGATTTGACTTATTGTGATCTTCGATCCTGCCGACTGGTTGTTGTTACGTCGCCCCGAGCAGTATTTGTTACGTCGCCCCGTCACCTTGGATATTTCACCTGGACATCTTCACTTATAGGCCGCGCTAGGTTAGGAGTAGTTTCGTGGTGGTCTGTCGTGTCCTATTTTTCTTGTCGGCAAGTGCGAATATGGACCGCGATAAGTCCATTTCTACGGACACTGTGAAGATTAAATCCTTCATGGTTCAATTTTCTAGAGATTAATAGGACCACTCTTTGCCCCCCGGTTTTGTTCCGCCAACATTCTGTGCTATTCTATGGGTAGTTACCTAGTAATGCGTAAATTATTAAGCTTTGTCTTCCATTAGAGTGAGATCTACATTAGAGACTTTACATTGTGGATTATTTATTTCATTCTATATTAAAAAAACCTTTAGTGCAAGGCTGATTGGATTTCAATTAAGCTTATTTTTTTTACTGCCCTTCGCTTGCTGTATACTACTTATTAACTTTTGTTTAAGTAAGGAAGGTCAAAAATAATAGAAATATTATCATTATTTTTCTTTTTAAGTTTGCTTGTGCTTTACACATTTTTATACCGGGTTTGTTTCCGTTTACTTTGGCTTATTTATTATTCCATTCATATCAATTTCTTTTTTTTCCTACTTCAAGACTATACATATATTTATATTATAACTGTTTTTTTTGTTGTTGTTGTTGTATATTTGTAGGACTTACCTTTAAAATATCTTTATTTTAATTTTTCTCATAACTTTTTTTAAAAAAAATCTTCTTTTGTTTTAGTTTCTCGTACTAGATGTATGGCGTCGCCACTTTCGCTTATTTGAGAACTTGTCGTCTGCCTGGATTCGTCGTCCGATACAGCCTATGCCATCTAGTGTTTTTTAATCTTAACTTCGAGGTCGTAACTAAGTATGATTTAGGTTTTTTTTGGTTGTTAATTTTGAATATTGAGAAAAAATTTGAATGTATACTTACATGTGTTTTTTAAGTTTCTTTTAGATGCCGATGATTGTTCTAGATCTTCCATGTATTCAGCTCTTAGACTCAATCATCTTGTTTGCGGGGAGGGCATGTTACGATACGATACGTCGGAGGTCCCTGGTTCGATTCCAACGACAGACTTTTGGATTCACGTCATCTACTTCGCTGAATTATTTTTATTTTTTTTCTTTCCTCGGAAAGTTCAATTATGTAGTCTCAAGCTTCCTAGAAGCATATTTGTATACCTTTGTGTTTTATTAAAAGATAAGTGCAATAGCAGATTCCTTTAACCTCATATAAAGTCACTACCCTTGTTTGTTTTCCTACCTTTGTGCAACTTATCAACTTTCTACTTGTGTCTGGCTACGTTTCCATTTCTTGGCAGTGTCACTAGTCTGCGTTTGAGGACATTGCTCACATTCAACTTATTTGTAAATATTTCGAGCGCCCAGTTAGCTTTTCTCTAGCTGACTCATTCGATTGCCTCAACTAAAAGTTATTGTCTGGTAACTACGTCAACGATTATTAAGTGTGTATTTTGTATTTTCTACTTTTCGCTGAGGTTTAGCTTTGCACTTGAAATTCCTCAGAAAATACAATTCAGGATCAGGAGGTGAAGTCCCCAGCGTGTGAGGTCTTCGACTCTCAAACGTTTTGACTCATGTGACATCACGAACACGGTGTTAGGAAAAGGTGAGTTATGGAGTGACCATATTTGGTATTGAGGAAATCAGGAGGTGTGGTTTGAGACCTCAGTCCGGGAAACAAAACTGGATGGTGGGTGTTTCTCGGGGCACTTCGTTTGGAGTTGGAAGAACAGCAACGAGCCAGCGAAAGAGAGGGAGGAGAAGAATGGAGTTACTAACTTTGAAGAAGGTACTGTTTATTTCGTCGAAACAATAAGTGACTACGCCAGACTAATTACTCTTATACTTTATTGTCCTTACCCTATCTGCTGCACTTTTAAAAGCAAATTTGAGTATGAGTTATGATTTCTAAATACCATGAGCTACATTTCCCACATGCTTTAGTTGTAGAATTATCTTTCAGATGAGATTTATTTTTATATTCCAGCGCTAGTTGCTGGTGGTGGAGAAGATACCCCAAAATCTAGTCATCTATCGGTCTCTTAATGACCAAAGCGATAGATGATATCAAGCTAAACATAACTACTATTTAGTCATGTTTCATGATGGAGATGCTTTAGGTTTGATCTCTGTAGTACCTGTGCAGCTGGGTTAAAAAAAAAATTTGGCGTTTTCACTTTTTTGTTCTGACTACATTTATTTGGAGATTATTTTTATATGTTGCGTTACTTTGCTGAGGACAATGTGTTTTTATCTGATTTTTGTGATGATTTAGATGCTACTGAATTTTTTGAGCCGATTATTACATCATCTCCGGGTCGCATGCATTTTACGCGACAATGTTTTGATAAGATTAAAAAGCAATTACAATTTACGCATTCGCTTTCGAGTATTGACACTGTTTCTTCATTAGATTCTGACAGGTTTGAGTTTACTGTAGACATGGCTGTTGGGGGAAATCAGGATAATATTGGCATTTTGAGTCATATCCTTCGGCCAGAACCATTTTTTGGACGTATGGGCGATGATATTGTTCGCTATATCGATCAATTTGAAGTATTGGCTCAGGTAAAAAATTGGACAGACGTAAAGAAAAAATGGATTCTGGGTTCGCTTTTAAAGGGGTCAGCAGCCTATTGGTTCGACACTACGTCAAAACAAGCAGATTTTCCGGAGTTGTCATACGAGCAGTTTAAACAGAAGTTAATAGCTGCTTTCAAAGACGCGCTTTTGCCTCAACTTACAGAACAGGAAATGCGGATGCGAGAACAAAATGAAGGAGAGAGTATTCTATCATACGTTTACGCCAAGCGTAATTTAATTTTACGTAACGATAAGGACGCGCCAGTAGCTAAGCAAGTGCAGTTAATAATCGATGGATTATCTCCGGAATATATGAGATTGGCAATAAAAAACAATATGTTACTGTTGAAGCTTTAGTGCAAGATTTGTTGGACGAGGAGAAGGCACGCGTGTTGTTGGAAAGAAAAGCAATTGAAAAGCTGATTAAGAAAAATCCGTTATTAGCAAATTCTCAGTTAATGCAATGTAATCCACCTGAGAATACTCAAGTTCAATCGGCTTCTGTTCCGCAAAGTCAGCTTTCTCAGGCTGTAGTACGGACTTTGCCCTCTCAAGCTACGAATACACAGGAAACTGATCAGGTTAAAGATCAGCTGGCTGCTATACAAAAGCAATTAACGCAATTGTCTTTGCAAGCAGAAAATAAGAGGACAGATGATCAACGTTCGTTTTCGAGACGTAATACTAATAATAACAATAGTAATAACAATTATGGACGTAATTATAATAGACGGGGCAATGGCCAACGGTTTCAGCAAAATCGTTCCCGGGGTGGTCAGAATAACAATGCAGGGAATAGGACACAGCAGAGGGGTCCTATTATTTGTCATAAATGTGGAAAAGAAAACCATATTGCCACCCACTGTAGAAGTAATTTAAACTGATCAATAGAGTTGATGACGCAGGGCCATCAGCTCTTCAACGTCTTAAAGTCCCTATTCAGATTGATCGTGCGCTTCCTCATGTTAATGTTACTATTAATGGGAAAGAGAGTCCTTTATTACTGGATTCTGGATCACAGGTGTCTTGTATTGGTCAGGCCATGGTCCCGCGTTTTGCTAAAGTTCAAGCAACACATAGTTTTTTGAAAGGCGTGACAGGGAATACTTTGTCTGTTAACAAGATAGCTTTGGTTCGATTCAAGCTTGGATCTCAAGTTTTTTGTCATCCTTTCCGGGTTATCCCAGCGTATTCCCACCCACCCCTATTGAGGCAGGATTTTTTATTAGCACATAAGGCAAATTTAAATTTACATGATTTATGCTTGGAAGTTACGCGGTTTGGTAGGATTCCTAAATTTACTCTGCCCACCGACAGTACAGTTAATTCTGTGTCTAACGAATTTGCAACGCTCGTATCTCCTGTGTATAAGGTTTTTTCGTCTGTTTGGTTGCCCCCACGTTCGCGAACATGTGTTAAAGTGAAGAAATGTTTTGATTTATTGGGAAATAGAGATTATTTGGTACCTAATAAGTTCGTAGTGGGTGCTGTACATGTTTTATTAAGAGATACTGCGGTTGACAGCGTAAATTCACATATTTGGGTTTCGAATCCTACTGACAAGCAATTTTTGCTATGGAAGAATAAAGTTTTAGGGCATGCTGTTCTGAATAGGGAAGAACATTTTTGTAGTAATGTTACAGAAGATACTGGTCTTCAAAAGACTCAATCTGATAAATTTGATTGTACCAGGGTGGATGTGAACCCTGAACTCTCTGAACATGACAGACAACGATTTTATGATTTAGTTACGGAGTATAGAAATGTGTTTAGTTGGTCCCCGGACGATTTTTCAAAGGCACGGGACTATGTTCACGAATTTCAGTTAAAGGATGAAGACCCAGTATACATCCGCCAGTTTCCCATCCCGTTCCATCTTCGGGATGCTGTTCACGAGCAAGTTGAACAGTTACTTAAACAGAACGTCATTCGTCCTTGTCATAGTAGTTACAATAATCCCATCATATTAGTTAAGAAAAAAAATGGATCTTGGAGGTTCGTGGCAGATATGAGATTTACGAATGCTAAGATAAGGCCTATTAATTTTCCTGTACCACCAATTCAGGACATATTAGTGCGTTCTAGTGGTAAAAACCTGATTTGTTCGACAGATCTTTCGCAATGTTTCTTTCAAGTGCCTTTGTCTGAAAAAAGTCAATTAGTAACTGCTTTTTCAGTTCCTGGACTTAAGCAATACTGTTTCACTTCCATTCCTATGGGAGGAGTTACTTCTCCAGCTGCGTTAAATGATTTAATGAAACTAACATTAGAAGGATTAGATGAAAATAAAGTATTTTATTATCTCGATGATATTTTGTGGTCAGACGATACGATAGATGGCATTATTAATAGAACACGTGAACTATTTGAACGATTAAGACGCAGAGGTTTGAAAATATCTCCTGAAAAAACCAAATTAGGCCATTTTTCATTGGAAATATTGGGTCACCGCGTCTCTAAGCGTGGTATTTCTATTTCTTAACGTATTACTGAATCGATTCAAAATTATAGACGTCCAAGAACACAAAAACAATTGAAAAGTTTCTTAGGGTTGTGTTCATTTGTTAGAAACCATGTTGCCAACTTTTCGTCTATAGCGGAGCCGTTACAGCGTCTCTTAAAAAAAATGTTCCATATAAATGGACGAGTGAACAACAACAAGCTTTTGAGAAGCTCAAAGAAGGGATCTTGTCTGCGCCTACTCTTATGAAATTTCATCCAGAAAGAGACGTGTACGTCGTCACGGACGCCTCACAACGCGGTTTAGCTGGGGCAGTCCTGCAACCTGAAAGTGATGAAAAAGATGCTCCTTTGGTTCCAATAGCTTACTGTTCTCGTGCTGTAGGGCCACACGAGAAATCTTATCACCCATTTAATTTAGAATTAGCAGCTTTGATCTTTACGCTAAGACGCTTTAGATATTTTTTATTAGGACGTCACTTTTATTTGCGTACCGATTGTAGATCGCTGGTTTATTTACGTGAAACTAAGAATGTGGCTAAATTTTCTCGAATTTTTGCGGAGTTGGAGACCTATAATTACACTCTTTCTCATATTTCGGGTGCTTCCAATAGTCTTGTAGACAGTATTAGTCGCCATGTAGATTGCACAAGAGACGAAGCGGATGAACAGAAGAATCTAGAAGATCCCCGGGTCTTTACTATAGAAGAAGATGATAAGTTAAAGGAAGAACAGCGGAAGGATTCCTGTTACAAAGATATCATTCTCTTTTTAGAAGGGAAAATACCGCAAAATTACGATATTGAACGACAGGCACTGCGATATGAGATGAAGGATGGTTTGTTGTACCGAAAACATAGACGTCCAACTGGTACACAGTTGTTGGTAGCTATTCCTGCTTCCTTACGAGAGAAAGTGTTTCAGTCAGCTCATAGTTCTTCTTTGGGTAGTTCACATTCGGGATTTACAAAAACATATAATTTGTTGTTAAATTCAGTATATTTTCCTTACATGAAAAAGTTCGTCATCGAGCGATGCAAAAGCTGCCAGGTGTGCCAACGTTTCAAAAAGGTACCGGGTTCGCCTCCAGGTGTTTTACAAACTATGCCTAGCGTGCCTCCTTTCTTTCGTATTGGTATTGATGTAGCTGGGAGGTATTCTGATGCCAATATTCTGCGGCACAAATATTTAGCAATCGCAATAGACTACAATACTCGTTATGTAGTAACGGCTACGTTGGGTGAACAGACAGCCGCTGCTTTGGCAGATTTTTTGTACAATCATGTAATTTTACGCTTTGGTCTGTTCAAAGAAGTTATTTTAGATAGATCTACGGCGTTTACTAGTTCTTTGTTTCAAGAACTATGTAATATTTTAGATATTAGAATGAACTTTGTTAATCCTTACTTTCACCAGACCAATGGTCTTGTTGAGACTTCTGTCCGCCATATTGAAGCACTATTGAAAAGGAAAGTGGATCCTAACAATCATGGTAGTTGGGTGGATCACGTGCCAGCCGTCACTTTTGCCCATAATATCACTGTGAACCATTCCACGTCATTTAGCCCATTTAAACTGTTACACGGAGTGGATCCTTATTTAGAACACCAGGCTATCATTAATGGACCGTGTGTACACAGTGTGAATCAAGAGCGTCTAGCCACTCTTGTTGACATTAGAGAACAGGCTCAGGATAAACTTTTTAATCGATTTCGTACTTCAGAGAGATCTTATAATAAACATCATAGATCCGTACAGTTCACGGAAGGACAGCGTGTATGGATTTTTGACCCTTCAAGACGGAGAGGTAATGCCAAAGCATTTTCAGGATTATTTTTTGGACCTGCTGTTATAGTACGAAAAGATTATGAAAATGCTTATTTTGTGAAGTACAAAACTTCAAAGGGAAGAGAAAAAATTGAGTCGATTGCCATTACTAGACTTAAACCGTATTACCCGGATGTAACCCAAGAACCGATGACAGGCGAGGAAGAAGAAGAAGAAATACGTGACATGCAAGTGATTAATGTTGCCAAAGATTGTTCTCAACATAATATAGAGTTTAACCAGCTAACATTCACCACTGCACTCAGTGATCCCGTGGAAATTCAGCGAGTTGTGGATGTGTTGGAGCTTCCAACTTTAATGGATTTGTCTCAGAAATTCGCATACAAGAAGCCATTATATAGTTATAATGAGGACATTAACAGAAAAGTGAGTGTATATTATGGTAATATTGCGGATCTGAAGTGTGACATCGTGGTTAATGCAGCGAATGAGACCCTTACTCCCTTGTCTGGAGTCGACGGAGCAATTCACAGAGGGGCAGGGAAGGAACTAGCTGAAGTTTGTAAAAAGCTACGTTCGTTAAAACCTGGTGAAGCTAAGATCTCTTCGGCTTTTAATTTACCAGCGGAATATGTGTTATTCACTTGCGCGCCTAGAAATAATAATAAAAGAATTTTACGACAATGTTACACGAATTGTCTACAACGCGCTTTGGAGAATAATTGTCGGACGATAGCGTTCCCTAATTTGGGGACTGGGAAATTCAATTTTGGTAAGTTTCAGGCAATGAAGATTGCTTTATCCACGATTCGAAATGTTCTGGAAGCTAATTTGCAAGATTTCGATCCTATTGTGCTATGTATTTTTGATAAAGAGAACCGGAAATTATATGAAAATAATATGTTTGCTTATTTCCCAGTGCGGATTAAAAAAAAAAGACAGTGGTTAGTAGCGCATATATGAAGGTTAGTAGAGTTCTTACAGCTATTCTTACCTACATGTATTACTAATGACTTAAAAGTAAAAAAAAAAATTCACTAATGTTTCACATATTAGTGGATCACGCACGCACAGCACTGTATCAGGCACACACACTCACTGATCACTAGTCTTCGGTTATATAGATCCTGGACGAAGGGTTTTCCTTTCACTTACCTGCAAAGGAAAAAAAGAAATTCAATTTGGATATTTATTATACTTTGATTTGACGTTAGTTTATTTTCTATTCAGATCATAAGCTTAAAAAAAATTACCAATTATGACATTTTTATACTAGCTGGTCTAGTACTTATTTTATTTATTTATTTATTTATTTATTTGCAATTTTCATTATGACTATTTTACTCGAGTATAATTGCGGAGATCATGATCTATATATATATATATTACATATTTACCTAATTGTGTATTTTACCCTGGTCTGTGACGTTTGAATTTCACTGAATTAAGACTTTAAACTGCAGTTTTCCTATTTTTGACATTAGTTTTCTCTATTTTGATATTAATTTCCTGATTATGACGTATTTTTTTAAATCCTAATTTAGTCTATATGCGCATTCTATGATATAAGTTTTGGTTAGTTGTGTTACTAATTACAATATATACCTGTTTGACTATCGATTTTAGTGTTATTTTATTACAATTATGTCTTTATGACTGCTACGTTATGGGTTTTAAGTAATTTCAACATTTTATGAGAAGTATAGCAGTTTAATTTAATGGTACTAAGCTGAGTTATTTTGTTTGAATGCATCTATTTGCTTTATTATTTAATGAATCAAGTTACACTATGGTAGTTAAGATATATATATATATATATATATATATATATATATATATATATATGCATTCTATACGTTAACGCACTTGAATTTTATTTGAGTTTTGTTCTGAGTTTAATTTTATTTATTTATTTTGGGTGTTATATGTGTGTTCGTCTGTATTTTTTACAGATGATCCTGGTTTTATCCATTGCCTTTGGTACTTCTGCCAATTTTGATGTGTCGATTTCAAGTGGATTTTTTTTAATGAGTTACATGGCCACATATTATACCAATATGCTATTCCCATCATGTTTAACGTAAGTTTCACTTTTCCGCAATCCCTGCCTGCGTCTTCTTTATTTAAATCATTACACTGTGCCGATAATTCTTCGTACTCTATTCAGACATGCTCTTTAGCTCATAGTCTTGACGCATTACATTCACATATAGCGAGTAATTTTTTGAAAATTAATGAACCTTATAGATACCGAGAACATTCGCGTTCTAAGAGAGGTATTGCTATTTTAGGGAATCTTTTTTCATTTTGCTGTAACGTGGCTACCCAAGGACAGTTATCGTCTTTTCAGAAGAAACAAGATAAATTAGAATCTACAGTTATTGAACTAAGACAGCAGTTACTGAGGAATTCTGTGTATATTCAGAATGCGTCTGTTGAATTAACAAATTTCCAGGCGAAATTGGGTAAAAATTTTGAAAAGATGGAAGTTTTTTCTAAGACTTTGTTGGATCAATCTAAATTTTTGGCCAGGACCTTAGAAAATTTATCAAATAAGGACCAATTGGAAGTTTTTGCGATTTTGGGTGAATTATATCAGTTATCGATGCACATTTTGAAAGTATTAGAATTTCAGCGTTATCAAACGTCCATTAAAAGCTGTCGTGCAGGGAAGTTAGATCCCGTATCGGTGCCTTATGAAGTTTTGCAAGCTCAGCTTCACATTTTACAGGAATCTATAACTAAACAACGTATGATTTTGGCTATTCCTGCTGACGATATTGATATATATTATACTTTGAAATTACTTTCGTGCACTATTACTGATAATTACATTTTTGTGCATTTTAAAGTGCCACTTAGAGAACAAGATATGCAATTTAAATTATTTTCAGTTAAGGCCATTCCATTTGGTTATCATAACCAAACATGTTCAATTAGTATTTCACCCAGTTATGTTATCTTTCAGGGTCATATTTTAGCCCTACCAATTACTGGATCAGACCTTTTGTCATGTAATTTGCAAGTTTCACCCTTATGTAAAATCCCATCGCATGTTTCTGTGTCCTCTCATTTAGCGCAATGTTTATATAAAGGATATTTTGGTATAACTGTCCATGATATAATTTCATCGTGCTCTTATATTTGTCATGACAATTCTCAAAGCCAATTACTGGAATTACAACCACATACTTATGTGTTGACTCATCCGCCTGCTACGGTTCAATTAGTGACTGGTACTAACACTAAACTCATAGACATTACAGATAAAGCTAAGTATGGTTCGATTATGATTAAACTGCCTTGTGGTACGACATTAAGAGTTAATAGCCATTTATTTGCGAAAGCCGTCTTTCCTTGTTTTCAAACGGAATTAGTTACGCCTACTGTAGTGCATTTATTTCCGGCTTTCTTGTCTGCCAATAGTTTTGTTCACCTTAATCAGAAATTTAAAACTCATGAAGTTTTCAATTCCTCAAATTTATTAAATCTCAATTGGCACTATTCTGTACCTCATCTAAATCTTTCTAGCTATTCTGTCGCTACTGTGGTTCCCTATACTCCAATTTATTATAGAGACAATTTTATTCCTATTTTTCTCGTGATTTGGAATATTATTTTGACATTAGCCATAGGTTACTTATTATATAAACAAGGGTTTTTCTTGTGTACTCTCTGTGTGAAAGGCGCTAGAGCAGAATCTATGTCTTTGGATCAGGATGTATTGTGGATCATTGTTCATATTGTGGAAATTTTATTACTGTTGTTAGCAGTTTTTCTGTTATTTAAAATTTATAAGCGACGCCCCATGTTACGTCGAAATCCTAAAGTTTTTAGAAGTGCTAGCCTGCCTCCACCCCCTCCACCAACTACTAGTGAAAATAATAGAACTAACGTTCATCCTTCGCCGTCAGTCTCTTATTTACATGACTATATAACATATTATTGATATTTATTGGAATTTATTGCAACTTGGGATTAGGTATTATTATTATTAGAGATATTTATAGGCGTTGATATAATAACTTTGTATTAACATTGTACAGTTGTATTGCTTACTTATATATATATATTGTTTTTAAGAATTCGTAGTGGCATATGATGCATTAGTATTTTGATTATATTATTTGAAGGATATTGAGATTATAGTTACCTTGTGGAAATCCTTGGATGCATTGAAGCCTACGTCCCATTGCTGAATTCAAGTAGTATTTCCGGAAAAAGAAGAAAAATGTAGAAGTGGAGTAGTATCATCTTTATTGTATATGCATATTTTGTATAGACTTTGAATTTAATGTGATTAGAAGAAACAAAGATATTTATTAATAATAATACTACATAATTTGTATGCTACGACAGATCGTATTTTATTCACATTATAGACTGTGATTTTATTTGTGTTTAAACTTCTACCTCTGACTACGAACATACTTTTCACTTTCAATGCTTCGTCTGGACTTATTTTGCCTTTCTGATATGGATTACAATTGAGAAATCTACGCCTCAGCCTTGCTATTGGACATGGAAGTTTCTCGCCAAGTGGATTTGACTTATTGTGATCTTCGATCCTGCCGACTGGTTGTTGTTACGTCGCCCCGAGCAGTATTTGTTACGTCGCCCCGTCACCTTGGATATTTCACCTGGACATCTTCACTTATAGGCCGCGCTAGGTTAGGAGTAGTTTCGTGGTGGTCTGTCGTGTCCTATTTTTCTTGTCGGCAAGTGCGAATATGGACCGCGATAAGTCCATTTCTACGGACACTGTGAAGATTAAATCCTTCATGGTTCAATTTTCTAGAGATTAATAGGACCACTCTTTGCTCCCCGGTTTTGTTCCGCCAACATTCTGTGCTATTCTATGGGTAGTTACCTAGTAATGCGTAAATTATTAAGCTTTGTCTTCCATTAGAGTGAGATCTACATTAGAGACTTTACATTGTGGATTATTTATTTCATTCTATATTAAAAAAACCTTTAGTGCAAGGCTGATTGGATTTCAATTAAGCTTATTTTTTTTACTGCCCTTCGCTTGCTGTATACTACTTATTAACTTTTGTTTAAGTAAGGAAGGTCAAAAATAATAGAAATATTATCATTATTTTTCTTTTTAAGTTTGCTTGTGCTTTACACATTTTTATACCGGGTTTGTTTCCGTTTACTTTGGCTTATTTATTATTCCATTCATATCAATTTCTTTTTTTTCCTACTTCAAGACTATACATATATTTATATTATAACTGTTTTTTTTGTTGTTGTTGTTGTATATTTGTAGGACTTACCTTTAAAATATCTTTATTTTAATTTTTCTCATAACTTTTTTTAAAAAAAATCTTCTTTTGTTTTAGTTTCTCGTACTAGATGTATGGCGTCGCCACTTTCGCTTATTTGAGAACTTGTCGTCTGCCTGGATTCGTCGTCCGATACAGCCTATGCCATCTAGTGTTTTTTAATCTTAACTTCGAGGTCGTAACTAAGTATGATTTAGGTTTTTTTTGGTTGTTAATTTTGAATATTGAGAAAAAATTTGAATGTATACTTACATGTGTTTTTTAAGTTTCTTTTAGATGCCGATGATTGTTCTAGATCTTCCATGTATTCAGCTCTTAGACTCAATCATCTTGTTTGCGGGGAGGGCATGTTACGATACGATACGTCGGAGGTCCCTGGTTCGATTCCAACGACAGACTTTTGGATTCACGTCATCTACTTCGCTGAATTATTTTTATTTTTTTTCTTTCCTCGGAAAGTTCAATTATGTAGTCTCAAGCTTCCTAGAAGCATATTTGTATACCTTTGTGTTTTATTAAAAGATAAGTGCAATAGCAGATTCCTTTAACCTCATATAAAGTCACTACCCTTGTTTGTTTTCCTACCTTTGTGCAACTTATCAACTTTCTACTTGTGTCTGGCTACGTTTCCATTTCTTGGCAGTGTCACTAGTCTGCGTTTGAGGACATTGCTCACATTCAACTTATTTGTAAATATTTCGAGCGCCCAGTTAGCTTTTCTCTAGCTGACTCATTCGATTGCCTCAACTAAAAGTTATTGTCTGGTAACTACGTCAACGATTATTAAGTGTGTATTTTGTATTTTCTACTTTTCGCTGAGGTTTAGCTTTGCACTTGAAATTCCTCAGAAAATACAATTCAGGATCAGGAGGTGAAGTCCCCAGCGTGTGAGGTCTTCGACTCTCAAACGTTTTGACTCATGTGACATCACGAACACGGTGTTAGGAAAAGGTGAGTTATGGAGTGACCATATTTGGTATTGAGGAAATCAGGAGGTGTGGTTTGAGACCTCAGTCCGGGAAACAAAACTGGATGGTGGGTGTTTCTCGGGGCACTTCGTTTGGAGTTGGAAGAACAGCAACGAGCCAGCGAAAGAGAGGGAGGAGAAGAATGGAGTTACTAACTTTGAAGAAGGTACTGTTTATTTCGTCGAAACAATAAGTGACTACGCCAGACTAATTACTCTTATACTTTATTGTCCTTACCCTATCTGCTGCACTTTTAAAAGCAAATTTGAGTATGAGTTATGATTTCTAAATACCATGAGCTACATTTCCCACATGCTTTAGTTGTAGAATTATCTTTCAGATGAGATTTATTTTTATATTCCAGCGCTAGTTGCTGGTGGTGGAGAAGATACCCCAAAATCTAGTCATCTATCGGTCTCTTAATGACCAAAGCGATAGATGATATCAAGCTAAACATAACTACTATTTAGTCATGTTTCAGTAATTAGAATCTGACTGTATACTCGAAGATTGTGCAACATCCTCACAAACAGCAGGTTCTTCATCGGATGAAACACTGCACAGGGTGTATGAGTCTGGTGGTACGGGTACAGGCAGACAAACATCATTTTTCACAGGCCTCCTCGCGGTATCCAAGTTAGGATACTGTATTTTATGCTTCATGTTTTTTGAGAAACCTTTTATATTAGTCAGGCAGAAGTAACAGTCTGAAACATGATCACGGGGCTAGCGCCAAACCATAGGTACGGCGAACGGCATCGATTTATGTATACCTTTCAACCATCCTGTGAGAGTACGCGCACACGAGTTACAACTTTGTTTCGGAGCCCAAACGCGATCCTGGTCACCGATTTTACACCCGAAGTACAGATGGTAGGCTGTCTTCAGAGACGGTGACAATGGCCTACTTTGTCCCTTGAAAATCACTTCCCCATATATGTAGCAGAATGAATCTGTCGAATTGTTGTAAGTTCTCGGCATGTTCGTTTAACAGAAACGTCAAAATTTCACGCAGAAATATTTTTCACCTACGGTATACACAGACACAGCGTTAACACCACCTTCTAACACGAAGATCAAATCGAAACTGAAATATTTGTTTCACACGACAACATGGTGTATGTCTTTTTAAACAATCTGTCTGTTGTCAAGACAAAAGGGAGCCGAGGAATGATCGCAAGTTGATTACGAAACCTTTCTCCGTCAATAACGTCTAGGTTTTAGTGTATGCAGTGTGGAACGACAATAAATCTTTGCAACCCAAGGGGAGGGGTACGTTTCCGGGGGGGTCGTGAGCTAGAGAAAAGAATGTTTCTGGGATATAGCTTAGTAACAGTTTTTGGATTAAGATAAAAATTCAGAAAATTCAAAATTCAGAAAAATTCAAAATCCAGATTTGTCTTGGATTAAGATAAAAATTCGCACTCCAAACACGGAAAACACATATTAAATACGAAAAATACGATTTTTCTGTCAATTACGGAAACAGCACCCCGCCAAAAAAACCTTACGTGCTGGAACTTTCTCGGTGAGATATTCGTAATCAGCGTCTCGAAATCTATCCGGTACACCCTTTCACCCTCGTGGGAGGATTTCCATGCCGACCAGAGATATTATTCCACTGGCAGATCGAGCCTGGGCCGGGGGTTCTAAGCTCCCCTAGTTTCTTGAGTGACGAAAATAATTTACGTTATTATTTATATGGAAATTTTATACTAAGTGTTCCCTTTTATTCTTTATTGGAATTTGAAATATTCGGTATTCTTTCAGTTGCGATTTTTTCTCTTACGCAATGTATAAAATAATATTTGAGGACCACAATATCAACGTCAAAACTAGTCACAGTATCTATTGGGAGAAAGCTAATTCGAAAAACATTGGCAGCATCCATGAAATATTGTAAACTCTGGTATACTCATCATAGTCTGTGTCTGGCTTAATAATAATAATAATAATAATAATAATAATAATAATAATAATAATAATAATAATAATAATAATAATAATAATAATAATAATAATAATAATAATAAACAACTCGTTTTCCTTTCAAAATCTCTGACTCTACCTGAGAGCATATGTGTGCTTTCATGTGTGCTTTATTTGTCAACGAGTTCTGAGAGAGGAAAAAATTTCTTATGTTAAATTGTACGTCAAAGTTCCAAGGACTCACTTTTAACACGTGATTGCTCCTTTAGGGGCTAAGCGATTAGCGTACGAGCCTTTGGCGTGGGAGACCAGGGTTTTATTTCCGTTGGGAGCTCATGTGGTTCGGGTTCCACGTTAATCAGTAGGTCCCGTCTCATATAGCCTCGCTGCTCAAAGGGACGTTAAACTCAAAATCAACTCAACTTTTGACATGCGATTTTTGTTTCATTTCCGGAAACAAAAGTTCTTGCGGCTAAGAAATTACAATATATAATATGCAAATTTGCAAGTGGATTTACTTACATTGCAACTTGTGGTAATAAAGAAATTGTTTTTAGAAGACATTATTGTAAAAATTAAGTTTTATTTGTTCATCCATAAAAAGACCTAGGGGCCCCCTACACCACGCCCCCCCAAATATCGATATCGAAAATTTAGAATCTTGATATATCGATGTCGATATATTTGCAATATCGAATGTCAATATTGATATTGATGATATCGATATATCTACGTATCGCACAGGTCTAGATCGGCGAAATAATGGGATCAACAATAGGAATATATTGCGATCAACAATTAAAATCTAAATATGTTCTTCCATTTCTCTACCCAAGGTAAAGGGTAAGGACGTGAATCCGAACAAAAATTATAAGCCAAAAAATTTGATAAAATAAAAGTAGTTATACTTTCCAGAAAACTATTACAGTAATTTACCTTTCACTTCTGTTTCCGATTGTTATCACAAATCAACGACAGTATACATACTTTAGATAGTAGGCATTATAACATTACTATACAGTTTTTCACAACTAAGCAAATTGGAAAATGAAATCCCTGTGATATTGAACTGGAATGTTCTATAAAATAATCATATTTCAATGTCCTTATTTCTTTGAGCATTTTCGGCATAGATTAAGAGCTACAAGACCATAGTACTAGAACTGAGATACGCAGACTAAAGGTTTTCAGCATTTTTCTGTGCTTGTCACTTCTTTTTAAATATAAGACCTCTACCCCGGGGAATTCTTACTACCGGAGTTTCGAAGTAATCGGTACCCAAAAGTATAAATTTGTCGACTCTCAAATTTCAACAGTTTGTTAAAGGAGATTTCACATTTAATGTTACTATTTCTTCGTTACGAAAACACTTCTGGTTGGTTCTATTCATGTTGAATTACTGAACTTACACAATCCGCATAAAAAAGTTACAACAGCTAGGCCACCTATATACACATTCTTATAGCATAATCGTGTTCGGTAAAGAGACCCCTCTCTCTCTTCCTTTCCTCTCTCCCACACAAAAATCAGCAAGAACATGAGCACAATCCTAATTTCAAAATATACATGTATTAGTATCAATAAATCAAAAGAATAAAAATGAGACGAAACAAGATTCGTAAATTGATGTTAGCGGAAACTTAAAACACATCTCAATGAAAAAATGAAACCAATAGATATCTGTTAGATGTACAGAAATGAGAAAAAGAGAAAGAGAGCGAAATGGAGACAAAAGAAGAAAGAGGAAAGGGAGTGCAGATAAAAATTTTGGATTTAAACGTAATAAGGAAAGAACCTAACATTATACTTTCGTTTCCAGAAACCTAACAGTAATATGGAAATAACGTTTGTTTTATACATTTTTCACAACTGTTCAAATATGTAGAGGATGCTTAAGAAATTCATTAAGTTACTTCCAAAATGAATACCAAACTTGTTGGTCAAGTTAAATACTTAATTTTCAGTGAAAACGGAGAATTCCGAGACACGTCTAGGACCATGTCTAAAGTTTAACACAAACCTTGTTTTTGCGTCGTTAGGATGCAAATTTGGTAGTGCCCATTAAACATCATGATCGGAAATACATTATAATAAACCTAGTAGGTAGCGTAGGTTATACCTTCCATTCCAGGCCACTAATCCAAACTGAACAAAAAGAAAGAAAAACGAATGAGTGCTATTTTACTGCCACAAGAAAAAAGAGATGTTTTTATTTCCTTGGCATAAACTGTGTGTTTTTGTTTGTGTGTACGTGTCTGTGTATGTGTGTGTGAGAGAGAGAGAGAAGAGAAAGATGAAAGATATGATAAGGTAACGTCAGGAAAGATGAATAGAAAGTGAGATATTACTTCATTATAAATATGAAAACTAATTATGATTACAATGTATGATGAAGAACGCACACACTGTTTAATCGGACTAGCCTTGTATCTTCTCGGATGAACCTCTGTTGGTAACGAATATTTTATGGGGGAAAAGGTACTAACTGATGGTGATTGGAACCGAGATTTTCCGTTTGGAAGCTTAGCACGATTGCAGTACACCAACGGTTACTCTACCCGAAACATGTTTAACAAATAGTATAGTGGTTCTAACGAACCGTCCTTTTTCCGTAAGGTTATTTTGCACCAAAGTGTATGCCAAAATTCATTTATTAGATGACCTGAATACAAATTAGTGCCCTCTAATAAACGAAATAACACAATACAGAGAAAATTACAGAAATAATAACATACTATGCAATCACTTCGCCATGCAAGTTCAAAAACATTTTATAATAATAATAATAATAATAATAATAATAATAATATATTTATTTATTTTTAGTGCCATGAACAGCCAGATACCAAAAATACAGCACTTAGTCATTAAACTAAGGGTTAAAACACACATCTTTTATTCCTTTTAATATTGACAATACATTTGTTTCGACGATAGGAGGTCATTGTCTATCTTATAATATATACATAATTTTATGACTTGTATCTTGTTTGGATAAACATAATTACTTCATTATTCATTAAAGCAGTTAGTCAATTTTCTTAAAATTGTCCTTAAAACAAGGATACCGTCAAACATGCAGATATACTATACAAAATATACATACCTATTAAAATCTATACGTCTGTTCAATAAATACAGTTATCTCGATAATATATTAAAAGAACTTGTCAGTTTTCTTAAGATTATAGAATTTTTATTCATGGGAACCATTTTCGATGCTTTTCTAAGATTATATGTTGGTACTCTTATACCTATATTATGTAGCCAGTATTCACTACTATATCTATTATCTAAAATTTTCTGAATAAAGTTTTTCTCTGTCATTTTTCTTCTTACATGTAATTCTTTTAACCCCCAGTATTCGTTCCAGTAACCATAACTATGAGAGTAGTAATCTTTTTTCTTATTTTTACACAATAGAATAATGAAACATTTTTGAACCGATTCAATTTTGCTACATAATGTTGTGGATATATTGTTCCAGATAATTGCACCAAATTCTAATTTGGGTCTTACAAGTATCTTAAATAGATATACATATGTGTTTGCATTTTTAAACTCAGGCCACTGTCTAAATACAAACCCTATAGTCTTTCGTGTTCTATGTACTATGTCATTAATATGATAATTGAATTTCATATTCATGTCAAATGTTATGCCTAAATCTTTAATCTTTTCAACTTTCTGCAGAGATATTCCATCTATGACATATTTGCTAACATAGTATTGCGTTTTATTGGTATATGAAATAAACTTAATTTTATTACAGTTTATTTTCACTAGATTATTTTTACACCATATACTAATACTATCCAAGTTTTTTTGCAGTAAGTAGTTGTATTCGCTATTCACTATTCTAAATAACTTCAAATCATCACCATATAATAATATATTTGAGAATTTAACCTTTTCCGTCAGGTCATTAATAAATAATGAAAAAAGAAGTGGTCCTAAAGGAGATCCCTGAGGTACCATTCTTTATACAGCCATTACTGGAACTTACATGACCAATTTTCACTCTATATTCTGTTTGATAAATAACTTTGGAACCATCGAATATACTGAGAAGATAGACCAACATAATAATAATAATAATAATAATAATAATAATAATAATAATAATAATAATAATAATAATAATAATAATAATAATTATAAATGTTCATCTTTACTGTATAGTTGTCACTTCAATGAATAGTAATATCAATATGCTTTTATACTTGAGATACCACGAACAAATATGTTATACAGAGGCAATGAAGCAAACAAAATTTGAAGATTAGGCAGTTGTCCCATTTCCTCTTCCGTTTTCAGAAAATCTACGCACGTGGTGTTTATCCATCAAAAGTCCATGTGGCATAAGAATCAATTTTATGAATACATAAAAGTCGGGAACGGTGCTACATATGTTATTGTCAAATAACCTTGTGTGTAGCGTTACAGGAACATTTCTTTATGTATACGTGCGCATAGACATGGGTTGAAGTCCATTAGCAACTATAGAGCCCTGTGGTTCTTAACATACTTTAGCCAAAATTGTAAGTTCCGTCGTTAGATGCTGAGGTGTTCGTTTTATTGTTACGTAGTAATTATTCTTGATAATGTTTAGTACCGGCAATAGCTTTTGTCTTTTCATATTGTTTTTATTCTTTTCTTTATCTTAAAATATATCCAAATAAATACCACCAAAATTACTCTTATTTTGAATATAAACGCCATTTACGATTGGCAAAGAACAATAATTTAACGTCCCGACGTAGCTGCGAAAATTAAAATCCGAAAATGGAAGTTTAGGTTCTCGAACCCATAATCACGGCAACAAAAGTATTATTAGCTCTTATCTAACTATTTATTATTATGTTTTACTTTTGTTTTACTCGTTTTACCAGTAAGCCGTAACGAGAGAGACACGAACATACAAACATCGAGGACAGTTAAAATTCCAAAGGCTCTCTTATCAGGAAGCCCCTGAGCTATGATGATTACGCTTAGTAGGGTTTAATTTATTCAGGTTCTCTACTACCTACAGCAACTTTATGAGGATTTTTCTTTCCTTATGTTAGAAAACTTGACAATATGGAGACAATTTTGATGCTAAATGATCACTGTTAAAAATGCGAGTAAACACTGTAGGTCCTTAACCATAATGAGAATATAGTTTGCATTTTCTTCATTTGCCTTTGTCTCTTTCTTCTCTTTGATAACATTTCTTCATCACGTATTCTTTTATGTTTCTTAATCTCAATCCATATTCATCCTTATCTCTTACTGATTCTCTGCCTTACCCACACACTCTCTCTTTTTGCGCTTGTGCATATTCCAGAGCTGAAAACGGGCCACATTTTAAAACTTATTGACAAAAGTCTTACCTAAAGATAAATGTCCGGCACACATGTTCAACTTCTCTGAATTAAGAAAAAATTCCGCATAAATTTGCTTTAATACGGGTACTACAGAACTTGGTTAAATCTACTGTTATTAAACGGAATCTGTATGGCCGAGTTGTTTCAGGCAGGTGTTTGTAAAACTTTTGATTTTCATGAGTATGGATTCAAACCCCAATGCTTCCACTTTCGGTTTTACTCTTTGCAGCTAGTCAGAACGTTAAATTTTTGTTTATCAATTATAAATGGTGTTTACATTCAAAATAAGACCAATTATGGTGGCATTTATTTGGATATGGATGGATAGATATTTGGATGGATATTACTCTAACTCTATTCAAATATAAATAAAATTAAGAGTTTGTTTGTTTGTCTCTATGTGTGTCTATCTGTCGGTTTGTGTACAGTCTGTGGACCAGACGAGTGGAGACCAAGAGATACCAAATTTTGTTCAAAAGTACCCTGGTCCAGGCCCCAGACCAAGACGAAGGGGTTTCTTTTAAGATTACAACTAGTTGTCTCAGGGGCGGCGTTTACCAGTCAGTACATGTAAAAGTAGTGGGAAATGACCGATATTAGAGTCAAAATCATAGATTTCGCAATCGCTGAGATCAATGGTGAGCCGCCGATTCCATTAATTTCCATTTTCACCTCATTCGACCGCGGGCCAGAGGTCACCGGGAGAGATGCCAAAGCATTAACGATAATAGTATCAAATCCATTAGTAAAATAAGATATTTTTTCTTTTGTTGTCCAGTTTGTTTTTTAGATAGATATATTATCTCACCCGTGCGAAGTGAGGCATTTCAGCTAGTTTTAAAACAAAGAAAAGAAACACAATACGCAAAGACAAGAACTATTGCCGGTACTAAACATTATCAAGAATAATTATACGAAAGACTAAAACGAGAAGCCGAGCTTGTAACGAAGGGACTTAGAATTTCGGTTACAGTATGTAAAGAACCACTATTTTCTATAGATCCTAACGGACTTGAACCCATGTCTGCGTGCACGAATACGTGATTAATATTTTTGTAACACTACATACAAGGTTATTCGACAATAACATATGCAGTACTGTTCCCGACTTTATGTATACATAAGATCGATTCTCATGCCACATGGACTTACGGTGGATAAACACTACGTGCGTGGATTTTCTGGAAACGGAAGAAGAAATGGGACAACTGCCTAATCTTCAAATTTTGTTTGCTTCATTGCCTCTGTATAACATATTTGTACGTGGAATCGCAAGTATTAGAGTCACATTGATATGACTATTCATTGAAGCGACAACTATACAGTGAAGATGAACATTTATTCTTATTATTATTATTATAAAAATTCTTTTGAACTTGCATGGCGAAATGACTGCATAGTATATTATGATTTCTGTAATTTTCCCTGGGTTGTATGTTATTTCGTTTATTAGAGGGCACTAATTTGTATCCAGATCATCAAATAAATGATTTTTTTCATACACTTTGGTGTAAATAACCTTACGAAAAAGGACGGTTCGTTAAAAAGAGCAGACCTGAACTTACTAATATTTAGGTTTAGCTTTTACCAAGCAGGCTAGGGTAGGGGTAATGTACTGGACTTAAGAGTGGTATAGATTTAAAATATAGGTTCAAATCCTTTTCACGACAAATCTTTTTTCTCACAAAATGATCTGAAGAATCGAAGAGTGACTTCTCATAATAAACTAGCAATCCATAAGACTGTAGAAACAAACACCTGTAGAAGGATAGAAACAATTAACGAATGTTGGTTCGGAAAAGGCAATTCATAAATATGCTACCTACTAGGACAATTCGAAACAATTAATTGATCTGTAGTATCGAGTTTTCATGTTATTGTTCTTGGAAGGAATAATCGTTGGTGTATTGGAATCGTGCTAGACTTCCAAACGGAAAATTTCGGTTCCAATCACCATCAGGTAATACCTTTTCCCCCATAAAATATTCCCTCCCAACAGAGTTTCATCCGCAGTTGGAGAAGATACAAGGCTAGTCCGATTAAACAGTGTGTGCGTTCTTCATCTTACATTGTAATCATAATTAGTTTTCATATTTATATTCGTCTCATTTTCTATCTTTCTATTCATCTTTCCTGACGTTACCTTATCATATCTTTCATCTTTTTCTTCTCTCTCTCTCTCTCACACACACACATACACACACACGTACACACAAACAAAAGCACACAGTTTATACCAAGGAAATAAAAACATCTCTTTTTTCTTGTGGCAGTAAAATAGCACTCATTCGTTTTTCTTTCTTTTTGTTCAGTTTGGATTAGTGGCCTGGAATGGAAGGTATAACCTACGCTACCTACTAGGTTTATTATAATGTATTTCGGATCATGATGTTTAACCCTTTGGGGATCTTATGGTAACTTTTGTACCATACGGGGTGTTTCATGGTTCATTGGGTTATAACTCTCCTACTTGAGCTTTTTCGTCCGTTTTTTTGTTTTTTTTTTGTTTTTCAAGTCCAGAGGCATTGTAGAAGACATTACGTACGGTTTCACACCTTCCTGCGTCGAGACATAGGAGGTGATGACGTAATAAGTCTAAAATTTATATTTTCGTGTAATACTTTTTTTGGGGGTTTATGTAAAGTATTTTTGGCGGGCTTATTTTTGCACGTAGAAGATTGAAATTTTGCACAAACATGCAGTCCACCGAGTAGTATTTACCAGATTTTTTTTAGATTTCTGCGTTAAAACAGGGGGGATCCAGAGGGTGAAAAGTTGAAAAAAGGGATATTTTTACCCAAAAATCCCGTTTTTCCTCATTTTCCCGCCTTAGATACATGATGGAGACAAGTGAATGGTACCGCCTGAAAGGCAATTCTATTCTGAAGAGAATGATGTGCGACACATGGCCCTAGGGTAATTAGGGAAGTGTCAGGGAATTTTTACCAAAATATATTTCAGTATAGGGGAATTTTGGACATTTTAGGTATTATTTTTTGCGGGCTTATTTTTGCACGTAGAAGATTGAAATTGTGCACAAACATTCAGTCCACAGAGTAGTATCTACCAGATTTTTTTATCAGATTTCTGCGTTAAAACAGGGGGGTACAGAGAGGCTAAACCTTGAAAAAGGGAAATTTTACCAAAAAATCCCTTTCACGGGATTTTCCCGCCTTGGATACATGATGGGGACAAGTGAATGGTATTGCCTGAAAGGCAGTTCTATTCTGAAGAGAATGATGGGCGAAACATGACCCTAGGGTAATTAGGGATGTCTCAGGAAATTTTTTACCTGAGATCATGGTGTTTTACGGTAATTTGGGGCATGGTGGAAATTTCTGATAAAATTTCTCTCGTCCTTGGTGTTCAAGATAGAAACTTGAAATTTGGCACGCACATTCAGTATACCAAGTACTATTTCTCAGATTTTTTTTAGATGGCTACGTTCACACAGGGGGGATCCAGGGGGGCCAAATTTCGAGAAAAAAATTTTTCCTCCGTAATTTTCACTTTGACATTTTTTCCCGCTTCTGGTATACGGTATGAGCATGCATGAGTGGTACCATTTGAAAGCCAGCTCTATTCTGAAGAGAATGAGGTATGAACCATGATCCTAGCATAAACAGGGACGATGCAGTAGCTGCTTGACTGAAAGTCTAAAAAATAGCCTAAAAACACAAGATCCCAAAAGGGTTATTGGACACTACCAAATTTGCATCCTAATGACGCAAAAACAAGGTTTGTGTTAAGCTTTAGGCATGGTCCTAGACGTGTCTCGGAATTCTCCGTTTTCACTGAAAATTAAGTATTTAACTTGACCAACAAGTTTCGTATTCATTTTGAAAGTAACTTAATGAATTTCTTAAGCATCCTTTACATATTTGAATAGTTTTGAAAAATATAGAAAGCAAACGTTATTTCCATGGTAGTGTTAGATTTCTGGAAACAAAAGTATAATGTTAGGTTCTTTCCTTATTACGTTTAAATCCAAAATTTTTATCTGCACTCCCTTTCCTCTTTCTTCTTTTGTCCCCATTTCTCTCTCTTTCTCTTTTTCTCATTTCTGTACATCTAACAGATATCTATTGGTTTCATTTTTTCATTGAGATGTGTTTTAAGTTTCCGCTAACATCAATTTACGAATCTTGTTTCGTCTCATTTTTATTCTTTTGATTTATTGATACTAATACATGTATATTTTGAAATTAGGATTGTGCTCATGTTCTTGCTGATTTTTGTGTGGGAGAGAGGAAAGGAAGAGAGAGAGGGGTCTCTTTACCGAACACGATTATGTTATAAGAATGTGTATATAGGTGGCCTAGCTGTTGTAACTTTTTTATACGGATTGTGTAAGTTCAGTAATTCAACATGAATAGAACCAACCAGAAGTGTTTTCGTAACGAAGAAATAGTAACATTAAATGTGAAATCTCCTTTAACAAACTGTTGAAATTTGAGAGTCGACAAATTTATACTTTTGGGTACCGATTACTTCGAAACTCCGGTAGTAAGAATTACCCCGGGATAGAGGTCTTATATTTAAAACGAAGTGACAAGCACAGCAAAATAAGGAAATCCTTTAGTCTGCGTATCTCAATTCTAGTTCTATTAGTCCTGTAGCTTTCAATCTATGCCCAAAGTGCTGATAGAAATAAGGACATTGAATTATGATTATTATGTAGAACATTCCAGTTCAATACCACAGGAATTTCATTTTCCAATTTGCTTAGTTGTGAAAAATTGTAGAGTATAATGCTCTACTATCTAAAATAGGTATACTGCCGTTGATTTGTGATGACTAGAGTCCGAATTTTTGTGTGATATTAACCCCCTAAATATGTACATAAATATATAACAAAAATCGTGTAAAATATAAGTAATATGTAATATTATATAAGAATATGTAATATTACATATGTTACATATTTGTGAAAACGTAATATTTAGACGCGTATGAGTATTCAATTTTAAACCAATTATGAAAATAAAAAGGAAAATCTACTACACTTTATCTTGGTTAATACATGTCCCCCAATACAGTGAAATGCTTGAACAGCTGAGACAACCACACGTCACTGAGGTGACTGCGAATAAAAATCAGACGCGAATGAAAGATGTGAATCGGATGGAGAGAAACAGGAAAGCCCTGAGAAAAGCAATGCATACAGCATTTGTACGTCAGAAATCTCATGTGGTGTGGTGTGGTCAAGTTTCAAATGTATGACCTTTTACGCTAATTGCGCATCCGTCACCACGGTCCAATCTTGAAATGAAATATACGCAATATACAAATTTAAATATTAAAAGCAAGATAAGACGAAATGTATTGTTTTATATATATTTATCTCATGCTTTGCAATCCTTTATCTTTTCAACAATACCAGCTGAACTAAGATTGAAGAACATTTCTACTAATGAATATTTGTAATTTGAAATAAAATACTTACATAAGATGTGCCTGCAGTTCAACTGTGTTTTGTTGCACAACGCGTTACAAGGACATTTCCAAATGATCAGAAGTAAAATTTTGTCGGGGACCGGATAAAATATTCTTGTACCCAGAGAATGATCTCTCCACATCACATGAGGTAACAGGAACGTATTTTGACAGGGGATGTAGTTGGGGGAAATATCTTCAGGGTGTTCTTGTTTCACCACTGAGAATCTCACACACTGCCAATAGGCTGTCGTAACCTGCGTTTCTTTCCAGCACTGCATTTAGTTTCTTTCGAGCTTTTGCTCCTACATCTCCACTCACACCTTGCAGCAGTCTCTTTGCATCCTCTATGACTTCCATGGATTCGGGAACAGTCTCTTGCTTTTTAATGCTTGTAGGTAGCCAACCAAAATTGCTGTCTATGTATGCGATATCACACGCTACTTTTGAGTCATTAAACAGTTTCTGAGCAGTGCCAACTGACACAGCAGACTCCGATGGAAATGAATGAGCAACAGGCTTAATTTTTTTTGAAAATGTCCATTGTAGAAATATACTGCCTGTATCCAAGTGCCCCATCGCGTTAGCACAGGCACCGGAGGAAGTGGCGCGTATGGCAATTGATCTATGTAAACTTGAACATGTTGTGGCGCCTTCGAAGAAGTCCATTGGGATAAAGTCGAGTGTCCAACCACGCAGACCACCGCATACCATGACTATTCGCTCTTCACTAGAGTACATTGTCGCAGTTCAGATCACCTGCAAGTAGGAAATATCAAGTGACTTTATAGACACCGTCTACAATGGATGGACTATTAATTATTACATGTTCTTGTAATTTCGAAACCGATAGATGGAAAATCCTGATATTTTGTCCGATCTCAATATCGTCAGGGTGAGTACTGCTTGGCAATACAGCCATATTAACAGCGTATACAAACCAACATAACAGTTCCATTTTTTTAAAAAAAATAAGACTACTTCAGTTTAAATAAAAACTCACTATAGTACTCGTTATACAGAGTTGCAAACTAAGTACGCTATAATATCATAAACATCCCAATACAACCACCAAATTTGGGGAGCTTTTACGATGGTAATGACGCAAATAACATAGATGAGACAACATATCCAAAGTACTTCAATACCAGATATTACCGTCACCTTATCACGTATTTCAAAACCGTAGAAACAAAGTAATACCGAATTGAAAAATTGACTTTTTTCAGAGGACTTTATTTCAAGAAAGTGCTTAGATAAGTATCATATCCAATTACGTAGATGATTCTGAATAGACGTTAGGATCATAATGGCGTTTACATGAACTTGATATCTCAAACCGTTACTGAGATATTAAAGAAATATTAAAAACTGCTATATTGCTAAAAATGGCGTATTTCTAGGAACTTTCCAAAACGGTTGTTGTTTTCAGTCACTTCTATAACATCCCAGCAATACTTTTTGGGAGGTATAATTACAAGTTCTTGAAATTATATAATTTTGAGCAGTATTAGTGTCTCAGTGTATCACTGTTATGTATTTGATTATAAAAGAGCATTTCTAAGACTGACTTCACACTAGGATCTTGTGAACCGCTCATGTGAACCTCTAGTGTGAAAGCAGTGAATACTTCTGAGCAGCTCAAAAGATCATGATAATAAAGTGGCAGGCATGCTAGAACCGAAAGAAGCTGCAGCTTTAATCTTGGCAATAAATAGCGAAAAAAAGGAAAAGAAGATAACAGGACCTTGGAAGGGAAAGGGCGAATCCTGAAATCGTGGTGTTCGGAAATCCAGCTGAAAGTTTTGCGAGTACATTAAGGTAGCAAGGGCTAATCTTTGTTTATCTTGAAACTGAGAATACTAAAGGCGAACCAGGGCAGATCTCGGTATCTATGTGTTGTCCAGGTCTTTCTGATATGAGAAGAAAATCGATTTTTTGAGTCCGCCATTTCTCTTCCGAGGTCCTGATATAGAACAATGTGGATTCAAATCGATCAAGATGCCCTTTTAATAGTTTGTTCCCTAAACGGGGAAACGAAGAATGACATTTTTTCAATTACTTCAGGATGTCTATATCTTTGTTTGACGAACTTTATAATAGTATAAAATGTGCATTTTATCAGAGTAACACCAAAAGGAGAAAATTTTCAACATCAAAACACTTTTCTCCATTCCAACTGAGTTCACGCTAACGTGTGAAGGGTTCTTTTACGACTGAGTGTTTTTTTCTTCCCCGCCAGCAGCTCGCTCGAGCCAGCTACTGACGGGGTGATCTTTATAGCAGCTCAGAGCTGCGACTCACTAGCCACGGAAGCGCATGTGTAAAGGCGTACATTATAAGACAATGTAAAGCTAGCAGCTGCAGATCACGTGAGCGGATCATAGGATCCTAGTGTGAAGGCTACCTAAGTCATACATTGTCTAGTAGGAAATGACTGCTATAGATTCAGGTTTCATATAGAGGGTTAAAATTACAGTGTCGTAAGTCATTAAAAAAGAAATAAGACAGTCTCCGGATCTAGATGAATCAAGCTGTTAACATAAAACGTGATGTAAGACAAGATATTCATTCAAATGTCTTCAGGTGGTAGTGGAAGTCCTACTGATAAAGGAAACAGCTGTGCCTTTTTTCATCAAAGTGGCGTGAGTGAAAACGGAGAATGTGTGACTTACCCCACTGTAACTTTCCTATCAGGAAGTCGTGGTTGGCAAGAGAGATTGCCGCCGTCGACGGAGGCAGGCCGCCGGTAGGCAGCCGGAAACCGTCCGCGGCGGCAAGACGATCTACTTGTTCAAAGTTGCCGACCTTTTGCCGAGGCGGCAAGCGGTCGAAAATCGTAAAAATAAAATGCCCTTTGCAGACTCTTTGCCGACTTTTGCCGACCGGCAGAGTCGGCAAAACAGTCGGAAAGGCCTCTTTCCGACCCTCTGCCGACCCCTTATGCCGGCCTCTTTTTGAACATTTAGTGCGCCTTTACGGTTATTTACCGACTTCTCTACAAGGCAACTTTGCGACGACGGCGCAGGCGCATTTAATGCTCATTTCCGGCTGTTTGCTGACTGTTCGAAAGGACCTCTTTTCGATGTCGGCTTCCCGATTATCCAACTAGCGGCATCCGACCTCTTGCCGCTGCCGAAAAGTGGCCCTTCACTGGAAATCAACCTTTCAGAAAGGCAAAATTTTCATCACCTTTTACATTAGTATTGCCTAAGTCTTCCCCATGCTATGATTTCTCGACAAGGAGCACCCTTGCAAGTTCTTGAAGTATAATACTTGCATTTGTGTGTGTGTGTGTGTGTGTGTGTGTCTCAGTTTAAAATTTCTTCCTTTTTGCTTTTTTGCAGCACTCTCAGCCAAAAAGAAGAAATTGAATGGGACATGTAAGTATTATATACTTTCAGAACTAGCAATTTTGCCCTTGCTGAGAAATCATAGCAAGGAGGCAGACTTAGGCAAAACTACTGTAAAAGGTGGTGAAAATTTTGCCTTCCTGAAGGGTTGATTTCCAGTCGGCAAAGGGCCACTTTTTGACCGCAAGAGATCGGATGCCGCCTATGGGAGAATCAGGAAGCATAATTGACAAAAGGTCCTTTCCAGTAGTCGACAAACAGCTGGAAAGGCGCTAAAGTGCGCCGGCGCCGCTGCTGGAAAATAGCATTTCCGAGCATCCGCAAACAGCAGAAAAGGTGCGTAGCAATGCAATGAAAATCATGGCGGATTCCTACAAGTAATGTTGCACTCGGTACATACGCAGACGGTTTAAGTGCCATATAGAGAGAAAGTATCTGGGAATGATTTACAATTGCTTGAAAGCGACCTAAAAATAACAAGTAAATAGCTAATAATGCCCGTTAAGAAAAATTCAATTAACACGTCTGTGGGTTTATTGTGAAAAACTTATAACAGTCAGTACATTTTCCCCCTGAATGCACATTTTTCACTATCAGGACCCACTACGAACAACACTGTTCTATGCATTCAAAATTTGCTCGTTACAAACGCTTTCTTCGGAGAAAAAAGCTGCAGCAAACAGTCGGAATACGGTTTTTCAGACTGTCGTTTTCCCATCAACTATTTGAAAAAGGATTCTAATCGTCAATTTCAGTTTTTATTGGCGAGCATGGCAAAACATCGGCGACTATAAACAAGAGACTAGTCATGGTTTAATTTATCAGATTTACTGTTCCACTAATTGCGTCAATAAATCTTTGTAGTCCGCACGCCACCAACGTTCCCCAATGACAATCTGCTGGCGGGCCGAGAGCCCAAATAAGAAAATACACAACTGTTTGATTGATTACATAACCAAACTTGTGCATTTATTGTTATTTGATGCAAAGAGTTTCTGCAAAACTGTACTAAAAACGTTGGGAAAAGCATTATTTTTAAAGATATTTTCGTAATTGTTAACTTTATAATCTTGCCAGAAAACACACACCACTGTTCGCGCGCTCTAGCGGGTAAATTGAAGGAAGGAGAAATGTGGTGAAAAGTGATTTTCTAAATTATTTAAAGTACAAGGGTCCCACTCCCTCTGGAAATGGGATTTAAATACAAATTAATGAAGTAAAAATTATAAATAAAACTATTGTAATAAAAGGTATGTGGTGGCGGAGAGATTCAAACCGGGCCTACCACTCACCGCGCTGACTTTTTTCCCCTGTTGTACGGATTTCTGCTTGGAAATAGCGTTCTTTTAATTGTATTATAGGGGTACAGCCTGTATACCGCCTCTCTTTATTATGTATTTTTGCCATAATAAAACGTTAAGGGTCACTTTTTCACTCTATTATGCAACAACTATTCACAAACAGACAAACTCAAGTTATCACTTCTAGCAGTAACCCAGAGCTTTTAATCTAAAAGTTATCCAAACTAACCTAACCTAAATTTAGGAAAAAATAGGGATTACTGCTGTATCGCAGGACTAATTTGAAAATAAAAAAAAATGTACCAAAACTAACTCCAATCTTTTATATTTGGTTGGATTAGATTAAGTTACGTTCGATTACGTTACGTTAGTTTAACTAGTAAAAACTAGTGCAAAAGCACAAACCAACCTGTGCTAGTTGGCCACTAAAACCACGAATGCTATAGAACTGAGTCAGGTCAGGACGACGCTGGTGGGCACACGCGGGAGTGTGTCCGAAGGGAGCAGGTGCGATAGCGACGGTGGGTATAGCGTAAGCGAGGGTAGTGAAAACATGTGGGATTTAGTAATCATATATATTCCAAAATCACTTGTTATGGTTTCATACTAGTAACGCTTCAGTTGTAAACATAAAATATAGATTTCGTACAATGTGTAGAAATACATTGCCGTTGAGTTAGAAAACACTTATCTTCAAAACTAAACACTTATCTTAAATTGAACTTTTGCAATTTCAAGAAGAAAATCATATACTACAGTTTCTTAACTGTCGCTCGTTATTTTTTAATAAAAAATGAAATGAAATCTTTGTTTTACGTCCCATGGTTATTCCGGATAGGCTAAAGGAGACAGTGATGATGAGAAATGAATGAAATGGTGGAATGAAGAAAGTGGGAGGAAATGGGAGAACCCCGAGAAAACTCACGAGCACACATTTGTGCCGTATCGCCGGACCACTTTGAAAACTGAAAAAGCACCAAACGTATTTCATTCGGTTATATTTTGTTGGATTACATTATGTTACGTTAGATTACGTTACATTAGGCTTGCAGTATTACTTTAATACGGATCCATAGTATAAGTATTAGTAGGAGCAGGAGTAAGAATAGTAATAGTAATAGCAGAAACGGGTTAGAAGCCCGGCAGGGGTTGGTTGGGTTCTGTTCTCGACATGAAATGGGCTATTTAAAGATTTGCCCAAATTTTTCTGTACATTTTACAATCTATGGATTCGTAAAGTAAAACAAGTGTACCTCTCCGCGAAATAGTCCATCCGCCTCCACATACAGTGCCGTTAACAACATCGAAAACAATCAACAAATACAAGCACTTTCTTAAGTTTTACTATTCCCATTACCTGACTTTCACTCATTCTTCCTCACAAACTTAAACAAATTGTTCAATTGACCCGGTATATTTCCTAAAATTGGTCCGGCGATACAGCAATTAACCCAAATTTAGTACCTTGAGTCATAGTCTTACCCACTTATTGCGTGTCTTGTTCGGGCGTAGAATCAACAACACTCTTTGTTTGAAGCAGTCCACCCTCACTGCATCACCATGTGACAAGTGAAGAACGTGAACCGAACATACGCCATCAGCGTTTCGGTGTCTTTCCGACATTTGCCGCGGTCGGCCCATCCGCTGTTTGCCGTCTTCTTCCAAAATGTTTGTGAATGATCTTCTCGTAATAGTAATTTAATTTAAAAATTTACTTCTCATATACCATTTACGTGCAGTCCCTTTACTACATTTCTTTCCATACATTTACCTTTTTTATGGTCGGCACGCCCGGCGCCGTCAGCATTTCGACGTCTTTTCAACCATCATTTACGGAGGTCGTTCCCTCCGCTGTATACCGAGTTTCTGCCGACTCCGTTTTTACAAGACATATTTAATGGAATTAGTGTCCACCCATAAGAAAAACCTTCAGACAGTTTCAATTTTTACTTCATCATTAAAGAAGATACAGGCTCCATTTTTGTTCGAAATTCGACTCGTTGCCGCTGGTACGATATATTGAAACTTGTACCGACGTCGGTTTTCAAGAAATTGTCGGCTGTGTCTTTTTGCAGTCGTCTTCCGACTGTCTGCCGACTATTTCGAGAAAACTTTATACGAGGGAAATATAAGCCCTAATTGGTATTTTAAAGCAACAAATTACCTTTTAACTCTCTGTTTTCTTTTGGTGAACGACTCTGTTTTTTCTTGTCGCGATCAAAAATCGCGTGGAAAGACGCCGTTGTCCGGCGCCGTCAATCCTACCGCGGCATCTGGTCGGCATGGACAAATTGTCCGACTGTAGGCGGCAGAATCCTGATGGGGTTTAACCTGTTTACGTAGCCTCACTGCTAACACGGGCACTATAACTTAAATAACTTAAGAACAAATGCTGTAAAAGAAGAGAGATAAAACCATTCTATTGGACATATACTAGAGTACGTTTGTTTTATCTTGGCATACTACCCACCAGTGTACTTGGTTGGTCTATAAAGTATTTTCTTCTAGCACTCACGTGAACGTTTTAGCCCAATAGATGTCTTATTGGCTTTGTCGTGTAGGTGACTTTAGTTGTCAGCAGTCCATCAAATGAACTCATTGCTGTCTGGCGGGTATCTGAAGTGTTTAGTTACCACGCGTCAACAAGTGTGTTACAGTGATTTGTGAGTGCTGTAGCGTTTTGCTGTTTACTTAGCGTATTGTAACTCGCCTTGACCGTGGCATGACGACAACGTGTTGTAGACAGATCCATCTTTTAGGCGGGAAGCGTGGCAAGTAAAAACAAACGTACTCTATTATTTTCTGATCACGATTTCGAGAGTCTCGTTGAACGCATGCGTATTAAATGTTTTGTTTGCATATCCTTATCAACCCACCAGAGTGGTTTTCTTTTAACTGGAACTTATTTTAAGTACTAAAAAGAAATACAAATCTGTGTGTCTACGTTGATGTAGATATGTAGAAACAGAAGCAAATAATTTTTTCACATAATTCAACGTAATTTTAATAGTTAACAGTTATAAAAACCTGTTTCAACGTTATTTTAAATATCAGAGAAGTAATGTCGAGACGCTGGTTAAGGCGAGTGAATGATGATGGAACAATTGGTGCAATAAGAATATGAAGGGAAACGGGAATACCCGAGAGAACCCACGGACACGATGTTTTCCATCGGCAATCATGGGCTGTCTCATCTTACTAAAATACATAGCTCAATTCACAAATAAACTACGATAATAGATGTCGGTTAAATGTTACAATTTCTTGTTAACATTGTATTTGTTTTATTTCGTGAAGCAAATTGCGACGTAATATATATATAGGGCCTATATATTTAGAAAAATGAAATACGTAATTAACGTATACGATGATGATTAATTAATTCTTCCCGAGAGAAGATTGTTTATTAATGTCTACGCCCAATAAAAGCATTCTTGCAGTATGCATACGTAATCTTGGTGAGTTATAGAAGGTGGGAGTTAAATGTAGATTTTTGGATCATCTGCCCAGGACTAGGCCTGAGAGTTGCGAAGTAGAAGCTAACATTCCGTTTCATTTTCAATCTTACTTCACCTCAAATACAGAAATTCTGTTAAAATCAAACATTTATTCAGAAACGTATATACATATCATCTACATTTTCATTTAATATCACTAAGTAGAAATATGTCTCTTAACTCTGACACAGTGTTGCCACATTTGGTACAATTGTACCAAATTCAGCTCTTTTTGTCATTCATCGACCCGTTGGTACCACGCTGGCATTTTCAGCCCCTTTTGTGAAAAAGTTCGTACAATTCTACCCAATTCAGCACCATTTAACAAATACTTGTCACATTTTCTAAAGTGTCGGTAAGATTTCTCCTGCATCTCACGTTACTTATACTGTGTGTTGGACTCTTAAAAAATATTGTTGAACTTGTATCCTGTGGCGCTGCAATGCTTAACACTTAGGAACTTTGTGTAGAAAATTCGTAATTCGAACGATACAAATGACGCTAGGTGGGCGCATGCGCGCCAGGCATGAAGGAGACGAGAAGGAAGCAATGTGGTGCAAATATTATCTTCAAATCCTTAAAAAAAAAAAAAAAAAAAAAAACCGTTGAATCAAGTGTTGAATATTCTGAAGAACACCAGCGTGTGCTCAAGTGAGTCTATAATTTTTATGTCATTGCTAAGATTCTACACCAAAAGATAGTAGCACAAAAATAATGGACATAATTGCTGGCTTGGAGTAATAAGTTGTTTATTAGTGACGTCATATTGACAAATATAAAGATATCCGAACATTTCTGCGTTTTATAAATCTATTTCGACACGTTGATTTGTGCTCTTGGAAGCACACCTCTTTCAGTTTCGTGTTATAGAGCCGTGTATTACACTGGTATAAAATTCAGCCCTTTTTGTTTCAATTTGGTACTATTTTTCAGCCCACTTCAGAGTTAGGACTATCGCAACACTGTTCTGAAATATGTCTCTTAACTCCGGTAAACTTAAATGTTTACCGGATCTGGAGATAATAAATATGGACTCAGATAGAATTAATTTATATTAACCAAACACACAATCAATTTTGTTTAAACATTATCCTAGTGATTATGCACTTCCCGCTAGTCTAGGCTCCGTGACAACAAGTGAGTAATCTCGTGCATTCGGCTAAAGATCACATGGCAATTCATCGAGGATTCGTCTTCCGAAGCAGGCCCGTACCCATGGGGGGTCTACGGGGGCCGGGCCCCCCTAAAGTTTTGCTGCCCCCCTAAAATTTTCACGATAGACTTGCAAATGAACTATAGTATGATGATAAACTACAATATGGTTGGATCGGCCCCCCGAAACTTCTACCGCCCCCTCACATTTTTGGGCTGACTACCGGCCTGTTCCGAAGTGCATTTTTTCCCGTTCTCGATATTTCTATAGTCATGCTCCTTTCGTGTTGAGTTAAGCGGGATATTAAAAAAGACGAATATGGAGATAAGTATCTCGGTTAGAGCAATTTAATTTTAAATCTGAAAAAAGTTCGATTCTTGGTGGGAAAGTCTTAAAATTAGGCCTAATAATGGTGGTCTGAACACGAACTTAAAAAAAAAACTGTAGGTCAACATTATATTTAGCATTGATACTAAAAAGGGACTCTATTCCAACCAACCTCTAACGATTATATTTTGTTTAAACTGGTGTTCCTCAACCTGTGGACCGAGGTCCCTGGTGGATTATCGAGAGGAGTAGACTACATGGGGTTGGTCTAAACGAAATGGAAAAGGCAAATGTAATTAGGGTCCAGTAACGGAAAATCCAGTTGGTAGACATATCTCTTACACATAGAGATTGTAAGGGATAATCAGGGTAATAATCAAAACTCTCAGTACAAACCTGAAATTACTTATGGAGGTCACAGGCAAAATGATGTGATGAAAATGGAGCCGTGGTATGAAATAGGTTGAGAAACCTTGGTTACCCATGAAGAAATGTAAAGTGTCTTCTCTATGAATATTATTATTATTTTTTTTTTTTTCGATTACCCGTAACCGATCCATCACGTACTATTGTGAGTACGCAAGCCCCAGACTTAGAACTGCTACTCTGAACTTTAGAAAATTTTCATACAGTAAAATAACAGTTTAACGCATGCGAAACAATGCTATTGCGTATTAGATTTACTGTGTAATGTGGTCTTGTAGACCTATCTGTACTATGGTATTAACGTCATGTTTGAGAACAGTGAAAAAAATGGAGAGTTTTCTACTTGAAAGAGTTTTTGCTGAAAAAATTTCGTTTAAATTCCCCAGTTGTACAGAACATTTTTGTCTTAAAATTAATTTACTGAAATGATAATAACTGTGATGAGCGCCAATATGATTTTTCTTTTAGTTTATTGCTAATTTTCAGGGTTGAAATTATATAAGACAGTGATTTAAATCTTAAAATGAGATCCAAACGCAGTGGCGTATTTAAGGAGGCTTCCGGGCTTAAGCCCCCCCTCCCCCGAAATCTTACTTACTATAGTAAAGTATATGAAATATCTTGCAGAATTTTCACATTTTCAAGCAAAGCCCCCCTGGAAAGTTAGCAAAGCCCCCCCCCCTTCCGAAACAAAATCCTAAAAACTCCACTGTCCAAACCATATAAACTTCTACCGAGATTCAAATCTTGACAGACAAAGATGTGTATTTTAATCATTTCGACGTAGGAGAGCACTGCCAAAATTTTCAGAAAAGGGGCATTTATTGTTTCATCTTTATTTCGAAACATAGTGAGTTAAATACTACCGTACGTTCGTTGATAATACTTATTCTTTCTGTTTGCGATATTTGTTTCTAAGTTTCGACGCATAATCGTGGAAGGTTAATTTCTCGTTTTACGTTATTTCTCAGAGATGGTAGGTCAAACTTTGATTATAAAGTTTCATAAACTAAGAATATTCATTTGAAAAACAAAAATAAACGTGTGTGAGGATATAACTCACTATGTTTTCTCTATCGGGTGTCGTCTACTAGACCTAGGGGAGACCGGGGCTATTTGAGCCAAGAGGCTATTTGGGTCAAACTTAAGAAAAAATGTCACTGCGCACTTAATATGCGCATCAATGAGCTGAATTTGCATTCATTTGTGAGTTCGTTAGTAAAGGAAAGTTTGTATGTATCGTTGATCTGCTGCTTTCTCATCAGTTCCTGCAAATATGAGACAATTCTAAGCAAAGTGGATTGCAATGCTTCGTATTTTGGTCTGATGTTAAAAAACGTATGTATAATATAAGGTGCTGAATCTGTGTAAATGCATATTTTTGTAAAATTATTACCGTATGCGTAAAACAGAACGTCCGCATGTTATAATCGCCATTTTTGGCTCTCTCCGCTGTTTAATGTGAAAACAGTACATTCCTATGTATATATGTGCAAAACGGGGTTATTTGAGTCGAAAAAATTGGGGCTATTTGAGCCAATCGGGGCTATTTGAGTCAGGTATAAACTTACGTGAATATTTTTAATTTATGAATTTTAGTTTTGTATTTATGGTTCAACCTCCTATGTAATGCATGTATGTAAAAGGAAACACTTCATTTTCTTTTTATATAGTACGAAAATGCAAATCAGAACATAAATCCAGCAAGTGGAATAATGAAGATATGGAAAAGGCCATGCAAAGTGTAACAAAAAGTGATTTGAGTTCACGTGGAGCTTCATAGCTCTGCAATTTACCTTTTGAAACTTTGCGAAGGAAAGTGCAGTTCGAAAGAGTGAGTCTAGTTTGGGTGGTAATAATGGAACAATTCAATGTACAAAACCGAAAGTCATAGGACACTCCACAATACTGACAAAAGAACAGGAGGAAGTTGATATTGCGAATTATGATTCTCACGGAAAAAAGGACTAAGCTGCAGCATGAAACGATTCGTAAAGTTGTGCATCGATATGTAACAATAAATTAAATTCTTATACATACCTTTCAGATACTAGCTGTTGAAGATTGGTTTTCAAGTTTGATGAAAAGACATCTGAATTTATTATTACGAAAGCCTGAGGGACTTTCAAGAGCTCGTGCTGAGGGCGTTAATGAGGAAGCAGGAGTCCGATTTTCAATTATTGAAATCCGTTACTTCAACGATGGGGTCTCAACACAAAAACAACACCGTGTATACAATGTGGATGAAGCAAAGTCATTGCCAAGAAGGTGGGAGAATGGGTGGTATTTACGTTGAGAGAGGCAAAAATGTCACTATGACAGTCGCTTGGAACGCAGTTTTACAATACATCCCACAATTTATTTTAAAGATCAGCATATGAATGAAGAATTTGTAAACAATCTACCACCGGCTTCTCAAGTTTCCTCACCAGATTGTGGTTACGTTAATAAAGAGTTGCTTGTTTGCTGGATAGAGTTTTTAAAAAACAAACTGAGCTGAGGGAAAATGTTTGTTAATTTTGGACGGACATATTTCTCACTGTTCGCTACAAACTCTCAAATTTTGTGAGAAACATGGCAATGAACTTTTGTGACCACTCATGTATTACAATATTACAACCACTGGATAGAACTGCGTATTACTATGACATCAGTCCATAAGAGCCCGGAAGTTCAAGTGATAATCGAATTTTAAAATCTAGTCTGGGAAATATAATTAAGAGTACATGGGATGTACAGCATATGATGGACTCCATCATATACTGTACAATGATGTAAATTCTTCTCACTCTTGCATAAATTGTCAAATGTGTCTCCACGAAGAAGAAGCAAAGTACAGGTCTACTTACTTCTCCCGGAAATGTTCAACAGCTTCGCACGAAACAGAAGTTATAAATGGAGGTATCTGGTAAAGCTTGCTCGAAGACAAAAAGCATTAAGAAGACAAAAATAAATAAGCATGTACCTTCAAGTTTACGTTACACGTTATTATGATAATGAGAACGAATCCGAGAACAATGAACCATGCAGATTCTGTAAGGTGGAATATTACTCTAAAGAATCTATGAGCAAAGAAGAATGTATTTTCTGCCAACATTGTAAACAGTGGTACCATGAGATATGTGTTGGACCTTATGGGAAAAACAGTTTGTATGCAACAAGTGCCTCTATTTTATACATTCCTTGATAACTTTTATTGTCTTGTACTTCAGAAGTTCGAGAAATTAGTAATTTTTCATAAGTTTGTACAAAAAATATTTTTTATGCACCTTGCTTTCTCCAGCACAAATTTTGATTTTTATGTTACTATACACTTAATTTTAATTGACAAGACTACTCGTTAAATTAATTTTGAACATTAATCTTATTGTGAGTTCATTTTTTATTTTAAAAGTTAAATTTGAACTATAATTTTCATTATAGTGTATTCTTTTTATTTACTAAAAATTAATGTAGAAAAAGTAAAACTATCCGAAGTTTCTTTTTATGTTACTCTGTCAGGAGTTCCCTTTGTTCTCATTTGCTTTTACAAGTGTTTATTTCAAAGAGAATAAGTCAAATCATTCTAAGATAAATCTATAGGTGTAAGGTATTATGTAACATATAAGAAAATTAAAAGTCTTGTATTATTACAATGCTGAAGGACCTTTAGCTTATCCTGAACACCCTTTCCTAAAGAATTGCTTCACTTATTCTCTTTTACTATGAAGTTAGGTTTTTTACAAATTATATAGAAAAGGGTATACTTTCAGAATATACATGAACACTAATGTAATTAATGTAAACAATGTTGATACAGTGAAGTACCCATTTAGCCCCATGAGAAACCCAAATAGCCCCGTGATTTTTACTAGTCTCGAATTCTGCCATTTTTATTTTAAATTCGTTTCCTGAATTTCCATGATTTAACAGGTTCTTTATTCTTTAATATGATGTACTATAATAATGTACGTAGATTATGGCCTAATTATTTAAACTCTTAAGTGCGTAGTTTTTTGGAAATTTTGAGTTTTCCCTTACTATACTCAAATAGCCCCGGTCTCCCCTATATGTAATTTTTTAAAAATATTTTATTAAATCATACAATATTTAAGTTTCTTCAAATAATTTGCGTCATTTTAAACTATATATATTTGTACTGAGTTTTATGATTAGTGCTCGTAATTTAGAGGAGTATCGTATGTAAATTTAGATAAAATACAATTCTAATTTAGGAATTGAATACTCTACAAAGTAGGGAAATTTTGATAAGAAAAGGGACAATTTTGTGTTAGTCGAAATATACTTCTTATGGAAACATACGAACACTATCTATGACACGAATAAAAATCGTAATTTCCATCTCACTGTCTTAGAGAAGGTGTAATTTGCTACTGTATATGTAATTTATTTGCGATTTATGAAGTGAAGACAAATTTCATAAATTTCATGTTTTCTAATGTTTTCAATTCAGAATTGTATTTCAACAGAAAGGTATTGTATGAATCTTCGTCAAAGCATATTATCAAGGTCTTTCTGCGTACCGCATCTCCATCGTTTATTTCATTCATTAACCACACATAAAAAAACTATGAAAGATCAAAATAAGGAAATAAAAATAAGTATAAATAAAGCTAAAAGAAATAGTTTCTATAACTTTTAACTTACACTATTTCCGTGTTGTACTCACCAATCGAAATGATTATACATTTCCATTTGTTAAGCGTAATTCACATACCGTTTATATGCCGTGCAACTACTGCTTTCTAAACCATTCCCGAAGATGGATTGCAAGCAGTGTTCGTGGGTTCTCTTAAGAAAATTTCCCTCGACCGACACTAAATTTTCCTTTTTCTTATCAAATGTTCTCTAGTTTGTTGATCGAGTTGAGTTTTTTAGTTTAACATTCCGTTCAGCAGCAAGGATATACAAGGCGTGCAGCTACTGATTAACGTGTAATCCGAACCACATGAACTCCCGTCGGGAGTCGAACCTAAGTCTCCCACGCCAAAGCGAGTATGCTAAGCCATGAAGGAGCTCTTTCCCTAATCTAATGAGTGTCTAATTCCTACGACGGAAGTTAGATTAATTTAGCTATATTGAAGGAAGTATCTACCACATTTCTTTTATTCATTTGCTTTTTGGTTCTAATTTAATTTACTTTTTCGTTCACTTTAGAGAAACACACACACACACACACACACACACAGTTTCGCTATTGTATTGGTTTATTTGTAAAGAACAAAGAAAAACAAGCATTTATATTGAACAGTCAGTCAGCGTGAGAATTACTCTGGATTTTGACGTTTTATCATAAAAATTACGTTTCTCCCTTTTCGCTAAATTTACTTATGAAATTTCCGTAGATTAGGGAAATTTCCCTCAAACTACGAACACTGAGGTACGAAGACACTCTTATAGGTTCTGGTCGACACTGTATCCGTTCGACTACTCCGAGAAAAGCCGAAGCATTGTGGCCGTCGAGTCACGACCGGGATGGTTTCTCTTCAACGCAGATGACAGCGGAACGGCATGTCATGTGAGAATTGAAAAAAGCCAACTTAATAAATTTTCAATGTTAAAAGTCCGACCATAAAATTCGAGGACCGTAACATGGGTATGGTACCCTATGTGTGAATTAGCCTCTACACAGCTTTGTGTCCTTCCGGGAGACAAAAGTTCAAGGACTACTTGATGTATCACCTTCAATATTTGACCAGGATTTTTTAGGGCCAAAAATTAGGAGAACATTGTTAATAGAGTTGAACCATGTACCGGAACGGGTAGAAATCAACCATTTTCAGTTCTAACGTTGATCAGTTTACAGCAAAATCGGTAATACATAGCGGTAAGTGGTTTCCTGTAACCGATTGAGAGTCCCAAAAATAAATTATATTTCCATCCCTAAATCTCTACTAAAACCGGAACTGGAAGTGATAGAAATCCACTAAAAACTTCCGGTTTTAATATTGATCTATATAGAGTAAAACCGACCAGAGACAGTAAAGAGTAACTTTTTGAGAATCGGCTTAGCATTGTAGGAACAGATACATCTCTTTTAAATATCTATATCGAAAGAAGCAGAAATCAACCCCTTTCTGTTGATAGCTATGAAGTAGAAACGATAATAGATAGTGAGAAGTAATTTCCGTAGACCAATAAAGCGTCCCAAGGATATATATAATATCTTTTCCAAAACCGGAATTACTAAAAAAAAATCGACCTCCAATTCTGTTTTCATCTTAATTAAGGAAATAGTATGTCATGAGTAAACTTAAATCTTAAAATAGTTGTCATGGAAACACTCAAATTTTTGAATGAGGAATGGAGACTGAATAATACGTTGGTAAGAGGAGACGGGAGGTGGTGTGCAATTTAAATTTGCAATGATGCCTCCAATCTAGTGATGTATTTCTCTTAGAATAGCAGTTCAAAGTGAAATTATATATCTTGTACCTGGCGATGCTACAAGACTTGATTGTATCGCTGATTGTAGAGGCAGTGGAAGAGAATCAGCAAGAATTTGAGAGGTTCCGCCTGTTTTTCAACATGGCGGCTGTCTTGCTCATTTTCACCGCCTTGAACGTGACTATTTAGATCTAGTGTTTCCGCGACGATGGATTGATTGGTCGTGGCGGCACTATTGAATTGCCAGCATGTTTGCCAGATCTTGCTCGACCCGACTTTTTTCTCTGGGGCTATTTGAAGACTACGGTGTTCCGCATACAGCCCAACAGCATTGCGCAGTTGCGCCAATGCATAGTTAATGCCTGACATTCCATACCTGTCATTCGGTAATGACTTTTACCCGTGTTCGAGAGGAGTTCGTCCACCGTTAACATTACTGCCAGGAGGTGAGAAATGCCTACTTCGATCATCTCCTGCATTAATGTGGTATGTCCCAAACAGTACCATATTTCTCTATGCTTATAGCTTTGCAATTTTTCTTCTACCGTATTTTACGGATGGCCGCTATGTTGGCTAGGGACAAACTACGACATGCAATTTCTAGAACTAATCTCTACACATGATTACCTACCAAACGATGTACCACATGATGGGGGTTGCTATTTAAAATTTTGGTGTTTCCTCCCGTAACCCACTTAGACCCCCCTTATAAAAAGTCTTCTTACCAGTATAATGTTACCTTTTATGTTCCTTGAAGGTTACAAAAGATTTCATGTTTCTATCTGCCTTGGTTTCTTCAGGAGACAGGTCTTAGTGTGTTGCGTGGAATGGACTACGACCGTACTTTACGGATGGCTGCCATGTTGGCTAGGGACAAGCTACCGACATGCAGTTTCCAGAACTAGTTTCTACAAGTGATTATCTTTCAAATTATGTATCAATTGATGGAAGTTGCTGTTTAAAATTTTTAGAAGAATGAAATGAATTCTTTGAGTTTTACGTCCCACGGTTATGCCGGCTGGACTAAAGGAGACAGTGATGATAAGTAATGAATGAAATTGTGGAATGAAGAAAGTAGGAGGAAACGGGAGAACCCCGAGAAAACCCACGCACACAGTGTTTGTCTACCACAAAGTTCACTTGGCGGGGTTTAAAATTTTAGAGTCATCTCCCGTAAGCCCCTTAGGCCCCCCTCATGGGGGATTCTTCTTACCAGCATAATATTGACTTTTATGTGCGTTGAAGGTTACAAAAGCTTTCATGTTTCTATGAACCTTGGTTTCTTCAGGAGATGGGCCATAGTGTTATTCGTAAAAAGCACTGTACACACACACACACACACACACACACAATATATATATATATATATATATATATATATATATATATATATATATATATATATATATATATATATATATATACAAACATGTCGGCCCGAGTGCTATGTTTAAAGATTCATTTGATAAGGCAGACCTCACTCATTTTTGTATGTTGAGAAAAGAATAGAAATTGTCCCCTTTCTTTCGTTAAAAGCTGAATTTTCCCGAAACGATGTGGCACCTGAATAAAATACTTTTATTGTGTCGAGATATGACCATCATACTATAACATTTGCAATTCTACTAGTTTTTTTTCACCTTTTCCTTCCCGAATCAAAAATCGCTGAAATATCAAAAATCAAAAATCACTGAAAAAATTAAACGAAATCTATTAGTTTTACGTTCCATAGTTATATATGCCATGTAGGTTAAAGGAAGCAGTGATTATGAGAATGAATAAAATGATGGATTAAAGAAAGTGGGACAAAACGAAAGGAAACCTCGCACACGGTGTTTGTCCACGACAAAGCGCACTTGGTGCGAGCACGGATCGAACCAGGAACTTAACTCACCAAAGGTTACAGGCCTTTCCTAAAAGCTCAAACACATATTTAATTATTTTAAATCAGAAGTCAAAATAAATTTCTTGTTTCTATCCTGAAGAGATTTCGAGATATGTTATTATAGCAATTGGAATTCCCACTCTTTTTGGCACTTTTTCCCGTCCCTTCTACGAAAAAAAATCAACAAACGCTTAAACATATCCATAATTGCTTTAAATAAGAAGTCCAAATACCAAATTTCATGTCTGTAATCTTTAATAGATTCCGAGATATGGAAATTTTAATGTAATATTTACTATCCTTGTTTCTCCCTTTTTGACGCCGAATTTCCAAAAAATCCCTTCTTTAGTGACATCTTACTCATAAATCCTATGTACTGGCAAAATTTGAAGTTTCTGGCTTACGCAGTTTGGAATTCAATGGTCGTTGATTAGTCAGTCAGGCAAGATTTCTTTTATATAGAGAGATAATAGTGCTTCCAGCTATATTTTGACTAACATAAGTCCTTACAAGTAAGTTAATATGTCTCTACTTTTCACCGAAATGTCCGTACGGAAACAGGCCCGTTTCCACGGGGGTCTAGGGGGGTCGGGTTCCCCTAAATTTTTTGCTGCCCCCTAAAATTTTTACGGTAGGCTTGCAAAAGAACTATAATATGGATTGAATCGGCTTCCCCTAACTTCTACCGGGCTACCCCTACATTTTTGGACTGGCTACCGGCCTGAGGGGAAATGTTAACTGCAGTATTAAATTTAACACTAAATATATTCATAAAGAGATTGAAAGGCACACTTGTATTTTGCATAGAGTTCTTTTCCAGTACGACAGAGTTCGAATCTCGTGAAGAACAAGTAACGTGTATAACTCTTTGATTGTGGAAAGATATAACTAAAGTTCTAGTTTTTTTTCCCTTCAGGGACGAAGTGAAAGTCAATTTAGTAACTCTGGAGCATTTTTTTTTTTAATATCATTTTAGTGTCATTCAGCACAGAGAAAAATCGTCAAAATCAAATTACAAATTACAATTTCTCTTCTTTTCGGAAGTTAAAATCTAAAGGGATCGAAACTAGGGCTGGTAACTCAAGTATAACTATAGTTTGTCAGAGCAGTGTAAAGAACATTAACCAATAATTATTAACAGTATGACTGTTAATTGCACATGATTATCGTTCATTAAGTTTCTTTTTTTTTAAAAAAAAAAAAAAAAAATTCTTACCAATTTACGAAATCCGTCACTACGTCCGTTCATACGGTTAGCACAAGAATCTAACGTTTAGGGACATGCTCTTACTGTTGGCAACATTGATAGATATTTCCTAAATATTAATTCAAGTTTGTAAATTCCCCCTTTAAGTGTTTAGCAATACCTCGAGACTTGAGATCCTTACAACCACATAAGTGTATTTCGTTTGACTACACAACAGGAACTTTAAATATCTTATTTTAAAACTCTTTTATCTATCTACATTTAGTCCACAATTCTCTCTTTCTTGTTTTTTCTTCATTAATTTATTCGCATTTGTGTAAGTCATTTATAGCTAGCTATAATTTTTTACTTCGTTCCTTTCGGAGCATATTCATCAGGAATTACTGTAATCGTAAATTTATTAAATACTTTAATAATATTATCAAAAACTAAAATTTTTAAGCAGTTTATGCAGTAATTTACTCAATATGCAGATAAAGAAAATTGCTTTTATGTAATGTTGTAAATTATGAGATAGAATAAAATAAAAGCTATAAAGCTGAACATGCTTAGGTTAGGAAAGAGAGAGCAAAATAGTTTTTATTTGCTCCTGATTAATAGAGTATAATTCGTGTTCTCTGTTATTTTTAAATTTCATACTTTTTTTTATACAAACTGCAATAATGTTAGATAGACATTTCAGAACATTCACTATATCTAAGTTATGATTCTTTTCTTCACAAGAATTAGTACAATAGAAATAAATGATGGTAAGTGATAATGATTCCAAAATGCTGTTTGTGGGACAACATAATCACGTCGTGTAGGGTGTTATAACATAATATAATATGATACAGGTGGCCCAAAATTAGGTATACTGTACCGTACTGCATTTTATATCATTTCTTACTGTTATCTATCAGGTAGACTTAGTTTCTTTATTATTTCTTCTTAATGAGTTTTTGCTTACATCTTAAGCTCGGAAGACTAGAATTTTATACTTGATCAATGCAGGTGTATATACCAACTTTTTGGCCACCCTGTATATACGAGAAGCAGTCAAATGAAAACTAAACACACGCGAAAAAGTACAAATCAAAAGTATCCAAAAGTATTTGCCAGACGTGTTAATACATTTATGCCACTGGTAGACGAGACGATCAATTCCAGTCTTGTAAAAGGAGTTAGGTTGCTGAGGGATCCCCAAGCAGAGATGGTGTGGGTCAATAAAAAGTTGACCCACCAACCACCGTGACCCACTCTGACCCAACACCCACCGTGACCCACTCCGACCCACCATCCACAATCAACCACTCACCCGCTCTGTCCCACCAAAACACATCCTCATCAACTTTGAAACATGATCCACGGCCTCTTCTCTACTGACTAAAGAGTTTACACTTGTAATAGGACCAGGTTGTGAAATTATCACTATTAGGAGTTTAAATTTGTACGGTCAATGGCTTAAACACCGCTCTGTTACAATAACGGTGTATCTGACCTTTACGATACAAAATGGTAAAGTGGTCAAATTTCTCATGTTCCAATTTACGATGAATTTTAATTAAATTATCATGGAATAATTATTTCCTTGTTGAATTATCGATATTTTTCAATGGAAAGAAAGGATGAAATTTGAAAGTCCCAAATCAACGTAAGTAGACCAACGTAAAGGGAAAAAGAAGTGTAAAATATTTCATATAATTAAGAGCACTGTCCAAATTTAAAATTTTCGAGTAATTAAGCGTGCAGTACAAAACGCTAGGACACGTCCTGTTCATTTTCAATAAAGAGCTAATATACTGAATTTCAGTTCCGTAAGTTTAACGGCTTGCGAGATACTTAAGGATGGGCACGAGTCGAGCTATAACTCGCCTCGCCTCGAGTTTAGAATCAAGCCAAAGGTAATTTTCTCGAGTTAAGTTCCGAGTCGAGTCACTGTTTTGAGGTCGGGTTTCGAGTCGAGTCGAGTTTGATAAATGGCGCGCTAGTTTAGCTCGTTTCAACCCGTTTTGAAATCATGGTCTGATGAGACTAGAAAACGAAAGATACGCGAAATGTTAACAGTAATGCGGAATACTTTTAGCGTTGCTCACTACAGGGATGCATCTCATGTCTTACTTTTAGTGCATCTTGCGGGGTACTTTTAGTGTGTCTCGGCTCGTCTCGATAACAAGACGACAATACATTTTTATAACGAGGCAGCCTCAAATGTCAAGAGCACCAATATATGAGTAGTAGGGATGCCCGTATGGCTCGCCGAGTTAGCAAAATTTTTCTCGATTCTGATTGGCTGATAGAGGTTACGTGAATTTAGGCCTCGCCCACGCCGGAAATTCAAATTTTAGCTACGCCCCAAGGTCACGTGGGATGACGTCATGAGTCACCCTGCGGGGAAATTCCTCACTCTGGATTTTTGAAATTTGTCCCCTTTTACGGGTAAGATGAGCGCTTTGGTACCTTGATTTCGATGCGCTGATAGAGGTCACGTAATCTCACGTTTTGAGATTTTTGAAATTCGTTTTCTTTTACGGGTATTCTCTTTGATGTGTATTTTGGTACCTCGATTTCTGATTGGCTGATAAAGGTCACATGATCTCAGACCCACCACATCGTGAACAGGTTACATGGTGTAACGCTGTGAGTCACATTTGTGGGGAAATCCCTCACTTTGAATTTTTGAAATTGGTTTCCTTTTACGGGTATTTTCTTTGATGAGTACTTTTGTACCACGATTATGATTGGCTGATAGAGGTCACACGATCTTAGACCCGCCACACGGTGACCAGATTACATGGTATAACGTTATGAGTCACCTTTGTGGGAAAATCCCTCACTCTCTTTGTCAGGATAATTTTTTAAAATTTGTTTACTTTTATGGGTATTTTTAATAAGTACTCTGGTACCGCGATTTTGATTGGTTGATAGAAGTCACGTGATCTTAGCATCGCCCATGTGGGAAATTCAAATTTTCAGGTCACATGATATGACGTCATGGGGTTATGTGATCCACCCTCGACCGGGATTTTGGAATTTTGTACCCTTTTATGGTTATCCTTTTTGGTACATTAAAGTTTCCATGGAGGGTTCAACCCCTCCTTAAATAACCCTTTTTGCTATCATGATATTGTACTTAAGTTTACCTTAAATATTATCGTTGTCTTTGACAGATAAGATGATTACCAGCTTTCTTACCTTGATGGAGAAGGAGCCCACCTTATATGTTTACGTGTGGAGATTGGGTACAGAATTTTGTCCTTGAATTGGTATATCTCTGAAAGGATACATTTATTCTCTAATGATGAAAGAGGGGGCCATCCTTCTCATTTGTAGATTAGCTAAAGAGGTGCCGCTTTGCTTAAATGTGATTGGTTTATTGTTAGAACTCTTAAAAAACATTGATGTAAGTTTGAGCGATTTTTTAAACGCTCAGCGTTTTGTTGCTCAGTAAGCGTTTCATTGATGAAAATAGTGTCGCCAGATTTTTAAAATCTAAACTGCTCTGATTCTTTTCGAAACGATTCCGCAGAGGGCAAGAATTTTGAAAACTAAACATTTTTTGAATGAAAAAATTGAAACTAAATTTTTCAAAACTAAAAACTTTTCAAACCAAAAAAAACTTAAACAAAAATTTTTCAAACTAAAAATATTGAAACTAAAAATTTTCAAAACAAAAAATTTTTGAACGAAAAAATGAAACAAAAATTCAAATGGAAAAAATTTCGAACTAAATTTTCAAACCAAATTTTTTCGAACTAAACCAATTTTTAAAAAACAAAAATTGAACTAAAGATGTAAATTAAATCTAAAAATTTTCAAATCAAACTTTTTTCTCGAACTTTTAAAATTTTCGAACTAAAAATTAAAAACCAAATTTTGAAAATTTAAACCAAAATTTTAAAATCCCGGTCGAGGCTGGATCACATAACCCCATGACGTCATTTCATGTGACCTGAAAATTTGAATTTCCCACATGGGTGGGGCTAAGATCATGTGACTTCTATTAACCAATCAAAATCGAGGTACCAGAGCACTCATTAAAAAATACCCATAAAAGGAAAGGAATTTTTAAAAAATCCTAACCATAAAAGAGAGTGAGGGATTTTCCCACAAGGGTGACTCATAACGTTATACCATGTAATCTGGTCACCGTGTGGCGGGTCTAAGTTCGTGTGACCTTGATTTGGCTACCATAAAAAAAATTGTGTACGGTGACGAAATAAATTAGCGACAAAAACATTTCCGTTTTTCGTATATAAATAATTTTTGTTTTTGACATTTGGAATTATTTTTTCTTGTTGCGTGTAATTGGAAATTATAAGCAAACATAGTTATTTTTCTATTATGCTCTTCTTTTCTAGAATTGACTATTGTTTTTAAATAGGGCGATGATTGTACCAGAGGACAATGCCCTTGATTCAGGCAAGTAGTCAAGGGGAGAAGTCCGGGAGATCCGGACCCTCACTTCGAAACCAGAAACGAAAAGATTGAGAAAAGATGAAACAAAAAGAAACGAGAAAAATATTTGTTGGACACAATGAGAAAGTTATTGACGTGTGTTTTACTGCCTGTTCTAAATGACAAATTAAATAAGCAGTAGCCAATGATACACAAATTTGAGTACAGCGTTGTCGGCATATGCCCTTCTCATTGTGTCCTCTCTACTTCAGCCTTACGAGAAACACATTAGTTGAATTACTTGCAACACATGGTGGTGAATGAGCGGGATATCCTGGAAAGGTAAGGGAATTTGAAGTTTCTAGAAAAGTTAAGAAATTCTCAGAATTTCAGCTATTAGTAAGGGAAATTTCAAGATTTCGAAAACATAGTGTCTTTCTGTAATAATGTGGACATTTATCATAATTTTTCGTCATCGCTTCTTTGCAGTATCAAACATGTTATTTAAGGAACAGTTTTCTACTGCTCCTTTAACTTGTCATTGGAACAGACAGTAGTTAATGGAATAACAAAAACAAAAAGTTATGTGGAAAGAAAGTTCGATTAAAATCTAGCTCAACAGACAAAGGAACACAGATATAAAATGTTTTACAAGACATTATTGGATATGTACTTTTTTATAATAGTGATTATGTACGTTTTATAATAGAGTGGTTATGTGCTATTCATAATAGTTGGGGTCATAATGACAGAAAAATTGTTATATTTGAATGAATAGAGGAAGGAACGTGGATATTGTAAAATCTTTTTCAATATTTTTTATATTCTCTGGCTCGAGATTTCTTCATAGTTTATTAAAACACTTACTAAAATATCCTCATTTTATTGTCCTAACCAAGGGTAAAAGTAGATCTGAAAAGGTAGAAAAACGCATAATATTACGCCGTCCCCCACGCCTATCTTTGCCCATTGTAAATTTTTCAGAAAGTAAGGGGACGCCACATATATTTTCTGGAAGTGAGGGGATGACGTTCCCCTGCGTTTCCCCGCACTTTTACCCCTGGTCCTAACAAACCAATATGAGTATGTTGAGAGTGAAATAGAGTGATCGAGCCCCTGGTGTGATAACCACAGTATTTCATGTCACTGACCCTTTCCCATTACGAAATCTTGGCTACCGTACGTGCCTGTTTGATGTACCAAAAAATACAATACTACTTGTTGTAATCATCTTTTCAACATATCTAGCTTTGAAATCAAACACTTGGTATTTTCAACAAGTAATCTGATAAAACTTTTAATGTGTTTATTTTTGAAGGCATGTTGTACCCTTTGCTTTTTAAAGTAACTTTATAAAGCAAAAAAAAAAAAAAAAAAAAAAAATCAAAATTCTAACAAGAAAGAGAAAACAGAATACGAGGTATGAATTCTATGTAGTACTTTTTATCGTTTGTTTTGTAACAAATAAATTAGTCGCTGAAAGCAATCGGTTTTCATTAGATTTAATATTATCCCTATCAGAAAACAAAATGACCACCCCGACAAAAAGAAATAAAAACGCTCTAGAATTGTACTAATGGATGTAATACTCTTGTGACTTTTACAATATGAAACTGAAATGTTTAGTTATCAGCTACATATATTTCCATTAACGTTTCACAAACGTCATCTGCAAAGAGACAAAAGGGCATTTCATGTTTTTTGGTGATTTTACAGCAAAGCGATCTGAAATTTCTCGTTTAACATTATACAATGCCATTTATTTCATTTTAAACATGTACTGTCTTATGCAGTGTCTTTTTAACGTATGATTAGCGTTACACTAAAAGCCTGACTACTGCAGGAAATATATGTTAATCGATCTCTTTAGTATGGCACTAATCAAGCGTCAGAACGACTCTGCATAAGGCCCATTGTTTCGAAACTTTGTACAAAGAAAGCTAAAAATCCTAGTGTTTTTTGGAGGCAATATTAAATATTGACACTGTTGAAGTTTTGGCGAGAAGATTCTTATCAGAATCAATTACGTCTATTCGCCCTATCTTTTAAAAGAAAAAGTTCAAGTTATGACCTTGTGAAATTATCAATAAAATTTAAGTAACAGTGTTAAGCATTCAAGGATGCAGCAATGATGACACTTTAACGTGTTTCTAATTTTGGTAAAAAATATATTAACTTCAGTGGCGTATTTAGGGGGGGGGGGCTTCCGGGCTTAAGCCCCCCCCGAAATCTTACTTACTATAGTAAAGTATATGAAATATCTTGCAGAATTTTCACATTTTCAGGCAAAGCCCTCCCCGAAAGTTAGCAAAGCCCCCCCCCGAAAGAAAATCGTAAATACGCCACTGATTAACTTCCATCTCTTACTCACATTTGCCATTTCGTTTGAAAGGACTAAATTACCTTTTCAGTGTTTCCAAACAGTAAAAAAAAAAAAAAAAAAAGTTTTATTTTCTCTCTCTATTTCTTCTAATAAGGAACATTATATTTTTATACTCATCTTTAATTGAGTGAGAGTATTTATTTATTTATTTAAAAATTGGTGTTACAAAATAAGATCGTTATGGAAAAGTAATTTTCACAATGAACGTTCCAACTCAATCCTGTACAGATTTTGCATTGTTTTACGGGACAAAATTATTTTATTAAGATAATTAATATTAATAACAAGAATAATGAAACATTGTAATTTCAGCCTATTATTGCTCATAGTAAATGCTGTAGAATAACCAGAACATACTGGTAATCTGAATTTACGAAAATACATGTAGGTAATTCATAGTAATAGAGAATTATAATTCCTTACAATGTATTAGGTATCTGCAAAAACTTCCTTTTCTTTCCTTTAATGCGGAAGGTTTTTATAAACGTTCTGGTGCAGTGTGCAGAGGCCGTCGGTAGGGTTGTAAAATTACACGCAAAAATTGTTTTCTATGAGATGCACAAGAAAATACGTAAAATACGTAAAGTATGAACAAGAAAAATGTTAAAATGTTCATGTTAAAATCATACGTTTTTCCCACGATAATTTGGCAAGGCGATATTGTGACCGGGATGCTTGATTCGGATAGTTTAGACCATGGTGGAAAGACTACAAGGTGGATGCAATGCAGTGCTACATTCTTGTCGCTCTGGCGCATGACGTCACTTCGGTCGCAGACGTGGCCAGCGAGAGTCAGATGAACTTTTAACAAGCGCTTGCTCGCTGGTATCTTACACGCAAACTTCTCTTCTATTTATAGTGATCTTAAACAAAGTAAATATTTTAGTACAAAGAATAATTATATAAACGTAATGTAATCAATGCTTAAGCTAAGTGAATTCAAAGGAAGATATTTACAATAGCAAAAGAAACAGCAATATCAGTTCATATTAAACAACTTTGAAGCTTGAACAAGCCAATATTACTCACTACATTTTCTGCTTTTTCTTTCTTTTCTTTCTTTCTTTCTTTTCTTTTTTAAATATCTGAAGTAATACACTCGAGTACAAGGATCTTATAAAATAGAGGATCTATCCTTACAACAAAATCTTGAAGCCATACCTCACAGTTTCGCCACCCCTACTCTGCCCACTTCGTCCAATAGGATCGCAATGTTTTGAGCCAACAATCATGGCGGAAACGAAAGTAGCTAATCAGACGATGGTAGAAACGAGAGTAGCCAATCAGACGTGCCGATGCTTGGTTGCTTTCTGTCTTCACCGATTTAATAGGATGAAGATACATATGGGCAGATCCTCTATTTATAACATCCTTGCTCGAGTATGTATAGGCCTGAATAATCTATGTGCCAGTGTGTCGTTAATGCATTTTATTATTATATATTTATGTATGTTCAAGTATATTTTCGTAACACATTGATCGGTTTTGATTTACTATTATTATTATTTTGCTTGAAAGAGAATTCTTTACTGATGACCCCATATAAATTTTGAGAATATCTCAAGGGAGAATTCATGGTTTTCATAAACAGAAATGCACGTACGTATATTTTCGTTATGCTTGGACAGTTTTTTTTTTTTTTTTTTTTTTTAAGACGTTGCTCCCACGTAAGTTTCGTCGGAATCTCAGGGGAGGTTAAAAACTTTATTGAGCAGGGACGCACGTATTTAATATTTTAAACATCGTTTTTATTTTTGATTTATAAAAAAAAAATCATCTTATTTGAAACCACTGATCGCTTATTTATAGAATTTGTATTTGAACAAAAGGTTTGGTGAAACTGACATTTCTCTGAATATTAGTGTCAAAATTTACGCCATAACAAACTGTATTATTAAACATTTGTACGAAATAAAACGTTACATATACTATTGTGTTCCAAAAATATATAGAAATAAATATGTATATACAAAGCACCTCAAACAAAGAAATTGCAACTTGACTATTTCAAGCAAGAAACAAAGTACTAGGCGTAAGTGAAGACGATGTAGGGGTGTTACAGCTAGACTAGAAAACACATAAACCATAAAATTACACAATTTTCTTAATTTCCTTGATAAGTTTTCTCTTTTCTATCCCGTGGACTAAAGAAGACAAAAGATAAATGCAAGTGAATGATTATGTGGAATTTGGTGGAATGAGAATGCGGGAGTACCCCGAGAAACTCACGATGTTGTCCACCAGAAACTCACTTGACCGAGAAGCGGGCAGTATCCCTTGCACCAGAGGTGAGCCTTCTGCCACTGAGCCACCGTGCTTCCTTGGTTGGTTGAGAATCTACCATATTTTTAAATTTACTGTAGTCATTCTTAATTTTATAATTCTAGAGGGGGGGCCTAAATATGTATATGTAATTATCCAAAGTTATGATTAAAATGAACACAAATTTCAAAATTTGAGTGTAAAAATGTCCCGACAATGTCGCCCTGACATGGTAGGTGGATACTTTATTCTCTTGATCAAATATATTGTTATATATCTTTGTAACCGTTAATCGTTATTACGAACTTTCCATTCGTTAGTTAATTTGAAGTCCAATGTCCCGTTTTAGCATCGAGGCTACAGGGAATGCAGACCTCCAGAATGAAATGGGACCTAAACTACTGTAACGCGTTCAATGCTCTCCATATGCGTAACTCGAAGGAGGTAAGCCTTCTAGATCATCGTGCCTCCCTTCTCGAGTTACATGCCTGTCTCTGTGGGGAAAATTTTGTCTCAATAGCTTATGTATAAGGAAATGATGATAGAAATGATCACCTCTGTCGGTTCCCCTCCCTCATGATTTCAAATCTGGGTCTTACCTCAAAGTTCGTCTTTTTAAATCATACTGTTGGATTTTTGTATGCAGAATCAACACAAACTACTGCAGCCCTATATACTATTATTACATACTATTAATACTAAAAGGAAAGTACGTAAATAAATCGCTTTTTTATAATTTCATTTGCCATTGCATTTATTTATTACTTTTATGTAAAACTTAACATATTTTAGGTTTATTTTGTCCTGTCGCCTGCAAGATAAAATCCATTTCTGGAGACATTTCCCCTCTTTTTGAGAAAATCTAAAGTATTTTATATTAGTTCCCTTAGTTTTTCTGTAATAATTACTACAGCCGTACATTGCACAATTAGGCATTCTCGATATCATTTAAAAGAACAAAGTAACAAAGAATTTCCACTTGTCACTTAAAGCCGCGCCGTTTCCCGTTGTCTCTTGTAAACTAGATGACGTCACAGCCACGACAGCGCTCTAGGCGACATGCGCATGCAACCACCTTGTAGTCTTTCCACCATGGTTTAGACATTCTAATTTACGTTATCAAGTTTGAGTAAATTGTATTTTGCATTCTACTTTCGACAGTGTCCTGCTTTTCAATCATTTTAGTTTTTCTAAATTGTGTTCTTTATATCTACTTAAAAGAACTGTTTTTTACGTTACGTAAATTACTCGTAATTTACGGAAAATATAACGGGTAAATTATCTTGCCAACCTTGAGCGTAGCACAGCAGGGCCATGACCTACATGGTATGCAAAACAGCATTCCGAGCCGAAAATATTATAATGACACGAGTTCAGGTTCACCCGCAAGACTTTTTCCAATGGAGAGCAAAAGACCAGTATATATGTCATGGTTTATAGTTCATGGTTTGTATTCTATTGATAGACGGCACAAAATTTGGTACAATTCTTTCTAATCACCTATAGTATTTTTCGAGATATATTTGGATTGTGTATTTTAGCAGGGGCCACTCCAGAGGGGTCCAAAGTTGATGGGAGGGATTTCTGAAGGGAATTTTCCAGACATTCTTCCAATTTTCGCTCTTCAGGTACGCTATGAGCGCTAATGCATAGCACCTCTGAAAAGCTTGTTTCATGGTGAAGGAAATGAACTATAAACCATGATTTTCCAATGAACAATGTTGATGCAATAGCTATTTTACTGCGAATCTAGGATTTTCTTTATACTAACAGGATTAATGGGTCCCAAGGACTTACTCCGTTGTCCATGACAGCTAATTTTTTGGTGCATGAATATCTTTATTATGTTTATCGAATGGACTAGGTTTGATTCCGATATCCGGATGACACGTTCATGTTCCTTGTGAGTTTGCGTTTCAAATTGTCTGGCTGTGATAAAATTCGTTATTGCTATAGTAATCCGACTTCTCAGGATTTGGAATAGTTCAGTTTGACTAAACGTTCATAAAGTTAGTTGGTGGGTTTAATTATTTTGTGGTAAGTTTAAGCTTTTTAACATATTCTAGATTCATTACCAGTGCAATTTTCATTTCTCATTCACATGAAAATGTCATACGGGAGGGTCCACAGTTTTCGGGGGGGCCATTAAGAGAATGATGGAAACAGAGGGCTCAATAATTAGAAAAACTTTTCTAGGGGGCCCAAATACGCGTATTAATGCTTGTCTTCCCCGCAGGAAAATCTAAGTTATGGCGCTGCTTCAGCCCCTGGAAATTTTCAGATTTTTGTTGGCAAGGGCCTGTAGATGTATAAATGTAAGATTCGGCCCCTTTAACATTCGCCCCCTCCCTTCTGTCTGCTAGTATTCAGACTACAGACGGGCATGTGATACCTATCAATCATTCAATTCTGCATGTACTGACTTTTATCTTTTCCATGCTCTCCGTTCACGAATATTTACACCGTTGTTTGTGAAAATTGCCACATCATGAAGGAATAACAGGTGCTGCCTCCAAAACTCTCTGATAGCGTACTGCCATGTGTTACGTTCGAATGAGTACAATTTTAGAACGATGCTACATGTTAGGACTAGTTAGCATCTTCGTTTATGTGCGCGGTTAGTCAGTTTGCAGTACTCAAGTAATCACTTTACATGCAAGGCAGGTACAGAAATAAGAAGTTTGGACTGAAAACATTATTCTTTCAGTTACCAGTTCAGTTACCAGTTCAGTTTAGTTCAGTATGGAGTGAACGGGAAACCTAAGAGCAAACGTCACTGTACATCGTCAACGTGAAAGTGTGCGTTCGAATAGGACCGTATGGTGAATCTGTTGCTAAATATATATTATTGTACTCTATTTGCAGAAATTACTCATGAGTAATATGCCTTAATTCCGCAACGATACGTAAAGAACAACTATAATGAGATGAGAGGCCAAAGACAATAGAAGACATTGATGGTTTTATCAATATTGCAACCTGTGGCAGATAGATCCTGCGATTGCTAGTATACTAATTTAATAATTTAATTGTGCGAACATTTTACCTTTCCGGTGTATTAAATTACTTTTATAGTTAATAATCTAGTTCTCAGTGTGAATAGATGTTCAGGAATCCTATAAAGATTCCTTCAACATCATTCTCAAAAATTAAAATATTACATACCAAATATTCTCGTTAACAATTATCTCCACCTTCTTTTATATATTTATGAATGCATATGAACTACTAGAAGATTTATTTAAAAATATTCAAAAGGATTCTACATTGTATTTTAACCTACTTTATATCAATATTTGGAAGAATACTTTTTTTTAGGTCTTGTGACTGTAAAAGTTTTGTGTAATTGTGAAGGAAACTCTAAGTGTGGAATAACTCAATTTTATACTACCTTTATACTACCATCTTTTGAGCTTAGTAGGCATAATATCTTCGTATTAAGTTATTAATTACAATCATTTGGAAACTAGTCCCGTCCATATGGTAAAATTTAGGGATGGCCAGAACCTGTTTCTGGTGAAACCGATTTTCGGCTCTAAACGGATCCGGTTCTAGAAGATCCGGTTCGGGAGCCGGTTTTCCGGATCCAGGTCTGGAACCGGCTTCTAAGATTCGATTGTTGAACCGGTTTTCGGGTCCAAGTCTGGAACCGGTTTCTAAGATTCGGTTCTTGAACCGGGTTTTCGGATCCAGGTCTAGAACCGGTTCCGGAACCTGTTCTGGAAACCAGATCTCTAAGAACTTCCGCCGGAACCGGAACTTTGCGGCCATCTCTAGTAAAATTTTCCTTCGTTTAGCATGGTAAATGCATATACTTCGGTTTCCTGGAGATTCTGACATTCATAAAATATCTTGACTAAACCTGTTGTTACTTCTTCATTGTATACAAAAATGCTACAGAGAAAAGTGATATTACTTGTGAGATTAGTTTCAAATCTCTAATGACATATCTTCCAAATTTGACAAACGCAAGATACTGCAAGAGCTATAGCCAAACAGTGACGTAACTAGGGTGCAACAAACAGGGCTTGTGCCCCGGGCGCCGGATTGAGAGGGCGCAAAATTGGGCAAATATTTGAGGAAATGTTTTGGTGTGGTTGGTAAAGGGGGCGCTTAGGCGAGTTCTTACTCCGGGCGAGAACTAGCCTAGCTTAGTTACTTCGCTGTAGTCAAAGCAGGGGCACCCGGCCACGTGTCTTCCCCTTATAATAAATTATTATTATTATTATTATTATTATTATTATTATTATTATTATTATTATTATTATTATTATTGTTGTTGTTATTATTTTCGAGAGATTAATTAGTTTTTCGAAACAATCCATACATTAACATGTACAGAATTTTTATTTATTTCTGTTGATTGTTAAAAGTACTCTTTACCGTCTTTATTTTCGCAACTTTAATACAATGTAATTAAATCTATTCTTTGGAGTGAGCTATGGGCAGTACGAATTTGCCCTGTAATTGTCCTATTTGAAGTTATTGCTAGGTTCTATACCTGCCAAAGGAAAAAAAAAACAACATAAAATATAAATTAATAAATCTCTGGAAGAGTTTATCAAACACTCAAACTGAATGCATTTGGCCTAAGCTTGAAGCTGTAATCTAAAATCCGTATTCTAACTCTTGTACTGTATTACCTTCGGCTTTGATTTTATTTATATGACGCATGTTCTCAAAACGACAGGTGCTACGATGGCGGAACAAAGAAATAATATCAAGGTTCATCAACTAGATTAGAAAGGGGATTCAAAAATTGTTGGCCAACCTACAAGTTCTTTAGTACCAACGCTTCCCTACTCCCTGTCAATCTCTCTTCGGCAAAATGCAAACGCAAGAGTGCAAGAATGCAAGAGACATGAAGACAAAACAAACCACGCCTAGGGATGCGCACGAGACCAGATTTGTGGCTGTCTCGACTCGAAAATGTGCCGTAAAAGTGATGTCTCGACTCGAAAAATCTATATTTTTCTATTGGAAGAGCCGTGTCTCGACTCGAATTTTGTCAGGAAAATCCTGTCTCGACTCGTCTCGTGCGCATCCCTAACCACGCCATCGTAGCAATTTAATAGTTAAATTCACTCTGCAATCTGCGGAATTTTTGTTTTTGTTTCCCTAAATACTAGGAACATTGTGAAACTAAAATTTGAAATTTCCTTTGATAGGACCATAATCCCAGAAAACTATAATTTATCGACTCGTTTTAATTAAATTTGAGTTGAAAATTCATAATAACATTTTAAAATTAGTAACAGCAAATCTTAAAATGAAATGAACAAGTATTTACAATAAAATAAAACAATCAAATAATACAAATGTAGACCAAACAAATCAGATTTGTAACGATCGTTTTTTAAATCGTTACAAATGTGGAAGGTTTTTATAAATGTTGTGGTGCAGCATGCAGAGGCCGTCGGTAGGGTTGGAAAATTACACGGAAAAAATTCTTTTCTATGAGATGCATAAGAAAATATGTAAAATGCGTAAAGTATGAACAACAAAAATAGAAATAAGTTTTCATGTTAAAATAATACGTTTTTCCCATGAGAATTTGACAAGGTGATATTGTGACCGGGATGCTTGATTCTGATAGTTTAGACATTTTAATTTGTGTTATCAAGTTTGAGTAAATTGTATTTTGCATTCTACTTTCGACAGTATCCAGCTTTTCAATCATTTTAGTTTTTCTAAATTGTTTTCTTTACGTCCACTTAAAAGAACTGTTTTTTACGTTACGTAAATTACTCGTAATTTACGGAAAACATAACGAGTAAATTATCTTGCCAACCTTGACCGTAGCACAGCAGGGCCATGACCTATATGCTATGCAAAACAGCATTCCGAGCCAAAAACCTTACAATGGCACGAATTCAGGTTCACCCCCAAGACTTTTTCCAATGGAGAGCAAAAGATCAGTATATAATCATAGTCATACAAATACGCAGATTTCCGTGCTCTTGTATACATAATACATCATATAAAACAACAACATTTACGCACATACTCTTATTAACTATAAGTATCTAAATAAACTATAATACCATAATATCTAAATACAAGTATAGGCTATTACATAGTATTAAATATATATCGTATGTGAGAGCAAATTAAAATAGTTTGACATTTATAACTAAGAACTAAACATTTTTCAAACATTCATGGGAGCAACTATCTTCTTATACACCGCTACTAGCGGCCATGACAAACCACATTCTTGTCATTTTTCACTTTGGTTAAATCCTTGCTGCATCTGATTTGTCTATCTTTCCTCTGAATTTCATCAATATATCTACATCCTTTTCTTCAGCTGCTTCAAATTTATCCTAGAGCAACCAATAATTTTTCTGTCAAACTGCTGTTACATGAAAAGAAACGGTGGAAAATAACTTTAGTATACTACTATAATATAGTACTAAGGTGGAAGACAAAATAATTCCATTGGCCTTCCGATAAACCAGAGAGCACCAAAAGCCTAGTGCTATCCATATACAACTTAACTGCAACCTTACCATGAATTTCTACCGAACATTTAAGAAAATGTACGCACTTGCTTTGCACCTTTCACCCAAAAGATAAAACATATTTCTCAACGAACAACTTTCTATCGACACATGAATTTGACTGGCGACTATATCTCCAAAGTTGTCAATTCTCTGTTTGTTTCAATTCGTCATCCCCTTTCCTTCCCTGTCTCCCGCGCGAACTCTCCTGTCGCGCAATTTCTCCTTATTTTACCTTATACAAAAATTATGTAAGTGTATTTTCTGTTTTGTGTTCATAAGAAAATGCTGTTGTATTTATTATTATTATTATTATTATTATTATTATTATTATTATTATTATTATTATTATTATTATTATTATTATTATTATTATTATTATTATTATTAATTATTTTTAATGGCAGAATCATCTTTGAAAAGAGTAGTGACGGAACAGATCTAAAACTGCTAATTAAGAGTCTATAAATTGTGGCTGCAGCGAAAATAGACTACATAACATAACACCCAATGACTCAATGAAAACCTCTATGTTATAAAGTTCTTTTCCCTAATAAAAGAAAATTAAATCTAAAAGGACAGATATAGCTAAGAGAAAACAAAGCATGTAAATGCATTACTTAAGCACTCACATTATGTATAGGGATTATCATATTCCCATACTTGGCGGTCTTATGTCCAACTTCTAAGAGTTAGAAAGATATACAAGTGCCGAAAAATGTTTTAATAATCTGAAGCAGAACCATAATTACTAGTCAGGGAGCATCATAGACGCGATGTCAATGAGCCAAAGAAAACAAATTTGAGATTCCATTATAAAAAGCATACATTCAAACAACCCAAAAAATGTAATACACACAAAATTTGAAGAAATTTCCTATTAATTTTATAAATAACTTCGAAAACCAGTTTCAGTTAGATGAACAATTTATTATAAATCGCCACAATAACCTAGCAAACAAATTTTGATAATTTGGAATCTCTCTAGGGGTCAAAACATTCGACCAACAAAACAATGATTAGATAACCAAATTAAGTTACTAAGGAAGAAGTTATTATTACTAGTAATGAATCTAGAATCTGTTAAAAGGCTTAGACTTACCACAAAATAATTAAACCCACCAACTAACTGTATGGACGTTTAGTCAAACTGAACCTATTCCAAATGCTGAGAAGTCGGATTAATAGACCAATAACGAATGTTATCACAGCCAGACAATTTGGAACGCAATCTCACAAGGAACGGACATAAACGTTTCATCTGGACATCGGAATCAAACCTAGTCCATTCGATAAACATAACAAAGATATCTTCATGCACAAAAAATTAGGTGCCATGGACAGCAGAGTAAGTCCCTGGGGCCCATTAATCCTGTTAGTATAAAGAAAATCGTAGATTCGCAGTGAAATAGCTATTGCATCAACATTGTTCGTTGGAAAGTCATGGTTTATAGTTCATGGTTTATATTCTATTGATAGACGGCACAAAATTTGGTACAATTCTTTCTAATCACCTATAGTATTTTTCGAGATACATTTGGATTGTGTATTTTAGCAGGGGCCACTCCAGAGGGGTCTAAAGTTGATGGGAGGGATTTCTGAAGGGAATTTTCCAGACATTCTCCCAATTTTCGCTCTTCAGGTACGCTATGAGCGCTAATGCATAGCACCTCTGAAAAGCTTGTTTCATGGTGAAGGAAATGAACTATAAACCATGACTTTCCAATGAACAATGTTGATGTAATAGATATTTCATTGCGAATCTACGATTTTCTTTATACTAACAGGATTAATGGGCCCCAAGGACTTACTCCGTTGTCCATGACAGCTAATTTTTTTTGGTGCATTAATATCTTTATTATGTTTATCGAATGGACTAGGTTTGATTCCGATGTCCGGATGACACGTTCCTGTTCCTTGTGAGTTTGCGTTTCAAATTGTCTGGCTGTGATAAAATTCGTTATTGCTCTAGTAATCCGACTTCTCAGGATTTGGAATAGTTCAGTTTGACTAAACGTTCATACAGTTAGTTGGTGGGTTTAATTATTTTGTGGTAAGTCTAAGCCTTTTAACAGATTCTAGATTCATTACCAGTGCAATTTTCATTTCTTATTCACATGAAAATGTCATACGGGAGGGCCCACAGTTTTCGGGGGGCCCATTAAGAGAATGATGGAAAGAGGGGGCTCAATAATTAGAAAAACTTTTCTAGGGGGCCCAAATACGCGTATTAATGCTTGTCTTCCCCGCAGGAAAATCTAAGTTATGGCGCTGCTTCAGCCCCTTGAAATTTTCAGATTTTTGTTGGCAGGGGCCTGTAGATGAATAAATGTAAGATTCGACCCCTTTAACATTCGCCCCCTCCCCTCTGTCTGCTAGTATTCAGACTACAGACGGGCATGGGATACCTACCAATCATTCAATTCTGCTCGTACTGTCATTTATTTTTCCATGCTCTCCGTTCACGAATATTTACACCGTTGTTTGTGAAAATTGCCACATCATGAAGGAATAACAGGTGCTGCCTCCAAAACTCTCTGATAGCGTACTGCCATGTGTTACGTTCGAATGAGTACAATTTCAGAACGATGGTACATGTTAGGACTAGTTAGCATCTTCGTTTATGTGCGCGGTTAGTCAGTTTGCAGTACTCAAGTAATCACTTTACATGCAAGGCAGGTACAGAAATAAGAAGTTTGGACTGAAAACATTATTCTTTCAGTTACCAGTTCAGTTTAGTTCAGTATGGAGTGAACGGGAAACCTAAGAGCAAACGTCACTGTACATAGTCAACGTGAAAGTGTGCGTTCGAATAGGACCGTATGGTGAATCTGTTGCTAAATATACATTATTGTACTCTATTTGCAGAAATTACTCATGAGTAATATGCCTTAATTCCGCAACGATACGCAAAGAACAACTATAATGAGATGAGAGGCCAAAGACAATAGATGACATTGATGTCTTTTTCAATATTGCAACCTGTGGCAGATAGATCTTGCGATTGCTAGTATACTAATTTAATAATTTAATTGTGCGAACATTTTACCTTTCCGATGTATTAAATGATTCTTATAGTTAATAATCTAATACTCAGTGTGAATAGATGTTCAGGAATCCTATAAAGATTCCTTCAGCATCATTTTCAAAAATTAAAATTTTGCATAATAAGTACTATCTTTCACAATTATCTCCCCACTTCTTGTATATATATTTATGAATGCATATCCAACTACTAGAAGATTTATTTAAAACTATTCAAAAGAATTCTATATTGTATTTGAACCTACTTTATATCAATATTTGGAAGAATACTTTTTTTTATGTCTTGTGACTGTAAAAGTTTTGTGTAATTGTGAAGGAAACTCTAAGTGTGGAATAACTCAATTTTATACTTCTTTTCTTCTACCATCTTTTGAGCTTAGTAGGCATAATATCTTCGTATTAAGTTAATTACAATCATTTGGAAACTAGTCCCGTCCACATGGTAAAGTTTAGGGATGGCCAGAACCTGTTTCTGGTGAAACCGGTTTTCGGCTCTAAACGGATCCGGTCCGGGAACCGTTTTTTCAGATCCAGGTCTGGAACGCGTTTCTAAGATTCGGTTCTTGAACCGGTTTTCGGATCCAGATCTGGAACCGGTTTCTAAGATTCGGTTCTCGAACAGGGTTTTCGGATCCAGGTCTAGAACCGGTTCCGGAACCTGTTCTGAAAACCAGATCTCCAAGAACTTAGGCCGGAACCGGAACTTTGCGGCCATCTCTAGTAAAATTCCCCTTGTTTAGCATGGTAAATGCATAGTACTTCGGTTTCCTAGAGATTCTGACATTCATAAAATATCTTGAGTAAACCTGTTGTTACTTCTTCATTGTATACAAAAATGCTACAGAGGAAAGTGACATTACTTGTGAGATTAGTTTCAAATCTCTAATGACATATATTCCAAATTTGACAAACGCAAAATACTGCCAGAGCTATAGCCAAACAGTGACCTAACTAGGGTGGAACAAACAGGGTTTGTGCCCCGGGCGCCGGATTAGGAGGGCGCAAAATTGGGCAAATATCTGAGGAAATGTTTTGGTTTGGTTGGTCAAGGGGGCGCTTAGGCGAGTTCTTACTCCGGGCGAGAACTAGCCTAGCTTAGTTATTTCGCTGTAGTCAAAGCAGGGGCACCCGGCCATGTTTCTTCCCCATACAATAAATTATTATTATTATTATTATTATTATTATTATTATTATTATTATTATTATTATTATTATTATTATTATTTTCGAGAGATTCAGTAGTTTTTCGAAACAATCCATACATTAACATGTACAGAATTTATTTTTTTTTTTACCTATTTATGTTGATTATTAAAAGTACTTTTTACCGTCTCTATTTTCGCAACTTTAATACTATGTAATTAAATCTATTCTTTAGAGTGAGCTATGGGCAGCACGAATTTACCCTGTAATTATCCTATTTGAAGTTATTGCTAGGTTCTATACTTGCCAAAGGTAAAAAACATAACATAGAAATTAATAAATCACTGGAAGAGTTTATTAAACACTCAAACTGAATGCATTTGGCCTAAGCTTGAAGCTGTAATCTAAAATCCGTATTCTAACTCATGTACTGCATTACCTTTGGCTTTGATTTTCTTTGTATGATGCATGTTCTTAGAACGACAGGTGCTACGATGGCGGAACAAAGAAATAATATCAAGGTTCATGAACCAGAGATGGGCACCTCACTCATTTTTGCCCTCAAGAGGGCCGCCCTCACTCTCACTCACCCTCATTTCGGTAGATGAGGGTGAGGGTGTCTGAGGGTGAGTGTGAAAGAGTCTATTGAGGATGAGGGTGTCTGAGGGTGAGGGTGAGGGGGTCGACTGAGGGTGAGGGTGTCTGAGGGTGAGGGTAAGGGAGTCGATTGATGGTGAGGGTGTCTGAGGGTGAGGGTGAGGGTGAGTGAGGGTGATGGTGAAGGAGTCGACTGAGGGTGAGGGTGGCTGAGGGTGAGGGTGACGGTGTCGATTGAGGGTGAGGGTGAGTGAGGGTGAGGGTGAAGGAGTCAACTGAGGGTGAGGGTGGCTGAGGGTGAGGGTGAGTGAGGGTGAGGGTGAAGGAGTCAACTGAGGGTGAGGGTGACGGTGTCGATTGAGGGTGAGGGTGAGTGAGGGAGAGGGTGAAGGAGTCAACTGAGGGTGAGGGTGACGGTGTCGATTGAGGGTGAGTGAGGGTGAGGGTGAAGGTGTCGACTGAGGGTGAGGGTGGCTGAGGGTGACTGTGAGGGAGACAACTGAGGGTGAGGGTGAGGGAGTCAATTGAGGGTGAGGGTGAGTGAGTGTTAGCAAAAATGCCCATCTCTGTCATGAACTAGATTAGAAGGAAGATTCAAAAATTGTTGGCCAACCTACAAGTCCTTCAGTACCAACGCTTCTCTACTCCCTGTCAATCTCTCTTCAGCAAAATGCAAACGCATGAGTGCAAGAATGCAAGAGACATGAAGACAAAACAAACCACGCAGTCGTAGCAATTTAATAGCTAAGTTCACTCGACAGTCTGCAGAATTGCCTTTTTTTCTAATTTCAGTACAATTCGCCAGTAAGGCAGGCGAAACCTACGTTACACAAAATTCCTTCATTAATTTTTATGGAAAACGGCTCTGAAAAGTTATGGTGAATGAGGTGATTGTTTTTGTTTCCCTAAATACTAGAAACATTGTGAAACTAAAATTTGGAAGACTAAAATAAATTTTCACTTTGTCTTCACAAACAAGTATGGGTTCGCATTAGCTCTGATATCGTGGTTTTTTTTTTTTTTTTTTTTGGTGTGTGTGTGTGTGTGTGTGTCTATGAATAAGAAATAGCTTTCCATCGATGATCATTATTGCAACTTACACAAAGTGTTACGAAAAGGGCTGTCTATTGCGATTGCTTCAGTTTTTTTTTTTTCAGTTTCCATTTTGTTATTATATCAGGCGCACGTTTTAAATCTTGATAGAACAGTGTGAAAATGAATAAAAGACTCACTTAAGGTACTTTTGATATTTTCGTAAAGAAAATATGTGAATCCACAAATGATGCATTACCTGACAAAACAGATAGATGAAAAGATAATCCCACCACCCGTTATAGAAGACCGCTTTTCGGAAGTAAATAATGTTGTAATGCTGGATAGTTGTTTACCCAACTTGGACAATTGACTGTACATACACTCACAAAATACAATTGAATTTTCTTGAACGTATGTCTGTAAGAAATTTTCTTGGAGGCGTGTCCTATACCTGCTCTTCAATTGTAATTAATGCGAAGTTAAGTTCTACATCAAAATTTTCATGTAGCTACAATTAGAATTAGCTACAACATTATGATTGCCAAATGGGGACATTCAGTGTCGGATTTACATATAAGCTAAGTAAGCTATAGTTTAGGGACCCACTCTCTTGGGGTCCCCAAAAAATTTGAAGAAATACTGGTTGTAATGTAATGTCCAAATAATAAGAAAAAGCAGATAAATTAAAATGCACATATTAACGGTGTTCTGTATTGTGGCTTTAACGAAGCAAGTAATGGGGTCCTGTTTCCCAGCCCGCTTGTAATGAGACATACTGTATGTTACCCAGCCCCGCTTATAATGGAGCACTCTTTTCCCAGCCATGCTTGTAATGGGGCCCCAGTTTTCCAGCCCGGTATGTAATGGAGACTCTGTTTCAGAGCCTCGCTTGTAATGGGAACCCGGTTTCCCAGCCATTACATTTAGTAACTTCCATACTGTTATCATCAGATGGGTTTTCTCATTGTCGTAATACCAATTTCATTCAAAGTCATGAAAACTCTATAAAGACCATGGAATAGCTTTGGTAGCGTATCTTACCAAGGCTGGCTCAACAATTAACTGCAAACTAGCGGAACAGATACATAATGAACAAAAATACTGGAAACAAGTTCTTGAATGAGTTGTGGCTGGTATTATAATTATACTTGTATAGCGTCCTCTCCCTTTCAGAGGAAATAAGAAAGTATTTGGTTCTTCACACAATGGCAATTATCTTGGACTACTTAAACTTATTGTAACATTTTATCATTCATTTTATTATTTTTATCATTGTAACATTTTAAATTTCTTAAAATATCTCAATAATTTTTTCTTTTTAAGCAGAAATGTCTAGTTCATTACATAAACTAAAAGCCTATACTCTTACAAATCGATTGAGGTATAACTTGTTCCAGTCGCTCGGAACATTGATACAAAGTCGTACTCGTACTTCCATGAAAATCTATTATTATGAACGCTGTGGAAACTATAAAAAAAACGTATTTCCTCTGCTGGTACTTGATGGATCAAGATGAAATTTTTAGTTTAAGTTGAACATAAAATAGAACATATAAATACATTTTATTATTCATCTAATTTGTAGTGTTGCCACGTAATAACTAAAAGAATCGCGAGAAGTTACGTTTTTAAGGGAAGTTTTCCTAAATGTTCCTCAAGTAGTTTTCCTTTGTTGATAGAAATGTCCCGTTTAATACATAAACTGAAAGCCTATACTGTTACAGATTAATCGAGGTATAACTTGTTCCAGTGTTGCACTAACAGTCTGATCTACGGTCATTTAAAGAGATCCCATTGGTGCTTGTAAATATACACGGGTACTAAAGGGTTAAGGGCCCCAGGACCTTCACTTATACGTTGACCAAAAACTATTTTTTGATTCTATGGACCCTAGGAACATTTCTAATATAGTGCCAAAAGTTCGCTAATGGTGGGGCAGTTATCACCCCTTTGACCCTTGATCTATAAGTTGATGTTGAGGAATCCTAAAAAGAACTCCTTCAACATGCTTTTCAGAAATTAAAATGTATTATTATTAGAGGAATGTTTGCTAACATCCGTTCATCATCATCATCATCATCATCAAACGCATTCCATTCCCATCCGAAGATGGGCGGGCCTTAGAAGGTGACGCCTTCTCTTGGCTAGAGTAAGAAAGATATTAGGGATACAATTGAAGGTAGATGGTCAAAAGAATATAAATGAAATCTGGTGAAGTAGTATAATCGGCCTATGTGTCCAGCTGTATTTTATAAAGTATAGTGGTCGGTAGTACAGGAGACGATTAAAACATTAATGTGAGTGCAGTTTAGTGAGGATAGATGGACGGATGGCTGTGATATATGCGACGAGCAGGGTTGTAGTCAGCTGTATTTGCCTCTCGTTCATATATTGCGAGTAAATGGTCCAGGGGTGGGTAAGCTCTGCGTGGTACTGCCGGGGTTTGCTCCAGTAATTCGGCTATGATAGGATGGTTGCCTAGTATATGTTGTACAATATAACGTGTGCGGAGGCGGTATATATGATCAAGAAGAAGAGGCATAGTGGTGTGGTTGTAGACAAGGGCAGTGGGTGTTCTCACTGGAAGTGAATATGCTATTCGGATAGCTCGGCGTTCAAGGACTTGGAGGCGGTCATAAAAGTGTTGATTTGCTGAGAGCCAGGCAAGATGTCCGTATGTTAGTGCAGGACGGACGAAGACCTTGTATGTGTATAATAGTAGTGTAGAATTGAGGCCCCAGGTAGTCCCTTTAAGGCGACTCAGCAAATAAAGGCGCCGACGTATGTTGGTCTCGAGAGTTTTGAGGTGAGGTCTCCAAGTAAGATGACTGTCGAATTGAACACCGAGGTATTTCGTACTGTTGCACAGAGGGATAGTGGAGCCCATGACAGTAATGCGTAGTCGATCCGGATTTCTGGTGGGACAGAACTTATTTTTGTTAGGCCCGAAGAGCGTCATTTGGGTTTTGATTGGATTAATTTTCAATTTCCACCGTAGGCACCAGGCGAGTAGCGTATCAATTGCAGATTGTAATTGGAGAGAGATTCTATCAACAGATGACCCCAAGGCAAGGTACGCCGTGTCGTCAGCATATTGTAGGGCGTGGACTGGTGGTGGGGGCTGAGGCATGTCGGCAACGTATAGTATATATAAAAGAGGGGATAGCACCGAACCCTGTGGTACCCCAGCTTTTAATGTGAACTCTCGAGAGCGTGCGCTATTGATGGAAATAAAGGCACTCCTGTTCGACAAGAAATTTGCGATGAGGCGTACGCAGGTAATAGGTAGAATGCTTTGCAATTTGTATAGTAAGCCTGCATGCCAAACCGTATCGAAGGCACGTTCGATGTCGAATGATATCAAGACTGACGGGAGGCTCTTGTTGAAATGATTTATGAGAAGTGATGAAAGTTTCAAAAGTTGGTCGCTCGTGGCGTAAAAGGGACGGAAGCCTGCTTGAGTGGAAGGAAGGATATGACGGTGGTGCAGATAAACATGGAGCCGTTTTACCAGTATCCTTTCAAAGGTTTTGCTGAGGACGGAGGTCAAACTGATGGGTCGGTAAGAAGCCACTTCCTCAGTACGTTTATATATTTATGAATATATATCGAACTACTAGCAGATGTAATTAAAACTAGTCAAAAAAGGATTCTACGATGTATATTAACCTATTTCGTATCAATATTATGAACATTATTTGCTATGAAATTTTGAGATTGTATGGAATTTTACAATTGGAATGTCAACTCTAAACATAAATAATGCAATTCTTAATTTCTGTTTCCACTGTCATCTTTTGCGCTTAGTAGACAATATATCTCCGTATTAATTTATTATTTCCTTTTAAATCTGAATTTTCTACAATCCTTTGATAACTATAAATAGTTCCTGCCTTATGATGAATATTTCCTACGTTATGCACAGTAAGTGCATAAATTTCTGTCTCATGGAGAGTTTGTCGTTCTTTAGAAATCTTAAAAATTAAACTGTTGTTGCTTCTCCACTGTATGCAAAAATGCTACAAACAAATGTAACAGTTACTCATGCGATTATTCTGAAGTATCTTATTCTCTTCTAACCAGTGGTTCTTTCAGAAATAATGTTCGGTGGGGCACACTTAGTATTCTGGGGGGCACTGCTCATACTATTCTATTTATTATATTATAAAAGTATTATTTTGGTCTGCTCCGGGGGGGGGGGCACTCTCAGAGCTCCAGGGAGGCAGTGGCTCCCCAAAAACAGGTCTGGAAGAAACACTGCTTATAACAAATTTCAAAAATTGACATGTGCACAGTAAAACAGCGGTTAAGCATATTTCAAGTTTAATTCCTTTATTGTTACTTTGGGTTGAAACAAAATTTTGTCCTAGATAGGGTGACCATAATTTTAACAGCTAAAAACAGGACAACTAAAAAAATAATAAAAAGTAATTGTAGACCACTGTATGTATATATATTCTGGAAATAGACACATTCATATATATCTACAAACATATTTAGTGGAAACGAAATCTTTAATTAAATTCGGAGTGTAAACGAACTCAACAGTAAAACCATAAACCATATTCGTATGCAAGATTTTCGGCAGTAGGGATGCGCACGAGTCGAGTCGAGACAGAATTTTCCTGAGAAAATTCGAGTCGAGACACAGCTCTTCCAATAGAAAAATATAGGCCTACATTTTACGAGTCGAGACATCATTTTTACAGCACATTTTCGAGACGACACAGCCTCAAATCTTGTCTCGTGCGCATCCCTATCCGGCAGACAAAAACTCAAAACCCGTTACACCACATAGGAATAAAACTATATAATAAACTACCATCTGTGAAACATATAATAAACTTCAAATACTGAGAAACAAATGCCAACTTTGCACTCTAAAATTCATTTTAAATCATTGCAACATAATCACCTATTTTGTAGCATAGAGGAATAGTTTAATCAGACGTTTCTTTATAAGGCAAAAATTAAAATTTACATTCTGTATCGAGAAAATATATGTAATTATATTAAGTACAAACAGCAGTTATTGAAATATTTCGTTTTGCGCGACGAAGATATGAATTTAGAAGTTCCTAAGATGGATAATAATTAATTAAATACATAAATTACTCCAATTGTACTTGCTTGAAGTTCCTATTGCATTCAGTAAGTTAAGTTTACTAACTTGGGAGATCCAATTTTGTCATCTCATTAAGATGCTCATTATTGGGGGGATGAGCCAATTCATTCTGGGTGTACTAAGCATAAATTATTTATCAGTGTAGGAACAGCCATAGCTAAGGACCAGGCACGTAGCCAAGGGAGTGTCCGGGGGGTCCGGACACTCCCTTCGAGACCAGAAATGAAAACATTAAGGAAGGAAGAAACAAAATGAATTGAGAAAAAAGGAAGATCAGCGTTAAAAATGAAATAAAAATACAGGAAGCTTTTGGTTACTCTTTCTTATGAGGAGATTTGTATTATTTGAAATACATGGTGGTGAGGTGAACGAGATATCCTGGAAGAGTCAGGGAATTTGAAATTTCTTGAAAAGTTACGGAATTCTCAGAATTTCTGTTGCTAGTCAGGGAGATTTCAAGCGTCCGAAAGCATAGTGCCGTTGTGTAATAGCGTGGACTTTTTTTTTATCATAATTTTTCGTCATCGCATCCTTGCAGTATCAAACATGTTATTTCAAAAACAATTTTCTTCTGTTCCTTTATTAACCTGTCATTTGGAACAGACAGTAGTTGACGGAATAATAAAAACAAAAAAATGTATATATATGTGAAAAGAAAGCTGTTAACATTTGATTCAACACAGAAAGGAACGCAAGTATTGTAATATATTTTACGAGACATTATTGAGTATGTACTTTTCATAATAGTTGAGGTCATAATGAAAGGAAAATTGTTATATTTGAATGAACAGAGGAACAACTTAAATATTGTAAAATCTTTTTCAATACGTTTTTTTTTATTCTTTCACTCGAGAGTTTGTTATTAAAATACTTACCAACATATCCTCATTTTATTGTCCTAACAAACCAATACATGTTGATAGTAAAGTAATTTATGTTGATCGAGCTCCTGGGCCTTCAGAATTTCATGTCACTCCTCCCCTTCCCCCCCGTTACGAAATCCTGGCTAAAAGAACTAATATATGTTCCAGTAAAATAGTTTAGAATGGTCTAGCTCCTCGTGTGTTGACCACAGTATTTCATGTCACGGACCCCCCCCCCCTCTTCACGAAATCCTGGCTACGTGACTGCTAAGGACCACTAATTTTAAAATATCCGCGTGTTGCCAGTCATAGCCTTCGTCCATATGTCTATAAACAAATATACGATTCCTGTTTCCGCACTTAAATTACACAACAGACTGATCGCGACGCACACGATCCACAGACCGAAAAAACCTTCTGTAAACAACGAACACTTCTTTGCGTTTTACTGACTTCTTCAGTGTTGCCAATACCAACCAATACCCTCGCCATGCGAGACCCGGATTTGATTCCCGGCGGAAGCTCATGTGGTTCGGATTCCACGTTAATCAGTAGGTCCCGTCTAATATAGACTCGCTTCTGAAAGGGACGTTAAACTCAAAATCAACTCAATACAACTCAATACTTTCGGCCACCAGGTTCCAAGCTACCAATATCGCTCGCCATGCCTGCAAGGTTTAGGTTTGTTTTTTACTTTTTTCACTAGCATAAAACGGGACAAATATTACTTTTTTCCATCTACTGACGGGACGGCCGGGACACCCTCCGAAAACGGGACGTATGTTCACCCTAGTCCTAAGGTATCCCATTTTCACTACCGTTTATGAGCCATCTTTAACCTATGTAATGTCATCGCAGGCTAAAACGATTACATTTTGTTGCGTTTGGACGATGATAGGAGAGAAGAAAGTAACGTAATCGTGATAATAAGTGTAATTGGAGATTTCAAAGGATTTATAATTTTTATTGCTTTCTATATACCGAAAAAATGATTTTTAAAAATATTTATACGTGTGTTTGTTCAGATTTTGTGTACACTCCCCTCAACGTATTTGGATCGAATTTAAATTAGGTCTAGACGAGTGACATCTGAATGGTGTTGGTTTAAGGTACTTTCATCACCTGTTTTACTCTACATCATTCATCCATTATTTTAAACCTTCAAATTAAACATCCATTTTTTTTTAAAAAAACATGAAAAACATTAACAAAACTGGAGACATTAATGCAGTTAAGGCTGCAGACTACTAAATATTTTTGAAAAAGTAATATTTTTTCTTTTGCCCGTTGTTCGTAAGAGGAAAGAGATATTAAAATGTATCTTACCACAGTAATAGATAATGTTATTCTACACCCGAAAATAGGAATCGGAAGAATTTTCAGTGTTGCCATCCACAGAAATTACAGTGTGACCAGAATTTGAATTACCCAAAAATCTAGGTTAAAGCACCGACTAGAAAAATGAACTTAACGGTAATTGATGACTTATCGTGCTGTCTATGTTCCTTGTTTACTACTTTTTAAATAATATTTCTATTTATTTTATAAACCTTACATAAATTATTACAATATAAATAAGTCATTACAAAATAAATAGAAACATTATTTAAAAAGTAGTAAACAAGAAACATAGACAGCATGATAAGTCATCAATTACCGTTGAGTTCATTTTTCTAGTCGGTGCCTTTACCTAGATTTTTGAGTAATTCAAATTCTGGTCACACTGTAACTTCTATGGATTGCAACACTGAAAATTCTTCCGATTCGCATTTTCGGGTGTAGAATAACATTATCTATTATTGTGGTAAGTTACCTTTTATTACGTCTTTCCACTTACGAAAAACGGGCAAAAGAAAAATTATTACTTTCTCAAAAATATTTAGTAGTCTGTCCCCTTAATACAATAACACAACCATTGATGCAAATCCTGGACATGTCCCGCTCAATCTTGAAACTAGGGGGACTGTGCCTCCCAATAATCCGACCTGAAATGTGTTTTTTCGGGAGAAATGTGATTATTTGTGTCCGACTGTCACTTCATCTATAAAGGTAACCAGAAACGTTCTCTGCTTTTTCACCAACCACCTTCGAATATCGATACGTCAACTAAGATGTACCTGAAAGATCAAAAATAGTCCCTAAAAGCATAGATAACCTTTGCCAACGTTCTGGAAGGCCATGGATTCCATCGCGGTTGAACTTCGTGGGCCGTGAAGCGAAGAAGGTATCAGGTACATTTTCCACCTGTACTAGGGATTTGAACTGGCGTCCTCTAAGGTGATAGTCCAAGGAATGAAACAAGTAATAATCGGACGGTACAATGTTAAGGGAGTATGGTGGATACAACAGTGCTTCCCATCCAAAGCGTAGAATGGTGTCCCGGGTCATCTTAGCCAGGTGGGGCTTACAGTTGTCCTGTAACAGGAGGAACCCTTTACGATTCAGAAGTTCTGGCTACAGAGTTTTAAATGTTTCTTGAACTGCTGACAGTACACGGTTGCATTAATGCTCTGACCAGCTGGTAGCAATTCCCGATGAACGATCCCGCGAGGAGTCCACCAAACACATAGGAGAACTTTCTTCTGGTGCAGTGCTGGTTTCGACTATTTTGGAACAGGTTCATGAAATGATAACCGATGATGACGGCACCGTGGAACTTCGTACAAGACCCACTTCTCATCACATGTCAGCACAATGTCCAAAAATGATTCCTTCCTCAGACGAGGCAGCAAAGAAACACATGTGTCTGCTCGCGTTGCCTTTTTGGCCGGAGTCAAATCATGTGGGACCCGTCGATCCAATTTGTATGCTTCCCAAGTTGATGGAGGTGCTGCCGAATGCTATCTCCACTCACAACAAATTGTAGTCACAGTTCCTCAAGTGTCTGGCCACTGTTCGCCTCAATTGTTGCCTGAAGATCTTAATTTTGTATATATGTTGATCTTCCGGCACATGGTGCATCTTCGAATGTTTTGTCACCGTCCTTAAATTTGTTAAACCACCGCTGCACTGTCCGTGTAGTCACGACACCCTCACCAAAGGCCTGGCATATTTTCCACCCCGTTGCAGGAGTGTTTGACCCCAGTTTGAACTCGTACATCATACACGCCCTTATGGCGCCCTGTGGAGGTTCCATGTTCACTCTCTCCTTATGCAAGTTCACGGTGTAACTGAACTGCCACAACCATGCAGTATGTTGGATATACCCACTTCAACAACTGACCTTTGCCTTATCTCCATTCGCATTCAACTCACGGTGTAAGAGTCAATTGAACACAGACCTCCACGAAAATCAACAGAACTGTCTTGGTTACCTTTGTACATCGCCTGATGTATAATATACAAAAGGTTCATTTTAGAAATCAGATTTATCTACCGTAATATGAGTCTCATTTCTCCCCTCTCTCAGAATATGCCTCAGATCTGCCCATTTCCCAATGCTAAAGACAACTCTTCTCCCCAGATCATCGATAGCAGTTTTTTTCACTTTCATAAACTATTTACCCGTCCCGAAGCAATGGTGACAGATTTGCGCTGCTGAACACAACAGAATAAGAGGTTTGTGCCAAACGAACATTTCTTGGCATGGTGGTGCTGATTATGCGGGGAAATAACCCCAGACATTTTTCCTATTTACATTATATGCGCTAAATTATAATGCTCATTGTTGTAATATGCAATATTAGAAACTGTTATTATTATTATTATTATTATTATTATTATTAATAATAATAATAATAATAATAATAATAATAATAATAATAATAATAATAATAATAATACAACTCTTCTTCATTAAAAGCAAGAGACTCCTAAACCATTAAAGTATCTTATAATTTACAAATCAGTTTAAAGAAATTAATTTTATACAATGAATCCACTCCACAAGTTATAAAGCAAGTACACATTATTTTACATAATATTTTTTTTTCTTATATCAGTTGATGATTGAGTTGATTTTTGAGTTTAACGTCAAGCTCATCAGCGAGGCTATATGAGACGTGGACCTACTGATTAACGTGGAATCCCAAGCATATGAACTCCCGCCGGGAATCGAACCCGGTTCTCCCACGCCAAAGACGCGGCGCTAAAAGTTTAGACACGAAGGAGCTTTTCATATACGTATCAGGTTAGTCTACTAAGTATTAAGAGTTTCCCTCACGAGATGTGACCATTTTCCAGAAAACATCATATACCAATCTCCGTATATGCTTCTGTTTTTCTTAAATTTAAGCTGAGTATATATGCGAGACTATAGAAATATTACATGAGTATACGCAAGGGCCCATTCAGATGCAGAATGTATATATATATATATATATATATATATATATATATATATATATATATATATATATGAAGATTTTAAGAAATTGCACTCAAATTATGCCAAATATTGTATATTCACAAATACAGTAAGGGGGCCCATATGACCTTTGTGGGCCCGGGGCCCCTCGTCTTCCCCCCCAGGATCGGTACCCTTGAGTATACGCAGTACTATAGTCCTAAACATTTCACAGGGTATGCGCTGTCTTGTCAACATCTATAATTGGAATAAAAATATATATACTCATGACAATACAAAAAGCCTCTTTAAAAAAATCCTATTCTAACTATATATAAAACTACATGAACTGACAAAAAGGAAAGGAGTACTTCCGGTTGACATGGAAAGGTGAAATTTGGCATGATTGCAACTTGTCGGGACAAACCCACAGGAAAATTGACATTGCCAAAAGTGAATATTTTTAATTTTTAAGGTGTCTGAAGGAGGAATGAAGAAATTCTCCATTTTATTTAAATGGGCGTGTTTGGACCTATTATCTCATGTTTTAGGTACTTGAAATTGGAGTGAAATCTTGAAATTCGTATGCTTGTACGTTTCCATTAGTGTTACCTAAATAAATCACTGAAAATAAAAGTTTCCAACTGTAGAGTGGTTTATGGGGAACTGAGAAAACTTCCCCATGTTATTTGTATGGGACAACTTTTACATCCCAAAATTATTAGGTACATTCTGTAGGGCTACAATGGTTAAATTTAACATGGTTGTAGCTTTTCGGGGCTAACCAACAAGAAAATTGCCAAAAGTAAATATTTTTAATTTTTTAGGAGGTCTAAAGAGGCAATGAGGAAATTCTCGTTATGTACTACACATGTTTTTTTGTCACATTAGTACTACGCGGAGTCTGTCAGACTCCGAACAATAGATTGCGGACAAACTAACGACGCGATATTAATTTTCGCATACACACTACATAAAACCAAGAAGGTAAAGGAAGCGACAATCGGGAGAGGCGGTCCAACGGGAAGTTATAGCGAAAAGCGGAGTCTGACAGACTTAGTGTAGTACTTACGACTTAAATGAGCCATTTTTGGACCTATAATCTCATATTATTTGTAGACCCCCTACTTAGAATTGGAATAAAAACTTGAAATTCAGTATGCTTGTACGCTTTCCTTATCGTTATCTAGGTAAATCACCAAAAATATAAAAATTCAACTGTAGAAGATTTTATAGGGAACTGAAAAATATTTCCCATGTTATTTATATGGACCATCTTCTACACCACAAAATGTTTAACACTTCCGGCAGGATTAGAATGATGAAATTTGGCATGATTGTAACCTTCCGGAACTAACCCACAAGAAAGTTGCCAAAAGTAAATTTTTAGTTGGTAAGGTGTCTAAAGGGAGGATGAAAAAATTCCTATGATATTTAAATGGACGTTTTGAAAATGAAATGAAATGAAATCTTTGAGTTTTACGTCCCACGGTTATGCCGGTTAGGCTAAAGGAGACGGTGATGATGAGTAATGAATGAAATGGTAGAATGAAGAAAGTGGGAGGAAACGGGAGAACCCCGAGAAAACCCACGCACACGGTGTTTGTCCACCACAAAGTTCACTTGGCGGGGGCTGGGATCGACCCCAAGCACCAGAGGTGAACGCTCTACCACTGAGCCACCGCGGCCCCCTAAATGAACGTTTTCTTGGGATACAAACTTTTTCTTTTAGATGGTTGAAACACGAAAAGAAACTTGAAATTTGGTAAAATTGTGGGTTTCAAGAGGCGCGAGGGCCTGGGGGCAGAACCCCCAGCTGGGCCTAATTCAGGAAATATAATTAAAGATCAAATGCACGAAATTCACTCTTGATGCAAAGGCTGATACATAAGAGATGCAAAGGGGGGCGCGGTGGCTCAGTGGTAGAGCGTTCACCTCTGGTGCTTGGGGTCCCGGGTTCGATCCCAGCCCCCGCCAAGTGAACTTTGTGGTGGACAAACACCGTGCTCGTGGGTTTTCTCGGGGTTCTCCTGTTTCCTCCCACTTTCTTCATTCCACCATTTCACTCATCTCTCATTATCACCGTCTCCTTTAGCCTAACCGGCATAACTGTGGGACGTAAAACTCAAAGATTTCATTTCATTTCATAAGAGATGCAAGGCCGAGCAACCGCGAGGTTTTGGAGGTCGAGCCCCCAGCTAACCAAATATATATGCCTAGGTATATATATATATATATATATATATATATATATATATATATATATATATATATATATATATATATATATACAGATAGATGAATAGAATGCTTTTCAAATTTCCAGAAATTCTTCCTTAGTGGTACCTTTCGTTACAAATTCTATACACTGACAATATTTTAAGTTTCTAGTTAAAAATATAAAGCTCATTATTCGTAATTTCTTTAAATTATAAAGTTTGTGATACTGTTTTACAGTCTCAAAGCATTTTATGCTATTTTCTTCACGATATTTCTGAGAAAAAGAAATCTACTATTAGCATAAGTGGGTGTAGGTACGCAAAAGGAATCAACCCACTACGAGTAGCAGCAAAAAAATGGAAAAAATGCTCCCGATGTACTCGAAGTAATTAAGAAACTTGTGGTACGGACTACTGCAGAAATAGAAATATCGCAGATAAACAAAATCTTCGTCGAGGTTTTCACACATCAAAACAACAGGAACATGGACAAAGACAGACCTGACGTCTGTCTGTCTTTCTTATCCTCTGTCTGTCTTTCTTTCTTTTCTGATCCTTCCTCATAGCTAGAGATGCAAAAAAAAAAAAGAAAGAAAGAAAGAAAGAAAGAAAAAGAAAAGAAAGAAAGAAAGAAAGCCAGCATTTTTTGGACGGAGTGCTTCTCCTACAAATTCCGTTTCTTTTAAGAAAAATCAGAAAAGTTCGTTTTTTAAACTTCATTATGATTACGTTATTCAAGTACCACTTTTCTGGCTTTTCTGTAGTGGATTCTATAATTTAAAAAAGATATTTAAAACATTCATAATTTATATGCCCAGTCCTGTACTGTTTGTCTTTACTGATTTTCGGATTGACATCAGAAGTGTCACTGTTCGGCTCAGAGACCCCAAAAACTAAGGATTCGGCACTAATATCGGTCATTTTGTCTTATCCCAAACGGTTATAGTCGAATATATGCGGTTAAAGGAGCATTCTGATTAGCCGAATGCAAAAGACCTCAATCCCTCTACAAGCGACATTCTCATTATCGCCTCTGTGGCCAAGTCGGAAGAGCACGTGACTAGTATTGGTAATCCAAAGGTTGATGGTTCGCGCATTCCTACGTTTTTTTCACTTGTTTGAAGTGCTTTTTAGACTTACCTTAATGTAAACACATTACGCATAAAGGCGGTTTAACATAGTTTGGGGGAGTAATTTTGTGGTTCATTGACGCTCACGGCATGGGGAATATACCTAGAACATACTGGGCACCTTCCCCAGGTACATGTCAGGCATGTGCCTAGGGGCAGACATAGACTGTGACTATCACTTGTCATCCATGTGATTTCTTTCTCAGAAGTATATAAGGCACATAATGAACACATTCTAATGTATCTGAGGGAGCATGATAGGCAGATACCTGCTATGTAATTGTGCTGTTAGGGTTGTAAGTATGTGTACTTATGAATATATATATATATATATATATATATATATATATATATATATATATATATATATATATATATATATATATATTTAAATCATATTTATAAATGCATGAACTTACACAATGACATGTGAAAGGCAGATGGCTCTAGTGCTTGCAAATAGTTTTAATGACAGAATTACATTACATACCAGTTTTTACAGATAATTTATTAATTAATTACAATTGGATTTTGAAATATTTAAAGTTTTTAAAATTGTTTTTTTTAAAGTTATATGAAGAGTAATGAACTAAAAATATAATTATGGACAAAAGTTTAATAAATAATTGATCTGAATAGTGTTTGTAACAATATTTTCATATTATACTATTTAAATACGACAACTTCAAAAGATCGGCCGCTAACCCCTGAGCGATTTCAACCCAATCAATGGGAATTATCAGAATGTCACAAAGAAAATATACACTATGTTTTATGAAAATCATATAACTTTTATGTAATGTATACTGGAAAATTGTTTTGTATATATATATATATATATATATATATATATATATATATATATATATATATATATATATATATATATACATATATATATACATATATATATATATGAGCAAACTTGTAACATGAGGTGGATTGTAACCCATTATTCTTGATGGGTTGCAACCTCAAATGGGTTGCAATACAAATTTTCATTCAAATCAGGTAAGTTTTACGAAAGTCGTGGAACCGACAGACATAAGGGTCGTGCACATATTACGTAAGGCGGCAAATGGGGAGAGAGGGTTAGGCCTTGCGTTACGAAGTGTGACAAGGGGGAGGGAGGGACTAGAAATTGGTCAAAAATAGCATTACGTAATATGTGGACAGCCCAATACACACAAATTCGGCCGAGTCGAATACTGTAGATATACCACATTGATATGACACTTAGTCTCCCATTCCAAGCGCTGCATCGCTGAAGGAATTCCTCCCACGGCTGCAAGGTTTTCTTGCTTAGCGACAGATGAACCCTTATTGGCTTAACACGTGGGTGTGTCAAGGGTGTGAATTTAATTCGCATTTTTGCCACGGATCAAGACATTTTGGCAGCACTATAGAAGGCAGAAACTCGTTTCGGTCAGTGGCACCAGAAAAATCATTCATAAGCTTTTCTTTCTGTGGCAATGAACCTTTGAGTTCTGTAAGTCATAGTTTTAGTTGGTATGTTATCATATCGCTTTTGGTTGTAACGGATTTTCTCTTATTTACTTATTTATTTTTCAGAGATGGATTTGCACTTCTCCATATGGAAAGAAACTGTGCCTAGTTTAACGATGCCCTGTACTTGCTGAACCGAGCAAAAACTTGGGATGATGAAGCTTCACAGATTCAGTGCATCAAGGCGAAGCGGACCCCAAACCAACCCAATCCTTCTCAATCGGCAGTGATCGGCTATTTCCGTAAGCAACAACCGAACTCGAGAGCGAGAGAGAGAGAGAGAGCAAAATGTAGAAACGAGTGGTGGCGAGCAACCCCGACTGGGCGACCTAGCACCGTAAAGCGGGAGAGGCAATCCCAGAGTCCTGAGTTCCTGTGCCAAGACAGGCGAATGGGGAAAAATCTGTGTTAAGTCGAAACCGGAAACTGCGCGTATTTAACGTTTCTATACAGTGTTATATGTAAATAGCTGTGACAATAAATTGTACACACATCCTCATTAATTCCTTGAATTATATGTTTATTTTTTAAAAATATTTAGTGTTGAATAAAAGTGACTATTCAACAAATATCCCTTACTAGAAAAATAGCACATATTACGTAAAAGTATTGCTCTTAGGGTTGAATTGCTACTTGTACATTTTATGTGTGTTTTCGCGTGTGTGTCCGAAGGTGTTTTGTGTGTTTGTCTAGTGATTTTTTTCCTCGTGTTTCATTAATTTTTTTTTAACTAACAAACGTTTGTGGTTATAGACGAAAACATAACACATCGTTTGTTAGTAAACAATATCAGTGGAGTGAACAATTATGTACTACGCGTGACGAGTTTCGAAGCCGGACTGCTCACTATGAGGGCAACGGGTGACATTTTACCCGGAAATGTGTGACAGAATGCCAATGGAAGAACGTATAGCTACAGTTTCAGGCGGTGAATGGGACACTGGAATCGAACTCGATATACGCCAACATATTCAACATTGCTCTTGCACCTGTAATCATATGGGATATGGGAATTACTTGGACTATCAACAGGTAAGGAATGTTTTTCTTTCATTTCAATCACTGTTATCCATTATTTTCTCTGTGTAGTGGTAAGAAAGCATAGAGCCTCGTTTGGTGTAATCAGTAAGCTGTCTACCTGCTGACCGGAGATCCTGAGTTCGTTGTGCGCTGGGGGCGGGATTTAATCCTTCGTTCAAACGTGGCTTACGGGAGCATCCAGCCTTTTACATGTAAGGTACTTAGGGAATCTTACTGCCGTGTCATGACAAAACGATGTAACTTTGGCAAAAAAGTTTTGCGAAAATGAGCCTTAAAGTTTTCATCCGAAAATGTGATCTGTATCGTGTAGAACCAGTGTAACTAGGCAATAATGGTCAACCAATCAATTTTCACCAAATTTAATCACACAACATGCATTTACGTGACATTACCTGTGACCACGTGTTTGCAAAGTCAAAATACACTGGTTCTATACGATACAAATCACATTTTCGGATGAAAACTTTAAGGCTCATTTTCGCAAAACTTCTTCGCCAAAGTTACAGCGTTTTGTCACGACACGGCAGCTTAGCAGTTCAATTACTTGCTCTGTATGCCGTGGACTATAGTTACCCAAGAAGCAAGAATTTGTTTTTTTATTTTTTGTTATTTATTTATTATTATTTTTTGTATCGTCTTGATTCCAGATTTGAAAACGAGACGTGAAGAACATTTTTAATTTCTCTAGCCTCTGGCAATATTAGGAATATTAGTTCACCCAGCTCTTTGAACTTGAACACTATTTTAATATTACATGATTCATAGGCTAATATCAAAACTAAAAATTGATAAAATGATGGTACGAACACAGTGAAAAGCATTTATTAACAGATAAAAGATACGTTAAGTCATTACATAATATACTCTAATAATAAATGAGGGGGCGCGGTGGCTCAGTGGTAGAGCGTTCACTTCCGGTGCTTGGGGCCCCTGTTCGATCTCACCTCGCGCCGTGTGGATTTTGTGATGGACAAACACCGTGCTCGTGGGTTTTCTCGGGGTTCTCCCGTTTCCTCCCACTTTCTTCATCTCACCATTTCATTCATTTCTCATCATCACCGTCTCCTTTAGCCTAACCGGCATAATCATGGGACATAAAACTTCAAGATTTCATTTCATTTTCTAATAATAGATGTGGTTTAAATGTTGTATCAAACCCTTCGTGAATCTTTCGTGACGCGAAAGGATTCTGGTTAACAAGAAATCAAGCATAAGTTTTGTTCATAAATTTACAAAGGAATCAAGAAATGTTCGAGAGACGAGAAGGATTTTCCTATTTTTGAAAGAGGTCTACGAAAATTGAGGTAAGATGAAAAATTTCTCTCGTCTCATGGGCAATATTACAGACGACATGCTTATATAAGCTTATTTCTCTTCAGACGAACCAAGGTTCTAACATCGACCCACCCCGAATTGCAAATGTAGGCCTACTATTAACTCTCACACATCATTTGATTTTGATTTTATTTGAATTTAGCATCCCTCTCAGAGCAAGGCTATATGAGATGTAAACCTACAGCTTAATGTGAGATCCGAACGACATGAGCTCCCGTCGGGAATCGAACCAGAGTCTTCCAATCGAAAAGTATACACTAACCACCTAGCTAAAAATATAATTTGTAACGTGCAGCAAGAGTTATTATAGCTATATACATACATTACTCCCATATGTCTGCTACTACAGTACTTCGTTGGTTTTTGCTGTTTAACCGGCGACCGCAAGACATGCTAGTGGCAGAGTTGAGCCCTTGTTAGAGCATGGGTACTTGTTTGTCATCACAAATTCCCATCACGGGAGTGCGTGGGACTTCAATTTCCCCTCACGCTTCCTTGCTCTTCAGTTTATTTAGGGTTTCCATATGACAGACTTGAAATAAGAGAAGATTTTTAGATTTCACACACACACAAATATTTGTATAGCTAGACCAGGGCTGTCCAAATGGCGGCCCGCGGGCCGCATGCGGCCCGCCAAACTATTTTCTGCGGCCCACAAAACTTTCATGATTTACGATTGTTATAACTGATAATATTTTAATTTATATTCATTCATTCTTTTAATGTTTCCACTCTTCTTTCGGAATAAGGCATCCATTTAGCGCTTCTATACAACAAAAAGGCGCGGGTATCCACAGCAACACTGAAGTCGGTAATGTAATCGTTGCTGAAAGGAGCGATTACATCAATGAACGAATATATATTTGATCTAGCTTTTTAAATCAGACCCTTTCTTCCTCGAGAACTTTGCCTAGAAGCCATAGCGCGCAAAAAATACACCACTTCTTGTGATAAACACAATTTAGCATACTTTCCAAGTTGCAATCGTCTGACATTAGATTTTGAAAATGAAGCATTTAATTTTTCTGAGTTCTGTAGAGACATCGAGAGTATCACGAATGGATTTAATGCGAGATTCTCAGATTTTGACAAACTAAAAAACGACATTGCATTATTTACTAATCCATTGACAATAGACGTCGAAGAACAACTTCCAAACTTACAGCTCGAACTTTGTGACCTACAAGCTGACCTATTTTTTCAAACGAACAAAGAAAGGAGTAGATTTTTCAGGCTACTTTCTAACAAACGTTTCCCTAACTTTTGTGAGTTGTGTTGGAAAATAGTGTCAATGTTTGGTAGTACTTATCTGTGTGAAAGTCCATTTTCCACCATGAAAATTGTAAAGAATCACTCCAGAAGCTGCCTTGGAGATTCTTCTCTTTTACATCTTCTGCGGGTTACATCTTTTACAACAAGAGGAATGGATGTAGATACCCCAGCCCTTGTAAACGCTGGTAGTCGCCCTCATTAGTCACATTGAATAGGTATGCACCGGTAATATTTCAAATATACTTTTTTATATTTTTCTTTTGTAGTGTAATAATAATAATAATATTATTATTATTATTATTATTATTATTATTATTATTATTATTATTATTATTATTATTATTATTATTATTATTATTATTATTATTTTATTTGCGGCCCTCCACCTTACTAGTAAACACGGTTATGGCCCTCAGGCTCATTATAATTGGACACCACTGAGCTAGACAAACCGTAGCATAGCGAGAAAGTACAAATTATACAACTGAACTCCCACTATACCGATTAAGTTTCTTTTTACCGTGATTACAACTGGTTGTATTCTATTTTGAAATTAAAACAGTTATCTTTGTCTTCAAAAACAGAATAATTTCTTTTGAAAAAGAAATAAATACGAAAAAAAAAAAACGCACGGGCAAGTTTTAGGGTCGAAAGACAGGACATGTCTGGATAACAGAGAAAATATTATACACTGATCTGGTTTCACTTTTCTCTTTCTTTGTTTGTGACTCAACGCACCTTGGTCTACCTTCAGGACCGTAACTTGGGGGAGGGCAGGGGGCAACTGCCCCCCAAGGAAACTCTCCGCTGATAGAGGGGGTCATTTTAAGACGAAATTTTCTTACTCCATATACGATACGAACATGAAATTATAAATGAAGTATCAAACAGGTTCAGTACATTTCATAAACAAAACAGCACACAAAAGGTAAATAAAACAAAAATGAGTCGTGGGCCCATTTCAGTAAAAATGTCTACTATAAGGGGCCCTAGAAATAATATTTATTCGTATGGCTTTGAGATTTATCAATATTATCCTCTAAATTAATTTATGAGCCCAGGGGCGCAACTAACGGCCCCGTAGACCTTATCGTGCGGGGGTGCCCACAGGCTCCGGGGGACCCATAAAGAGTAAGAGAAAAATCGAAAGAGGGGGCCCAAGAATTAGAAAAATAACTTTTCTAGGGGGCCCAAATACGCGTATTAATGCTTGTCCTCAGAAAAAATCTAAGTTACGGCGCTGTCTACCTTGAAATTTGATTGATGAAGTGGCCTCGCGTAGCGTAGTCGCTATGCTCTCGCCTTTGGTGCGAACAGTCCCGGGTTCGATTCCCGTTGGGAACATCCGATCAAAAACGGGTTTTTCAGGGTGAGAGTTTCCTTCAGTTTTTCTTATTCACATCAGGTAAATGTTCGGAGGATTCCTCATACCTTTCTTTCTCCCTCCTTGTAATTTGCTCGTCGAGGGAAATCATTCTTCATACGTGAAGGGCTGAAGACCATAAGTGTCTGTAATACTCTTAAATATCTAAATAAATAAAATTCAATATTTATACTGTAAATAACACAGTAAGAATATAATGCACTATAGGTCTATACTCAATTAATCCAAACAGTAGATTCGCAGGAAAATAGTAATTTACATTAAAGGGTATAATAAAATGGGCATCTGCTGCCGTGTTGCCAACTGCTTAATGTGAATAACTTTTTATACTTGCTTCTCAGTTCGACCCCCATTAGGGGTAAGAATATTTTTTCTTTTTCTTTTTTTTCTTTTTTCTTTTCTTTTTTTTTTTTTTTTTTTTTTTTTTTTGGTATATTTAAATTTAGAAGTGGTAACCAAACTATAGTACACAAAGGAACGGAAGATGCGTTGACTCACTAAAGAGCCTCCTCTGGACTTCGAAGGCAGAGTTAACTTTCGTTTAACAACATAAGTTAGTTTTAGTATAATAAAATTCTTGTTTACACTTTTTTTTTTGTGGCTGCGATGGCTCAGTGGTAGAGCATTTACCTCTGGTGCGTGGGGTTCCTGGTTTGGTCCCAGCTCGCGCCAATTGGACTTTATGGTGGACAAACACCATGTCCATGGATTTTCTTTTGATTTTTCGGTTTCCTCTTACTTACTTCCTTTATTCCACCATTTCCTTCATTTTCATGTTCACAGTCTCCTTTAGCATACACGGTAGGACCATGCGACACAAAATTGAAAGCTTTTATTTAATTTCACATGTCGCGTGGTCGAACCAAGGACCTTTCTTAGCAGAAATGAGTACTCTACCACTCAGTCACATACTTCTTCCAGATGTTCTGAGTAATTTTGCAAAAATTATGCTTTTGCCGATGGAGGCAGAGGTGCCTACCTGGTACTCCGGTGTTCGACCATCCCCAGAATTGTTAAAGATGCTCAGCACTGACAAAAAAAGAGATAGAAGAAGAATGAAAACAGAAAAGAATCCAGAAGGAAAAGAAAGAAAATGGAAAATTCTAATATTTCACTACGTTTTTTAAATGATAAAATGATCCAATATTTTCATAGAGCGAAGAGGGAGAGGATGTAAAGTAGAATAAAGAAGAAAGCCCCTTCTCGCGATAAACGTTAAAATGCAAAGTGATTGATTTGTGCCTGTTTCGATTTGGATAGATGGTAAAGAGAGATGATTCTATTCTTTGAACGCAGGATCGTTTTTTTTTTTTAAAAAAAAAAATAACTTTTCGCTCTCTTCTGTAGATTAATATAGGGAAAACCGGGGTATTCGCGAACAGTGGGGTAATGCCGAATACCCAAGTCTACAGCCAAGGAAGTTCGTTAGAAAACAGACGATTTTACTGCACGCTAGTGGAGAGACCTGGAAAAATGTAACATAAATTTGGTGACAGTCAGTTGAGTAGATTGCCGGGAAGAAGAACTTTTGTTGTTTTTGCCGATTCACTTGTAACGTTGATTCAACAATCTGGGCAAGAAAAGTTGGCTCTTTTCTTATTTATATTATTACAGATAAGGCTATATATTCCCTTGTATTTGAGCATTAGTTCTTTGAAATTTTACTAGCCTGTATGGAGTCAATAATTAGTTTCAACTTTAACAATAAGATGGTATCTCATGGGGAAATGAGAGACGAAATGTTTGCCATTACCCCGAATTGTCCCATGGTGTGAAATAAATTATCAAAAATTTTAAATTGAAAAATAATAAGGTAATGAAATTGGTTTTGGAAATAGATCATGTCTTGGTAATAAGTGTTATTAGCTTTATTAATTAGAATAGTTTGCTGCATTTATTATTTTAGGACAGCCTACTTCATTATTCTATAATTACTAACCCTACTTTATGTATCTGATCCTTTACGATAGGCTGCATTCTTTTCTGTGTGTGATTCACAGAGTATTTTACAAATTTATTTAGTCTAGTACCGTCCATTAGCAGTTAGCCTATTAACCGCATTTGAACATTGGACTAATAAAGAATACTGTCTTTGGAAGCAAAAATTAATGCGTATATCTGTGATTTCTACAATTCCAAATAATGTTTTCATTGTAATGAATTTTTTACTTAATGCACGGTTATTTTTGAATTTGCTTCACAAGAGTACATTTTGTATAGCCTATTACCTATCAGCTTCCATTTGTAATAGTTTCAAAGATGATGAGGTCTAGGCATGTTTCTAATTAACTTGAGTTACGTTTGTAATTATAATTCTTATTAAAGATTTAAATACTAAATTACGGTATAATTTTAATACATTTCGCTTCTTTCGTAAAAGAAAATATAATGTAAACAGTATGTTCGGGATTACCCCGACCACTGGGACAATCTCGAACATAGGTACATTTTCAAAACATCACACTGATTTGTTGAAAAATGTAACTTTTGACTTTTCTCTGCACTTCAGTAAACATGAAAACCTCTAAGCTTTCTATACACAAGAAATCTTAACTTTATCTCTAAAAACAAAAGAGTTATTTATAGCTACAGCTTAAGTGTACGTGAATATCCCGGTCTCCCCTACACTATGTTGCTATTCATCACCGGACACGCCTCAAAAAATGCTTGGGATTATTGGATTATTACGTTATACAACCTATAAAAGGCGTTGATGATTGCGAATACCCTCATATCAGCTACAGCAGTCAATATAGACAGACAAAGCGAACTTATTGAGGCGGAAAGAGGGGTGATCATTGGAGTCCTCAAGTTTGGACATTTGAATGGTAAGATTTCTAACAAATTTCAGGGATCATGTTATATCACTTAGTAATAGGGTTATTAGTAATCAGCCAGTGTGATTAATTGATGAAAATACTATGATACCCTGGTCACCAGTGAGTAATGTTATCGTGAGTTGGAAGCGAGAGGGGGTTATGACATGCCGATCCAGGCCCATTAAAGCGATAATATTAACAGATCGTGGTCGCCGATGTTGAAATGTGTGGTGAAGTAAAACTGGAAATAGTCATTAGAGATGGCAGTAGAGAGTTTCGATTGGCTTCCAATTGTGCTGCGAGTGAACGTATCGTCCGCCGGGAGATCGCCGCACTTGAGTTTCATAGTCAAACAGCAGTTCACAAATTACGTATCACATTCCGCAATGCGAGTTGTTTACAGTGGTGCAAGGAACGCAACCATTGTACTCTCGAACAATGGAAATCCATTCTGTAGAGTGATAAGTTGCACTGAGATGACAATCCGATGGACGTGTATGGGTGTGACATATGCCAGGAGAACGCTCCTTACAGGACTGTATCTTACCCACAGTGAATTTCGGCGGATGCGGCATCATGGAGTGGCCCTGCCTTTTCGTGGTGTTGGTCCTCTTGTTTTTGTTCGGGGAAACATGAAGGCCGAAGCATATCAAACATTTCTAGATAATTCTGTGCTATCGACACTATGGGCACACTTCAGTAGGCTATTGGCCCATACCTGTTTCAGCACGAAAACGCTCCATGTCATACGGCAAGAATTACAAACATGTGGCTCGAGGACATGGGTGTGGAAAAACTTTATTTATCAGCCCAAAGTTTGGATCCCAACTTCTATACTGCGCCTGAGAAACAGTATAAGTCAGAAATTGGCCAAAATTATATAAATCAAAATTGGAGATCTATATGCCATGCAAGGGGGAGCAGTGGCTCAGTGGTAGAGTGTTCACCTCCGGTGCTTGGGCTCCCTGGTTCGATCCCAGCTCGCGCCGTGTGGATTTTGTGGTGGACAAACACCGTGATCGTGGGTATTCTCGGGGTTCTCCCGTTTCCTCCCACTTTCTTCATTCCACCATTTTCACTCACCTCTCATCATCACCGTCTCCTTTAGCCTAACCGACATAACCGTGGGACGTAAAACTTAGATTTCATTTCATTTATATGCCATGCTCGACCTCCGGTTAACTTGGTATAAGTCAACTCTAAACATGAGTTGAATAAACACGTCTTGGTACTGTTAGTAGGTATATAACTGATTCATACTTATGCTTGGTAAAATAAAAAAATCGCCTCCTGAAGACCTGTGTTTTTTGACTTACACTGTTTCTCCCGTGCAGTCTAGATGTCATTGAACGCATTTAGGACTAGTTGGATTGCCGCTTGGAAGCTAGGTCGTGTCGCCTAAAATCACCATAGAGCACATAGATCATATTTCATGAAAATCGAACATTTTTTATGAAAGCTCTCTGGAACGTTTTCATAAATCGTGGAAGGTGGGTAAAATTGGAAGTGTGGTGTAAAATTTGTTATGACGTGCTTACATAAATAGATACTAGTGTAATTATATTTGAATTAAACATAGTAAATACATTTCGTAGGGCATCCATTCTTAAGGTAAAACCTATCTTTTGTGTAGGTACCAGTACGTAGAAAGGTATTAGAACCCCACTAATTTAAAAAAAAAAGCATTTTTATCGGGAGCATTTCCCGAATTATACATCCATGAAACATTCTACAAATATTGACATAAGAACAATAGTTCTAATGTAAATATAGGATAGGAGGAGTTTTATAAATGAAAGCATACATTTTCTTTTATTTTTATTATTTAACCGTTTGAGTTCCAATGGTTAAGCCGTAAAACAGTGTTTCTAAAGGACTTCTGTAGCTACACGGTGAAACCACATTGCAGCACTTATTACTACTGCCATCTGCTGGACAGAAATGCAAATGCAACTAGCTGTTACCTAGATTAGTAAAAAAAAATACATACAAACAATAGTGAAAAATTAATGTTTTCTATAAACTAAGAGTCTCTTAAGTATTTCTGGTAAGGTGCATAACAAAAAATTCTTTATTCAGGTTTTTGTTTTTGTGTATGATTCTCAAAAGAAGAGAAAATTACCTTAAAAGGTTTAAGAAAGAAAAAAAAATGTTTCACAAAGAATTACCAATTTTCGGCAACATGTTTTTTATATTATTCAAAATAGTAAAAAAGTTACGTTTATAATTTGTCTCTCCCTAATGTATTGTAGGAGTAAAGCAACATTAGCCAATCAGATTTTTAATTGGAGAATACAAATAGCTTTGTTTATTTTAACTTAATTGTAAGTTGGAACAGAAAGTAGTCTTCAGAAATAGACGCCAAGAGAATTGGAAAGTTTAAATATTTCAGAAGAATATTAGGAGAATTGAAAAAATAAGTGCTACATATCTGATGACAGGCTTTTATTTCCTTTTTTTTAAAGCCATTCTTTTAGGTAGCAGTGTTACCAAGTGTTGGTGGTAATTATTGGAATTCTTCTTTAAAAACAGTGAATGAAACTAAAGTGCAATTAACCGCCATATAATAATGTTCGTCAATGTTGCTGTGCTTCACATTATCCTGACAAATTATGATTGTATATCTGCATTACCAATCTTGGTTCCGATCTATTCAGATCCCAGCTTCCGAAAAGAAGAAAAAATATCGTAGAATATGCGTTGACTGTGACGAATTCCCTCTATATTTATTTATTTATTAAGTCTTATTTTACATGGCGAAATTAAGGCTAATCATGCCTTGTCTCTCACTTGATCATGCAAAAATCATAATTAATATGATAATAACAAGTATTTATAGAATAATAATTGAAATGGCAAAGATTACACTCCTTTCATAGGCACACACACACATTATATATATGTATAGGGTGTCCAATATACAATGCAACCCGGAGTTTGGGATAGTAGAACTTTTCAACCTGAAGTGATACACGAATAATGGTTGTATCAAAATGTAGCCTTGTTCATGCATATATTTTTAATCTAGGAAGCAACGATTGAAGTACACTAGGAACCACACAGTGTTGCCAGATGTAACCGAAGGTGTAAATCATTCTTTTTTTTTTTTTTTTTTTTTTTGCAAAACATGTAAATTGGCTCATAACTCATACGTATGGATGTTCTGTCATTAATTTTCAGTTTGTTTAGTTGCAGTGGCTTGGAAACTATGGAGCAGAAAAAAGAATATTTCATTTCCACCGACAACTAATTGGATGAGGTCTCTGTAAGGGGGAACTAGGAAAATCGTAGTTTTCATAAAATTAACTCTGAATTGGCAACTTTGCTGATGTTTCAGTGCATCAAAAGGTGTGTTAAGGATCTCGTTACATTATGCAAGTCCTGAAAACAATGAAAAACAAACTTTGAAATTATCATTATAAAACGTTTACTTACATGCACCCAGCAACACTGCTACTATCAGAAATGAGTTTCCAGCTCCACAGCGGATGCTGGGAGTGTCCCCTGTTTTGATTCAAACACTCTTTCACACGTTTTACCTGGTTGGCAGCAACTTTACGAAGATTAGAAGTGCTAATGTTTTCAATGGCACTGCGAATGTTCGTTTCCAGGTCTTGAATATTTTGAGAATTGTTCTTGTATATCTCTTGCTTTAAATAGCCCCATAGGAATGAATAACAGTGTTGCTGGGTAAATATAACAAAAATTTTATCATGATAATTTCAAAGTTTGTTTTTCATTGTTTTCAGCAATTGCATAATGTAGACAGATCCTTAACACACCTTTTGATGCACTGAAAAATCAGCAGGGCTGCCAATTCAGAGTGTTATTTTATGAAAATTACGATTGCCCTAGTTCTCCCTTTACAGAGGCCTCATCCGATTAGTTATCGATGGAAATGAAACATTATTTTTTCTGCTCCATAGTTTGCAAGCTACTCCAACTAAACAAACTGAAAATTAACGACAGAACATCCCTACGTATAAGTTATGAGTCAATTTACATGTTTTGCAAAAAAATTGATTTACACCTTCGGTGACATCTGGAAACACTGTGTAGTTCCTAGTGTACTTCTATCGTTGCTTCCTAGATTAAAAACATATGCATGAACGAGGCTTCATTTTGGTATAAGCATTATTTGTGTATCACTTCAGGTTCAAAACTTCTACTATACCAAACTCCGGGTTGCATTGTATATTCGACGCCCTATAAAACTAATAAATCCATAATATATTCAGATACATTTAGTGAAATACCAGAAACAAATAAATAAACAAATGTTATGTTGAATGACATTATAACAAAGAGAAACAAAATTGGAGCCAGAACTTCTAAATTAACTTTAGTTATAAAGTACTCTTTAAAGATACAAGAAGGAGAACTTTTGACATCACTTCACAGTCAAAGTATTATAAATATTCGATTGTTCTTCACAAATTAGAACCAAAGTTAAAATTTTCTGTAGGGGCTTGTCAGCATCGGTCTTCTGACTAGGTAAATATGGCAAACTGACTGAGGCCGCAGAACCTACGGGGGCATCAAAAGAGAAAAAATCAACATTTAGAAGATTTTTTCTAAATTATTATTGTAACCTTTTTTGTTTTATTTTGTGTGATACATTTCACTATTAATTCTAAAATAATAAATCTAAATTTCATGTCAAAATGATTTCATAGTTCATGCTCAGCACTGATCAGAAAGTGTTGCGTGACGTTATGTCCTAAGCTACTGACACAGTGTTCACTATAGCTGAGGGGTGAGTGAATTCGCTGTAAATGTACTCTAAAACAGTCTGTAGCTGAAATAAGGCTGTCGAAGGCTAAGACTGATAGGCATGCGCGTCGACTAAGTGGGTGCTCCGGGTCTCCAGCACCTACAGAAATAAACTTGTAGGTGCGCCGCACCCACAAGATTTTTAGTTTGGACCCGGGTTTGAACCCATTTTTCTTGCGTTTAAGTCACCCGTGTACCGACTGAGCTAGGACAATCCGAACTTATGCTTATAGTACCGGTATATTTTACTTTATCGCAGCACATCCCTTTGTGACAGTGTTTACAAAAGATTTTAACTTAAATCAATCAAATATCGCGACTTCCCTGAAAACATATACGTAGGCTAATACGTCCCAACATTGATATGCACCCACATAAATTTTGAAAAGTCGGCGCCGTTGATGATAGGACGATAGTTCATACGGATGGTTCAGTGTTTGACCTTATGTTAAGTAGTTTTACATATTCAGTATACAGGATGGTTCACACAAAAATTCGATAAGGATCAACTTACACATTTTGCTTTCTTGCAAAAGCTTATGCACATGCAAGAAATTTCACGTATAAACTGTACCTCTGACAACAGTGCCTTCATTTGTATACACGAAATTTGCTCGCAACCTTCCCGTCTGCACAAATATATTAATTGTGTAATACTGCCACACAGCAGTGTTGCCAATTTAGGGAGGGAAATCGCTAAATCTAGATGATTTGACTTATATATATATATATATATGTAAGACTGGCAACTTTTTTCTGGTGATATCCAAAAGATGATTACCGATATACAGAACTAGCGATTTTTGTGCTGTGAACTTATCCTAATTAAGTAGTTTTAGTTTTGATATCGAGAAGTTAAACAAGTATACGATTTCCTCATAGCGACATAGAGTGAGGAGCAAAGGAGTACTTGCTTTCCAGGATTTTCGAAAGCTGTTCAATTCTTGGACATACAGTACATGTCAAAATATTCTATTCTGCTCTTACATGTTATAGTTCAGAATATATTTATGTCGAATACTAGCTATTATACTACATTTATTCGCATTAAGGATATGTGCTTAAATAATTTTTGTTTTACGTTAAAATTGTGTACTTCTGCATCAAAGTATGTGCGTATTTGGAATTGTACTATCATGAGCAAAATAAATGACGCGTCTCTTTATTTTGAAGTTTTTTGAAAATATCTCCGTTTTCTTTATATGTTCGAAATCTCGGAAGGTTTCCCCAGCAGGACAGGTTAATAACAAACCCGTTTTTAATATTTGTGTTAGATATTAGCTTAAAATAAAGAAATTAGAAGCAAAAAACATCAAATCGACAGAAATCTCGAGAATTACCAACTCTGCTAAAGTGGGAAATTTTCAAGAACGCGAGGGAATTCTGCAGTTCAACACGAAGCAGCGACATCTATGTCAGTGAGAGAAGCGTGGATTAGATCTACAAACGAAAATTTTAACGAAATATTTCTAGTATGTCTTATTATATGCATTATCAGCGAACTCCAAATATATGAAAGTAGTAGTGGTCCCGTTATATCTAGTCGAGTCAGCAAAAATTTTCTCGATTCTGATTGGCTGAGAGAGGTCACGTGACTTTAGGCCCCGCCCACGCGGGAAATTCAAATTTTCAGGTCACATGGTATGACGTCATGAGTTACCCTGCGGGGAAATCCCTCACCCTGGATTTTTGAAATTTGTTCCCTTTTACGGGTAAGATGTGTGTTTATGATTGGTTGACAGCTGTCACGTGATTTTGGACCCTGCGATATTTGAAATTCGTTCCCTTTTACGGGTAAAATGAATCCTTTGGTACCACGATGCTGATTGGCTGATAGAGGTCACGTGATTTTAGGCTCAGGGATTTTTTTAAAAATTGTTCCCTTTTATGTGTAAGATGAGTGGTTTGGTACCTTGAATTTGATTGGTTGATAGTGGTCACATGATCTTAGACCCTGGGATTTTGAAATTTGGGTATCCTCTTTGATGAGTACTTTGGTACTACGATACTGATTGGCTGATAGAGGTTACATGATCTTAGACCCGCTACACGGTGAACAGGTCACATGGTATGACGTCATGTTTTACCCTTGCGGGGAAATCCATTACTAATTCGTTTCCTTTTACGGGTAAGATAAGTGCTTTGGTACCTTGATTCTGATTGGATGATAGAGATCACGTGATTTTAGGTCCTAGGATTTTTGAAATTAGGGTGTCCTTTCTGATGTATACTTTGGTATCTCGATTCTGATTGGTTGATAGAGGTCACATGATTTTAGACCCGCCACACGGTGAACAGATTACATGGGAAAACCCCCTCACTCATTTGTTTCCTTTTACAGGTAAGATGAATGTTTTGGTACATCAATTTTGATTGGTTGATAGAAGTCACATGATCTTAGCCCCCCCCCACAGCCCATGAGTGAAATATAGAGCGATATGTCGGTGATCACCCTAGACCTGGATTTTAGAATTTAGTTCCCTTTTTATGGTTATGCGTAAAGTTCCCATGAAGGGTTCAACCTCCTCCTTAAATAACCCTTTTTTGGTATCATGATATTGTACTGAAGTTTACATTAAATATTATCGTTCTCTTTGACAGATAAGATGATTACCAGCTTTTTTACCTTGATGGAGATCTTGTCCTTGAATTAGTAGCCTATGTCTCTGGAAGTAACAATGGTGAAAGAGGGGTCCATCCTTGTCGCTTGTAGATTTCTTATAACGCATTGTTGTGAGTTTAAGCGATTTTTTTTTAAACGCTCAGTAAGCGCTTCATTAATGGAAACAGTGTTGCCAGATTTGTCTTACCTAAACTGCTCCGGTTCTTTTCGAAACGGTTCCGCAGAGTGCAAGAAATTTTAAACTAAAATTTTTTCGAACTAAAAAAATTTTAAACAAAAATTTTCAAACAAAAAATTTTCGAACTAAAAATTTTGAAACAAAAATTTCAAAAAAAAATTTCAAACTAAAAAATTTAAACTAAAAACTTTTGAACTAAATTTTCAAATAAAAACATTTTCGAACAAAAAAAAATGTAAATTTTCGAACCCCAAAAAAATTTCGAACTAAAAAATTAAAAATTTTTCGAAAAATATTTTAAACTAAAAACTTTCGAACTAAAATTTTCGAACCAAAAAATTTCAAAAAATTTCGAACTAAAAAAATTGAAACAAAATTTTGTCGAACTAAAACATTTTTTAAAAACAAAAGTTTCGAACTAAAGATGTAAACCGCATTTAAAAATTTTCAAATCAATTTTTTCGAACTAAATTAAAAATCAAATTTAGGACTAAATTTTCAAATCAATTTTTTCGAATAAAATCGTGTAAACCAAATTTTGGATATATTTTCCACCTTAAATTTTGAAGATTACCATGATTTGAAAATAAGTGTTCAAGGTTTCAAGAAATAATAAAACACATTTTTTTCAACTTGTTGTATTTTAACGAAAGGTATGTGCTCTTCTCATACAATTTTATTAACATAATAAATACAGGATCTAGTTTAATGAATATGTTGGACGTGTCATCATCTTCGAATGTTGTAGACGTATCCTGTAAAGAAAAAGAAGAAACAACGGATTACTTTTTGAATTTCTTTTTTTTTGAAACAATAAAAACGAGTCAATATTGATAAGAGAGAAATAAAACTTACTCGTAAATGATGGATCTGTTTAGGCTCATCTTCCTCCTCGGGTACGAGATGACAGCATTTCTTCCACTGATGGATGATTATGAACTCTTCTGGGTACTGCATTTTTCTAGGTGTTGCTCTTTTATGGTCAAGGTCCCCCCTCCCCCTTGGATACGAGATGACTACATTTCTTCCACTGATGGTGGTGTTGGTGGTTTATGAACTCTTGTGGGTACTTCATTTTTTTTTCTGGGTGTTGCTGCTTTGTGGTTAAGGAGGTAAAAAAAGAAAAGGAAAAAAGAAATGGCGGCCTTATTGGGTGTTTACAGTTTTTTTTCTTCTTCATCTTCTTTTTCCAGTTCCAAATTCTGTTTTTTAACGTACCCGTACGGAACCGTATCATAGGAATAGAGTTCTTTAAATCGACGTTTTGTGTATCGGATGCTGTACATTTTTTCTTCTTTGCGTGTGACGATGGTATGGTCTTTGTTCCTGCATATTTTATGGGGGATAGTGATGGTGACTTGTCCACGGCATTGATTTGTTATCATTTCTTTTAGCGTGTTGAAATTTAATTGCTGCCCTGCATTGTAGTTTAATGTAAATCCTCTAATTTTACATATGTAGCTGGTGACGTTGGTATCCGGATTGTATATTTCTAAGCTGTAATTTTTCGGCCCTCCGCTGACAAATGTCTTGATGTACGCTCGTGGTCCATAAGACTCCATCTCATCCGATAAGCATCCCAAGGTACGTTGAAGGTTCAATGGTTGGCTCTCCAGGCTTTTCTGTAAAAATCACAGAATCCGCGTCGAAATATAAAACACGTTCCTGCAACATTTCCAGGTACTTGTACAGTTCCAGACGTGCCTGACATGTTGTAAATGCACCTAACACGACATTGGTGTTTCGGTTTTGAACAGGCACATGTTCATTGTACTCCCAGAACGCATATAACATCGTATCATTGATGGGTACAATTTGATGGAGTTTAATGTCGGGGAAGTGAGTTTTTCATAAAATTCTTCCGGCCGATCAATAATTGTGGTCTGGCTAAAGTTTGAACGTTGCGAAAGTTTTCCCCATAATGCGTTAACACAAAGCTTAGATAAACTTCTTCGTGCAGGATTATTTTCAATTTTGGACGGATCCAATGCAATACCTTCACGCTCCAGGACGGTTTGTATGAATTTTGATTTGTCTTCTTCGGTGACACAGGAACTGGGCCAGCCAGAAGCTTCCATTTTCGATTTCAAAAATGTATTGATATATTCCGTGAACAAGCCACCTGTTTTCGTGATGGGATCATATTGGATCATATGGGTTCAATGTCATAATCCCAAATTTCAAAGATTTCCACCGGTTGATATCCTAATTCTATTGCCTTCTGTATTTCATATGATACCCATGTTCCAGTGAGGCACCGCTCCTGATCGTTGTGCGTACACGTTGCTGTAGGGTCTGGGTTCATTTCTTCGGCACACGCAGCACACAGTGGAAAGAGTAGTTTCTTGTTGCATCGGTAAGGCAGGAGACCATGATAAAGATGGCGACTTGGTAATATCCTCATTTTGATCAGACCATTGACTTTATTTATTGATGGTATATTTTCATCACCCTGTAGATAAATTCTAGGATGGCCTACAGGGTATTTAGCACACTTATTTATGTAAGGATAAAGCGAGACAATATCGAAATATTTTATTACTTCCCCCGCTTTTTCGTCGACTTGGTGGTATAATTTCACACAATTGGTCCTTCCTCCAAAAAAGCTATCTCTTGGATTTAATGGTCTGCGGTTCATGTACGGGTGATTCTTCAGATACGTCGCCATTGTTGGATTTTGTTTTAAGAACTGATTAAATTCGCACTCCCACATTTCATGTACAATGTACCCCAATTCACGCAGTCTTGCATTTTTTCTTTGCGTTCGTTCATAACGGAATTCCATGGTGTCTTCTGGATTGCCATAGATGGGCTGATTACGGCCTGTAGTAATACATACTTTACACCCGTGATAAAAACAGCCAGCATGCTCGTAGACGTGCTCCTCTAACGTCTCAGGATCTTGGTAGTAGCCATCAACATGGAATCCCGCAATAAACACTTCTTTTTGTCGGGCCACATGTAAGATTTGTTTTCCTTCGCTTTTTTCAATGTAGGCCAGCCATTGCATTGCAGCGATCGATTGCGTACTTCTCCATCGATAGCCATGTGCCGGTAGAATTCCAATGGTGTTGGGTTTGAGGAAATTCCGGCGGAATACTAAATTGGAGGCACTTGCAATCGTGATCGTCTCCAAGAAGGGATTCACTTTGGTTTCTGCTTCAAATGACGTCATAAACGAAACACATGCTTGTCGCAGTACATTGACATCTTGAATACAATATTTGATAATTTCTTTCTGGAAATCAAACGTGTCATTACGATGATCGTTGTACCAATGCATGAACTTGTTTCTGTCTTCGACGGCCATTTCATTTGCACCATAATACTTCGTTTCTGGAAGTGGTCCAATATACGATTGATTTTCTTTGGTGTTGAAGAAATGCGGGAAGTATCCTTTAGTTGCGGGTAAATTGAACGCTTTTGACAATTTACTTAATGCCATAGGTAGGAAGTTCAAAGAGTCAATGAACGTCAGATTATTCAAGGTTAAACTCAGTATCTTGGTCCCATTTAATATGACGTCAGGTCTCCATTGGCATTGTTCTACCATGGTCTTTAGGATGAAATGTCCATCGTATCCCTCCGAGTTGTGAGCAAGACAGAAAATCCTATTTATATTGGGACGACGTTCCCGCAAGTACTGGAGAAAATCATAAACTGGATCCTCTCCTTGGAAAATATGCTGGCGCTGACCACACGTACTGCAAGACTGCTGGATATTATCGTTTTCAACACATGCGTAACATACTTGTTGTGCAACCAATAAATTTGGAACGTGTACATACATATTATCGCCAATATTCGTGTCCTGCATAGATTCTATATCGTAAAAAATCAATAATGCTTTCTTTGCGTGCATGAGCGAAGGAACACCAGGTTTCAAACATTGTCGATCAGGAAGCATAAAACATTGATGTGATCCCGGAACAATCTTCTTACAAACATTGCAAAAGATCTCATTACAATCATGAATGCGTTGTCCAGTATGCACAAAGGAATATACTCTGTAGCATTTACTACATTGCTTCACCATTTTGCATATAGGTTCCCCATGATGATATACAATATTACGATGATTATTAAAACATTCTTCGCCGTAAAATTGACGATTGCAGTCGTTACACAATATCGACGTTTGGTTCTTGTCGCATAGAGGTCTCTGTAAACATTTGGAGCACGTTACAGGACAATTTTTCACATGTCTGTTACGTTCACTGTACTTTTTATGGCACGCTTCACAGTAGAACTTGGTTGCAAAACAAGCAGTTAAGGATTGGATGATGTCAAAGTGGCCAGCCAAACAATTCAAATTTATGGGAGTGCGATTTTCGTCGTTGGGTCCCTCGTACATGATGTCATGGCCTGAGAAACTGGTATACACAGTAATTTTATATTCTTTGAGGTATGCCTGGAATTGTCGTATTTCATTTACACTGGCACCATGATCCAAACTCACTCCTGCATTTGAACATAACGCATCGACTTCTTGGTCCACAATACATTTTGTTTGATATTGATACTGCTTATGTCGTTTCACATCTACATTCTTGTATTTTTTCAGGCCAATAGCAATAACAAGGGCGTACGCCAGACACCTTGAATCTTGATTTTTTACGCGTACAATCCCTCGTTTGCAACGTAACAATTCTTCGTTTTGAAGTATTCCTTGGGCTAAACGATCTCCATATCCGTATCCTCTTGGAATATCCACACGATGAAAATGCACGGTGAATGGTTCGTGCAGGAGAAATGAATTGTTACTTTGTAAAACTCTTTCGAACGAGGCCCACATCGTTTCCAGTGTCAGGTTTCGTGCTTGGCGAAACCTCACCCAAAATGGCTTATTCGTGTTGCGTGGTGATATTACTGATAAACCAACCATCGCCTCATCGTCGACATTGGCTAATAAATGGTCTAGCATTGCTTGGAAACTGTTATGTACATACTGTATGATATCGGTTCCTACGGGCGGTGCGTTGAATTGAATTTCGAGCATTCTGCCCTCAATGTTAAATCGTCTATAATGACGAGTGATTTCATTGCGAACAGTAAAACCCGATTCGGCCATGGTTAGAAAAGGAGATAACAAACAAACAGGTACAATTGCGATAAATGTGTAAGGGAAAAAGGAATTGAGCAGCGTGAATTTACTACAAAAGAAAAGAAGAAAGAAAAATCTTAATCATCTGATAAACAGGAAATCATAACATTCATGATAAATTCTTAACTAAGTAATTCATGTAAAGGTCCTGAGTTTGATTCCCTGGCGGTGGCGTTCAGAATCTCATTATGAAAGCACGCGTACTAGAAATCAAAGTTTTTTTTAAATAATTATGTTACTGAAATGAGTGTTTTATTGCTGTCATACTGGAAAACAAACTCGAGACCATTACATCAGCATTTAACTGACCTACGATTCTATAGTGATAAAAAGAATGCATGAATGAATGTTTCATCAGTGTTGAGATGTGACAAAGTACGCGTAAGCATTTTTCCACTCACAACGACCTTTAAATGATGCGTTTGCAAGTTGAAGAGAACCATCAAACATTAACGATACACATACGTAATTGTCAAAACAAAATCTGTATAGCGTAAAACTTTTTAACCAAATATTCATGCGCTCGTGGCTAAGTGGATAGCGTACATGCTTCTAACATGGAAGGTCCTGGTTCAATCCTCAGTGGGTTTGCTTTCCACGTCGGATCGCTGTCAAGCCTTTTTTTGAAATTTAATATTCTCATGCGTTATCATACATTCTTTCAAAACTAAGCTAAGTGATTGACGTACACAACTCTGGCCCTGGTTCAGTCCCGGGTGATTGCTCGAATATCACGTTAAGCTGAAGGGGACGCTAAACTAAAATAATGCTTTCAATGGGAATCGAACCATATTATTCTCATGGTGTTGTTTTCGAAATTTTGTAATGCATTCTTTTCAAAACTAAGCGCACACATCTTTGACCATGGTTCAATTCCCGACGGACGCTCAGATTCAACATTAAGCTGAAGGGACGCTAAACCATATCATTTCTCGTGCTTAGTTTTAATGTGTGGGTTCGATCTCGTGAGTTTATTCGGATACTCCCACTTTCTCATTCCACTAATTCCACATAGCGTAAATATTCCGTACTAAAAGTAAAACAGTGTATTAGTGATCCGCCCACAAATATGAAATAAAATGATTTTCGAATCTTGTGTGAAAAATAAAATCTCACTGAACTTACCTCAAATTCAATGAACAAAAAGTCGGTGCAATGAAGCTTAAATGAAAACACTTTTAAAAGGAGACCTTCTCACTCGATAGTTGAGAGCGATGTAGGATTTGAAAAATGAAATTTAGATTTTTATTTAGGTCGTTGTGAAAACGATGTCATCATCAACCAATCAGAAACGAGGAAATTTATAAAATGACATCACAACGAACCAATCAAAACGCTCGCTGCTTTTGTCATGAATCACGAACGAAAACGATGTGTAACAATCGATCGTGACGTCATTCAAGTTTCTCAATAGTTACAACATCTAGTATCGCAGTTCTGATCCCAAAATGCTTTCTGTCAGGATCATGTCACTACCTGTCGTAACTGTGACGACATTTCATTTTCCTCATATTCCATACGAGAATGTCGATGTTTGCTTTTTTCGTGAATCATGCTGACACGTTCGTAGTAAAACTAAAGTAATACGATCCGCTGACGTTTGCATTTTCAATCATATGTGCTTCTATGTCAACACAAAAAAAAAGTCTATCAGCATTTTATTTTAATCCACGTTACACTGTCAGATTTATTTTCTTAAAGTATATGTGTATCCTTTTCAAGAACCATGGTTCGAAACCCACCAAGATCGATTAAAAACCGAATTCATTCATAGCTAAGCGGTTAGCATACACATCTTTGGTTTGAAAGACCTGAGTTCGATTCCTGAAAAAACATTTCTTAGGATTTTTCTTAAACTTGCTTTAAATTTCTAGTTCGAAAATTTTAAAAGTTTAGCTCGATAAAAAGTTTGATTTGAGAAGCGTTACACTGTCAGATTTATTTTCTTAAGGTATATGTGTATCCTTTTCAAGGACCATGGTTCGAAACCCACCAAGATCGATTAAAACCGAATTCATTTAAGCGGTTAGCATACACATCTTTGGTTTGAAAGACCTGAGTTCGATTCCTGGAAAAAACATTTATTAGGATTTTTCTTAAACTCGGTTTAAATTTCTAGTTCGAAAATTTTAAAAGGTTAGTTCGATAAAAAGTTTGATTTGAAAATTTTTAGATGTGATTTACATCTTTAGTTCGAAACTTTTGTTTTTAAAAATGTTTTAGTTCGACAAAATTTTGTTTCAATTTTTTTTAGTTCGAAATTTTTTGAAATTTTTTAGTTCGAAAATTTTTTTGGGTTCGAAAATTTTAGTTCGAAAGTTTTTAGTTTAAAATATTTTTCGAAAAATTTTTAAATTTTTTAGTTCGAAATTTTTTTGAAATTTTTGTTTCAAAATTTTTAGTTCGAAAATTTTTTGTTTGAAAATTTTTGTTTAAAATTTTTTTAGTTCGAAAAAATTTTAGTTTAAAATTTCTTGCACTCTGCGGAACCGTTTCGAAAAGAACCGGAGCAGTTTAGGTAAGACAAATCTGGCAACACTGTTTCCATTAATGAAGCGCTTACTGAGCGTTTAAAAAAAAATCGCTTAAACTCACAACAATGCGTTATAAGAAATCTACAAGCGACAAGGATGGACCCCTCTTTCACCATTGTTACTTCCAGAGACATAGGCTACTAATTCAAGGACAAGATCTCCATCAAGGTAAAAAAGCTGGTAATCATCTTATCTGTCAAAGAGAACGATAATATTTAATGTAAACTTCAGTACAATATCATGATACCAAAAAAGGGTTATTTAAGGAGGAGGTTGAACCCTTCATGGGAACTTTACGCATAACCATAAAAAGGGAACTAAATTCTAAAATCCAGGTCTAGGGTGATCACCGACATATCGCTCTATATTTCACTCATGGGCTGTGGGGGGGGGCTAAGATCATGTGACTTCTATCAACCAATCAAAATTGATGTACCAAAACATTCATCTTACCTGTAAAAGGAAACAAATGAGTGAGGGGGTTTTCCCATGTAATCTGTTCACCGTGTGGCGGGTCTAAAATCATGTGACCTCTATCAACCAATCAGAATCGAGATACCAAAGTATACATCAGAAAGGACACCCTAATTTCAAAAATCCTAGGACCTAAAATCACGTGATCTCTATCATCCAATCAGAATCAAGGTACCAAAGCACTTATCTTACCCGTAAAAGGAAACGAATTAGTAATGGATTTCCCCGCAAGGGTAAAACATGACGTCATACCATGTGACCTGTTCACCGTGTAGCGGGTCTAAGATCATGTAACCTCTATCAGCCAATCAGTATCGTAGTACCAAAGTACTCATCAAAGAGGATACCCAAATTTCAAAATCCCAGGGTCTAAGATCATGTGACCACTATCAACCAATCAAATTCAAGGTACCAAACCACTCATCTTACATATAAAAGGGAACGAATTTTAAAAAAAATCCCTGAGCCTAAAATCACGTGACCTCTATCAGCCAATCAGCATCGTGGTACTAAAGGATTCATCTTACCCGTAAAAGGGAACGAATTTCAAATATCGCAGGGTCCAAAATCACGTGACAGCTGTCAACCAATCATAAACACACATCTTACCCGTAAAAGGGAACAAATTTCAAAAATCCAGGGTGAGGGATTTCCCCGCAGGGTAACTCATGACGTCATACCATGTGACCTGAAAATTTGAATTTCCCGCGTGGGCGGGGCCTAAAGTCACGTGACCTCTCTCAGCCAATCAGAATCGAGAAAATTTTTGCTGACTCGACTAGATATAACGGGACCACTACTATGAATCTATGCTAAGTATTAACGTATAGATAGTGCAAATAGTGGAAATTACCTATGGAAAAAGACGAATTGTTAGCCCAATCGTAATGAAAAATCGTCTTTACTGTAGAACAGGTTCAGCTTACGTAAGAAAGCAAATAGCTCAGTTAGATAAAGCAACGAGTTTGTATACCGAAGGTAGACGGTTCGAATCCCGTGAAGGACTGTTGTCATTTTTATCACTAAGGTTATTTTATTTATTTTTTATTTGGGAAAGAATCAAATTGTAACATATGTGTAAAACTCATGACGATACCAAAAAAAAAAAAAAAAGAGAGAGAAAATATCGTCGCATTTGCATTAGTGTCTCTAATTTTTGTTTGCAAACAGATTCGTAATTATTTCCCCTGTGCTCACTGATGCATAACGAATGTTTTCCAGTAAATGTTAATTCTAATTTGGAGAATTTTATAGTTTCACAATTCCTCACTACATAGTCTTCTATCTACGTGTTTGGATATTTTGATAACAGATTTCCCTATTAAATGTTTAATTTTCTCTATAAATATTTGTCTTAAATTGAAATTGTTTTGAATTTACTACATAAGCAAAGTTGCCCGAAGGACGAGAGCTCAAGTAACAGATATTCTACGTAAAAGCAACCTATTGTAGAATGATGATGCTTCTTACCTTCAGCACATAATCTTAACGTTAGAGAGTCAGAGAGAGAAAAATCCTGTTTTTCCTCCCCTATGACCACTCATCTTAAAGCTCTACCTATAATGATTCGTGTCACATAATTTCGGCTCTCCAAAGACATTCATAATTATTATTATTATTATTATTATTATTATTATTATTATTATTATTATTATTATTATTATTATTATTATTATTATTATTATTATTATTATTCCTGAATATGCCACCATTACATAATGTTGTAACTTTAGACATCTTAGTTTAATGTGCTTTGTTTAGTAATAATTTGAGCAACCACGTCACAAAATTTAAAATGTATGAGGGGGCACGACGTTTTATTTCCCCTCCTCTCTTTTCAGCACCCTCCAACACAAGGTATATAATTTCTGAGAAGCAGGGCAGACAAAATGAATAAGAAATATATTTAGAGCATCCTTTCCTCCTTCGTGAATGTAATATCACGTAGCATTTTTTATTCTACTGAAGACGACTCTAGGTCGTTATGGTTAGGTAACAAAAGAAATACCTAATATATTTATAGCGCCCCTTAACTGTAATATTACCTCTTCTTTATTTGTTCGAGGCTTCCCTACACAACCAAGGGTGACAAAAAGAATAGGAAAAGTGTCTAAAGATTACAAAAGACTTTATATTTTGTCAGAAACAAGGCAGTATATACACAACATTGCTTTCGTTAACAAGTGTTTCACCCTTGAGTCGCTTATAAAATTAGGCAGAATAACTGTTGCCGATCATTGTTCTAGAGGGATTTGTCCAGGGTGGTTTGGTGTCGAGCTAATAACGATGAGTATGTTTATTTACATCACTGTTAAAGAAATAGCAAACTTTCTGAAAGGAACTTACTTAGGAAACAAATCTTCCTTCTACTTAGCCAGAGCCCACTCTGAAAAATTGCATCTGGCGTTCTGAGTGAAAGTTCTATGGGACTATTAGAAAAATATATTCCCGTTTCCACGCTGATGGTAGAATTTCTTAAACCGTTATTGAATTACGTTCGAAGGGTAGGCGTAAATAGCGCCCCGCAACAATGTGGCGTGAGGACCGCACAAGCTGCAAGGCCAAAAAGTATACAGAAAGTACGCAGGGGCGGAGCAGGCCAAATTTTCACACGGGCAAAGTGACTTTTTGGCGCCCTTCCCCTAGTAGTAGCCTATATTTTACATTTTATTATAGTGTTTTTAATAGTTTAAACCAGGAGCGTCATTTCAGATTTTGCTTTGGGGGGGGGACAAGACCTCTTGATATAAGAAAAATTTCGCGTTTTTCACTGATTTACTACTATTCTAATGATAAAATCTATATACATCTCAAACTCAGGGGGGGGGCAAATGCCCCTCCCTGCCCTCCCTAAATGACGCCCCTGTTTTAAACCCATTTTCAAAAAGAAATCCTTACCTAGGAAAACTTCACAAAGAATATGGCCCGCTATAAACAATACCAACTCCACCCCCCCTGGTCTAGTGGCTAGCACGCCTGCCTTCAGTGGTACCGGGTCCAATTCCCGGTGGATTACTGTTGAACGATAAAAGTGGTTCGGATTCCACTATAATTAGTATCCACATCTCCCTTGCCCATTAAGGCATAACCGTGGAACGCTAAACTCAAGCAAACAAACAAACAATACTTAATTCCCGGCACTCTTTATTCTACATGCCATCTCTCAATTTTTCGATACAGCCCCCTTAGTACTATGAAACTCTTTTCTTCCATAGTGAAATGGAAAAAGATCATATAATTGCCAGTACTTTACAAGAATATAAACCAAAAACGTCAGTAGAAAGCACATTATAAAATTTACTTTTTGAGGCTCGTTTTGGTGCCCCTCTTTCTCTGGCGCCCCGGGCAGTCGCCCGGCCCTTAGTCCGCCCTTGAAAGTACGGACGCATAACTAAGGACTGCGGAGGAGAGGTTAACCTTCATGTTATGCCACTGGTTTGACGTGTTTGAAATGTTCAGTAAGTGATCGGTTAGTGAAATAATTTCGACAGTTACTGATGTTTAAAGTTTAGCTAAGATAAAGCTACCTAATCAAATACATTTGATATCGGGATGTCACAATTTGATTTTTCCTCACATAAAAAAGATAAAATAAATAGTAATAAAAACCCTTACTCGTACTGGGCTCCTAACTAACTAACAACCTAATTCTTACAGACTAGTTGCTCTGACCAACTGAGTTTCGATTTCTTACGCGAAAGAAGTCTGTTATATTAAGAGGCATGCTTTTCATTATCAAAACTGTTCGAAGTAATACGAACATGGCTTAAGAACAGAGACGGAACTGAATTACCACTCGATTGACCTTGAAGGCAAATCACCAAAGCGTAGCTATAAACGTGAGTTCAGCATGCATTTCTCTAGAGTTGTGTTCAGTATTCCTATCTGCCAGTCATGCTTGTTCGTAGAAGTAATATGTTACAAACCTGACCTTTCGATACAGCACAATAGCAAAAGAATAAAAGGGAAGGAATTCTTGCCCTTGTGAACGTTGGATACCACCATGTGCAATAAAACTGTCGCGTCTCCTTGAAGTGATATTTTATCGAAAATAACTCGTTTTCCTTTATATAGTCTATCCGAAGTTTTTGAGGGTTTCAAAATGAGGAAATGTTACTGACAAACAAGGACGCATTTAGGGGTGGGTCCAGGAGGTCCGGACTCCCTCTGAAACCCCAACTTTTCTGTAAATTTAGCCTAATTTTGGGGATTATCTTTTAAAATTTTATTATAATTTATCCTAATATTGAAGTCGGACCCCTCCCGAAATAAATTACTGCATACGTGTCTCTGACAATTTTCAATATATTCGTTAAATAATAAAGTAAAATAACTAAATTAGGAGCAAAAAGCTTTAATAATAATAATAATAATAATAATAATAATAATAATAATAATAATAATTGAAGCGAGCTTAACGAGTTTCAACCGTACGACTCAACCAACGTTTGGGTGCCTGTTCGTTCGTCTGCTCCTCTCAAAAAAGACATTTCATTTTAATGAAACTAGTAAGTGCCTTCTTTTAGCTCTGCGGAGTAACTATTGCTTGGAATATGAATCTGCAAAACATAAGAGGTAAAATTAACCAAATGGTGCAAGTTTCCACTTATATATATAAAACAATTTTGCAATATCAACTACGTGAATCTTGTCCCATAAAGAAGCCGAAACCCCTACACCGAAGAGCCCTCCGAGATTTGATCATTGTCCACACGGACTGAAATTGTCATTTGAAGCCAAGACTTTAATATGAAGCCAATAATTTCTTTAAAATAGACGGAAAATTCGGAAGTTATAAGCATTTTCATATTTTTGCCTTTTCCCATAAGGGAGCCGTAGCCCCCTATACTGAAGAGCCCCCCCCCGGAGATTTGATCATTGTCCACTCGGACTGAATTTGTCATTTGGAACCAACACTTTAATACAAAGCAAAATATTTCTTTAAAATAGACGAAAAATTCGAAAGTTATAAACATGTTAATAATTTTGCCTTTTCTCATAAGGGGGCCGTATTAGCCTACACTGAAAAGCCCCACGAGATTTGATCATTGACCACTTCGACTGAAACTCTCATTTGAAACCAAAACTTTAATATGAAGCCAAAAATTAAACTTTTACATCAATTTAAACTGACTGGGTTCCGGTTGCCCCCACTATTGTTTAGTTTAGTTAAGTGGTAATTTGTGACAGCTTCACATCATCAAAAGAATGTTTCACTTCCCCTCCCCTCCCCCAGGAGTTCGTGCTGGATCCACCACTGGAATCAATAGACACTCTTCCTATTCTTTTTGTCACCCTTAATTGTGTAGGGGCTCCCTCGTACAAATAAAGAAGCGGTAATATTACAATCAAGGGGCGCTATATATTAGGTATTTTTAGTTACCTACCCCTAACCGCACAGGGCCATCTTTCGTAGAATAAAAAATATTACGTGATATTCCAATCATGAAAGGGGAGAGGATGCTGTAAATATATTTCTTATTCATTTTGTCTGTCCTGCTTATCAAAAATTACTTTCTGTTGGAAGGGTACTGAAATGAGAGGGGCAAAATAAAAAGTCGTATCCCCTCCTACATGGTTGCTCAAATAAGTACTAAAGAAAACATTTTAAACTAAGATATTTAAGATTTAAACTAGGAAACTAAGATATGCTTACATTATGTAAGGATGGCATATTCAGGATTATTATTATTATTATTATTAATATTATTTGAATGTTTTTGGAGCACCGAAATTTTGTGAGACGAACAATGATATGTAGAGGTTTAAGATGGGTGGTCATAGAGGAGGAAAAACAGGATTTTTCTCTGTCTGACTCTCTAACGTAAAGATTATGTGCTGAAGGTAAGAAGCATCATCATTCTATAATAGGTTGCTTTTACGTAGAATATCAATTACTTGAGTTCTCCTCCTTGGGTCTACTTACCTTATGTAGTAAATTCAAAACAATTTCAATTCAATACAAATACATTGTAAAACTTTTCCGTAATTAAACATCTAAAGAAAATTAAACATTTAATAGGGACATCTGTTATCAAAATATCCAAACACGTAGATAGAAGACTATCTAGTGAGAAATATTGTGAAACTTTATAAAATTCTCCAAATTAGAATTAACATTTACTGGGAGACATTCGTTATGCGCCAGCGAGCATATGGTGAGCAGTGAGCACAGGGGAAATAATTACGAAACTGTTTGCAAACAAAATTAGGGACGCTAGTGCAAGTGCGACAACGGCATTTTTTTTCTTTTTTTGGTATCGTCATGAGTTTTACACATACGTTACAATTTGATTCTTTCCCACATAAAAAAATAAATAAAATAACCGTAGTGTAGTGATAAAAATGACAACGGCATTTCCAGGGGATCGAACCCGCTACCTTCAGCATATAGACTCGTTGCTTTAACTAACTGAGCTATTTGCTTTTTACGTGAACTGAGCCTGTTCCGGTAAAGACGATATTTCATTACGATCGTCCTACCAATTCGTCCTTTTCCATAGATAATTTCCACTATTTGCTCTATATTTATGTTAATACTTAGCATATATTCATATATTTGGAGTTTGCAGATAATGCATATAATAAGACATACTAGAAATATTCGTTAAAAGTTTAGTTTGTAGATTTAATCCACATTTCTCTCAATGACATAGATGTCGCTGCTTCGTGTTGAAATGCAGAATTCCCTCGTGTTCTTGAAAATTTCCCACTTTAGCAGAGTTGGTAATTCTCGAGATTTCTGTCGATTTAATGTTTTTTGCTTCTAATTTCTTTATTTTAAGCTAATATCTAACACAAATATTAAAAACGGGTTTGTTATTAACCTGTCCTGCTGGGGAAACCTTCCGAAATTTCGAACATATAAAGAAAACGGAGATATTTTCAAAAAACTTCAAAATAAAGAGACGCGTCATTTATTTTGCGCATGGTAGTACATGTGATTGTTCTTTCCCCTTTCCCTTAGAATTGGTCTTTTACCTCTTCGGAATCAATCTTTTTCCTCCCTTGGAATTTTTCTCTTGCCCTCTCCCATGGAATCTGTCTTTTGCCTCCCCTATGGTGAAAAAAGCCTGTAGGCGTCTTTCCACTTGGTTATCTGTCCAAAATCACGTTTTATTTTATGTTACACCTAGGGGGGGGAAGTGAAGGGGAACGCTAGGGTATGCCGTCTCCCACCTCCAAAAAATATGTACGGCGTTCCCCTAGTTATTAAAAAAAACTGTGAGACCATGCCGCTACCTACCGTCCCCCTAAATTTTCATATTCACTTTTACCCCTGGTTACACCTTGTCCTTTGATGAAGTGCTACTCAAAGCTTCAATGCCCTTTAATTTTCAGAGCTTTCGTTGAGGGTCATAAGCAGGAGCGTACCCACGGAGATTCCACCTGCTCTGGATCTCCACTCAGACCCGTAGCCAGCCCAAAAATTTAGGGGGGGGGCGGTAGAAGTTAGGGGGGGCCCGATCAAATCATATTATACTTCATCACCATATTATAGTTCATTTGCAAACCTACCGTGAAATTTTATGGGGGCCAGCCAAAGTTTAGGGGGGCCCGGCCCACCTTGCCCCCCGTGGATACGGGCCTGTCTCCACTCTCTACGGATGCGCACGAGACAAGATTTGAGGCTGTCTCGTCTCGAAAATGTGCTGTAAAAGTGATGTCTCGACTCGAAAAATGTATTCTTCTTTATTGGAAGAGCTGTGTCTTGACTCGAATTTTGTCAGGAAAAGTTCTGCTTCGACTCGTCTCGTGCACATCCCTACCACCTTCCCAAAACTTCCTGATTCAACATGTATTAGTACACTTTCTCAACAAAACTATACACTTGTTTAACAGGGAAATGATTGATGTAGCATGGAAATTTGTTCTTACGTTTCATCTGTGCTCTTTCTCTTATAAAAAACAATCTAGTTCTATCATTTCTTTCCTCTGAAAATATACGTACAAGATTTTACAATTACTTATCGTCTTTTCGGGGGCAAAATAATGCCCGTTCAATACTACATAGGCGTATGATTATAGTATTGGACCCCCCCTTCCTTTTCAAAGCTTAGACCACTTCGAATAAGAAATTTCTTGGTGCCTGTCTGGGCATAAGTATAATACAGCTGTATCGATAGCAGGCCGATTAGCTGTGGAAGTGCGAATTAAAGTGAAGTGGGTTTAGTAAGTTTATAATAACTTACTAATGAAAAATTTGAAACTATATTGGTGGAAACACTGGCGTCATTACCTTCTTAAATCTGAGTGGGGTTGGATGAATCAAAATCAAAAATCTCTTTCCGACAAAAGTTATATATATACAAAGTAATGTAGTTTCTTTAAATGTATTTGAATAAAATCGGGGGGACACGTCCCCCGCGATCCCCCTCTCCCCGCGAACGACGCCCATGGTGAAATGTCTGCCTTTTCCCCTATTCCAAGTAAAACTTAAAAATGCTACTATTATTTCAAAATACGAACAGAACTACAGAAAACAGTTATACATGATTTGCGAATTTAAGCACCAGTGGCCATTTTGACAATATGGCCTTGTGTCCATCTTGAATAAAGAAAAACACAGCTTTCTTACAAGGCTGGCTAGAATATTTATTATAAAAAAATTAGTTTATTACTTATAACTTTTCGAGTTTAATTTTTTATAATAAATATCCTAGCCAGCCTTGTAAAAGCTGTTTTTTAATTTACACCAGTGGCCATGGCTGATTCCCAGATATGTGTCAACTAATATGAAACTATTATTTACATCTACATATAAATAGATGTCCCGAAATTTCTTCTCCCTCCGCTTGCTCCTATCTCGAAGAAATTCAAGTTTGCGTGGTTACCAAGGGCGCCGATCCTGGGGGGCCCGGTCTCCCCCAAACCTCATGTGAGCCCCCTATTCTATTTATGAGTATACAATATTTGGTATAATTTGAGTGCAATTTGTCTTAAAATCTTCATATATATACCTTCTACAACTGAATTCCCCCCCCCCCAAATTTACAGAGAAATCGGCGCCCTTGGGGGTTACTATTAATAGTAGACCTTGATTTTATTGAAAACATGATAACAGTGGCGGATCTAGAAAGTAAAATCTTGGGGGGGGGGCAGCCAGAACCCAGATAGGTATATCATTAGTTTACTATAAACTTTCAAAAATATATAAATAATAGCTTAAATTATTTTTGTCACGCAAAAAACTGGGGACCTAGGCCCCCGGCTCCGGATTATATCCGTCACTGCATTGTAAACCATATAAATTACATATGGAAGTTTAAAACAGTACATATAGACAAGAAATTTCACGAATACTTTTTTAGCGGCTTTTCACCAAAAATACGAGTCACCTTTAGCGACTTTTTGCGCTAGCATCTTGGCAACACTGCATCGCAGCCTCAGTACGTTGCAGCTTTGCAGACAGCACCAAAAATCCTCCCTTAACCACATTTCCAAGGAATAATCCTAATTCCCAGCTGTAGACAACGCGTAATGAAAACCGTAGCAATTTCTTGACGAAACCACTGTAAATGTATTCAAAACTTCAAACAAGTAAACATTGTTATACAGCATATTCTAGAAGCGTTGCTTATATTGACTTACGTAGTATGCAACTAAAACATGCCCGTCACCATGTAACTGAGGAGACACAACGAAAATCAAATATTAACGCAAAAGATAAATACAACATAGTAGTACGTAGAATGCATAGCTAATTAAAGAGCTAAACAAATAAGCCACGTGAATTACAACTAATAATAATAATATGGTTGACTGGTGACTTTTATCCTTTAATTAAACTGATCATTTAATTGACTTTGAATAACTAATTACTTCATTAGGCTATTAGTTTTCTGTTCGCTAGAGCGAAATGTAATAGTAATCAACACTATACATATTTAGTAAACTTTACGCGGAAACTGCATTCATCTTATTACATTGTGAAAATTACGAAGTATGTTGACATTCTTTTTATTCTGCCATTTTGGATCCGCCATTTTGTTTTTTTTCAACTTTAGTTGCAGAATCGTAATCAGCACCCTCAATAACCCCTTAACACTAAATTTCATTCAATTTGAATATAATTATCATATTTTGACCAGCTTTTTGCGTTTACGCCCCACTGTATGGTAGCCAGCTCAAAAATGTAGGAAGGGGGGGGGGGCGATCCAATCATATTATTTACAGTTCATCACCATATTAAAGTTCAGTTGCAAATCTACCTTGAAAATTTTAGGGGGGCAGCAAAAATTTAGGGGGACGCCCCATAGACCTCCGTGGATGCAGGCCTGCCTTTTTCATTAAAAAAAAAATTAGTTGTGTTGTTTGCGTTTAAAAGAGTACGTCCATTTGCTTCAAAGTTCAAATGAGCGTTCACTTAAACTCTTTTCGCGTGGTTCAAGGAATGCTAAGCTCAGTATATCTGATTCAAATAAAACAAGATAAATTTTTACCGTTGTTGGTTTCCGATTTTGATTTTGATCCGAGTTCAGCAATAAAACAAGCAAAGAAAGCATTCCGCGTGGTGATCTTTTCTTGGCAGTTATTCTGTGTGGGGGGAAAAAAAGTCAGAAAATAAAAGTTGTATAGTTACTTAAGTTCAAATTAAGAATATGGAGAATTTAATAAAATACAATAACATCTTAATACATCGTAATCTTATTTTCCTTGTGTATGCCCACTATTTGCGTATATATTTATAATATCCTGACATACTGGAACGGTATAGAAGTGAGTAGCCATGCATTGGTACTTATTACAAAATAGATGTGTACATATTCCTTGATACAGAACTCTCTTTTGTCTATATGGTTATCATACGAGTATTTAGCGCGGGAGACCCGAGCTCAATTCCCAGTGGGAACTTACGTGGTTCGGACTCCACGCTAAGCTGTAGGTCCGGACCCAATATGTGCTCCGCGAAAACCCAGGAACCGCGACGTATTGAAAAGGGGATCTGTGGGACATTTTATTTCCGTTAAATCTTATCATATTCTAACACTTGGAATGTTCAACGCATCTTTCATCAAAAAGATGTGACCCTAGAATGAAATATCGTTAATTCCACATGTTGGGAATCATATCCATAAGTGGACCGAGTTTTTATACCGGAAGTACTTAACATTGCTTATGTTAAAATTTACAAGCAAAAGGATTTATTAAACATGACGAAAGTTATTAACCTGGCTATTCTACAAGATATTATGCTTACGTATGTAACACGAGATATGCCGCCATTAGTTGAAGTTGTAAAGTCCATAAGACAAGAATAGCGCAAGACGCGAGCAGTTAGTCCCTTTCATACAAAGAAGAAACCAAGATAGCCTACCACGCCATCAACACCAAAGCCTATACTTACCTCCAATCAATTTGCGACTCTTACAAGTACCGACGGAGAGGTTCATGTAGAAACCACCTTGAACCACCTTGAACCACCTTGAACCAACCACCTTATAGAAACCTCCTATTCCAACAAATCGATTTACGTATATGACTGTCCCCGACATCAAGATTACGTACTCAGATAATCTCTCAAAAGTGCAAAGAAGCTCCATCCTTTCTTTTCATGGAAGCCTACTTGAAAATCATGATTTTGATTCAAGATGATTTTGATTTCGTGTAAGATAGTGCAGAACATATTACACTTCACCATGGAAATCAAGGAAAAGGTTGAAACCGTACTCAGAAACCTACTCTCGCATGACTATTACTGACTGACAAGGGTTGAATTGAGTTGATTTTAAGTTTAGCGTCTCTTTCATCAGCGAGGCTATATGAGAAGTGGACCTATTGAGTAACATGGAATTCGAACCACATGAGCTTCCACCGGGAAAGTGACAATGATATCAACAAATAGAAACACGACATCAACATCTATAACTGAAAGCAGTTCACCGCCAACTATAGGGAAATGTGCAGCGCCAAATACTAGGGGAAGGGAGTATAAAGTGACCAGGGCGGGTAAAGTGGGCTTCGGCACTTTTCTCGCCTATATATATTTGACACCTGTCGCAAGTAGGACCAACCAGTTGCGCTAGTTGCTATTGTAGATCTAGACGACAAAAGGATCAGACGCAAATTTTGTTCTGCTTATATGAAGAAAAAGATATTTCCATCTATTGTTGATGTAAGGGTAAGTATTAGTTTAACAATGATTTTCTCCCAACTATATAGAACTTGATGACTTTATCATCAAGTGTAATACTTCTTAATATTTTTCTGTTATTTAGTAGTGTTTAAGTTTTGATGTTCAGAGCGAGAAAAGAAATATATAATATGACGTGCAATCGGGCAAAGTGGTCACAAGCAGAGGCAGTTAAGTAAACATCTCACTGTGCTTGTTGCCGCTTTACCCGACACTTCCAATTGATCCAAATATTGCTAAATATGTATAAATTAGTCTTAATACTTTAATATTGAAATAGCGGTTCACTTATTATATACTTGCAACGTTAGGTGCGCTTATATAGACTTAGGTCTATATTCTTGATCGAAAAGTTATTACGCTATTTTGTTCTATTAACAAATAAATGCATTTGACTATTTTGAAAGGTGGTAGCTTCTATTTGAATTCTCTGTATTCACTATTTGCTAACTTACTTACGACTACAGGTAACCTACTATAATAACAGTTTCTACCAGTTTTACAAATTAAGTGGATTCTTAATAGATGACTATTGGATATAAAGATGCACTTAAACTCCCTAAATTAACAAGTCAATTGTAATCTATAAATTCTCACACCGTATCATGACGCCGCGAATGATATCCCATAAACAACAGACATGCCCATAAGCAACATCCCACAACAACAATGTTGTGTTGTAAGCAACAGATATTGTAGGGAAGCGTGTCCACTTTGCCCGACCAGGTCGGGTAAAGTAGACATTTTGTATGACTTGAAATTTTCAATAATCACTCCGTAAAGCTTCTTCAAAACAGGTTAATTTAAATATATCTTAAAACTTAAGGACGGATGTACACTCATGTCCAAAATGATTGTCACATATCTATAACTGTCTTCTTGTAAGAATATAATTTGATAATGATTTTCCAGGGTACTTTTAATACTGATACTATATGTGGAGTCGGGAAATATATATTTGTGGTAAATTTCATTTTTTTTAGACCCTTCTGTCTCTCGATCACTGGCACGTCCCAGTACCTCCCTTCTTTCATTCCTTTTTTCGCACGGTAGTATAAAGCATAAAGGCTCTGAACCGACCATTTTATTTTTATTTTTTATTTTTTAAAAAAAGACACCTCCCACAACGAAATAATCCCAACAAATTTTTCTGTCGCTGATGTTCGACTAAGCTGAAAGCCAGTACAAAAATTATGTTGGGACTCCTCCTCTGAACGTTCTCCGCAAAGGAGCCTTTATCAGTTCCCATTTCAATGTATCCAATTAATTGTTTCTATTCATTATTAGTAAGAGGATTAAGTGTAAACATCTCCTAGATATTTTTCGCAAAGTTTATTTATTACATAAGTAGATTAATGTTTGTAGAGCATTTTGGTAACATGGCTAGTACTCTGAAGAACATTATGTGAACAAGTACTGTATGTGCGTGTGCTGTTATTGAAATTCATTATTTGTGGAACTCTTGATGCCTGCTGAAAACAAATAGCAGCTTACTTTTACCCATTTACAGAAAGAGAAAAAAGCAAGAAACAAATTACTAAATTATTTTATTTTATTAACAATCACCAGTTACAGCTCAGAGGCCATTTTACACTGGATAACAACAACAACAACATTAACAATGGAAAGGATTTGGGAAGGTATCGACCAGGGCCTGTTTACTAGGTACCATCCCGGTATTTGCCTGGTAGGACTGAGGAAAACCTCAGTCAGGATGGTCGGCAGCGGGATTCGAACCCACGACCTCCCGAATGCGAAGCCAACGCTCTACCACTTGAGCTAAGAAATATTGATTATCATTACATTTATTGTATTATAAAGTTAAGATATAAGAATCAGACTTTTTTTAAAGCATCTTTATATCCGGACCTTAAAGGCAGAGGGGAGTATGTCTTTTTATTAAATTTTCAGGAGAGACAGAAAACAGTAATTTACTTCTTTTTGCCTTTAAGTCCCTTCGGACTTATATCCAATTTTGTTGTTGCTGTTTGATAAAGTATTCATAATACAACTACAAGCTTTCTAAGAATAAGGGATATCCGAACACGAGTTTCAAATCTGGCAATAATCATTTTCAGAAAAAAATGACTTACTCCCCTCTGCCTTTCCGGATATATATATATAATATCAGTGGCGAATCCAAGGGGCGCTATAGCCCCTCCCTTGACGCTCAGCTATACACTGGATAAAACGGCAAAATATGGTTTAGCACCTCTCTTGATCATATCCTAGATCCGCCACTATATATATATATATATATATATATATATATATATATATATATATATATATATATATATATATAGGGGTCTATATATGGGTGATTCCACGAAAAAGGGAAATTTTCTGTCACGGGCATTTCTTCAAACTACTACTAGAAAGAATCACCTCATTTTTATTTTGTTTGGTAGTAACCGTCACAAAGTAGGTATGCCCTGTATAGCAGTTTGCAAATATAACACGAAACATACGTAATAAAAAAAAAATAATTATTACCCAATTTCTCAACACCGTGGCCTGTCACAGACTACAGTTGACTGATTTTAATCAATAAATTACAACTGAAGTCGCAAATCAAACATCATTTAATGGTAATTAAATGGAAGAGAACACTTGAATGTTTAGGTTTTGTGGAAAGTAAACCATTATAATGATTATTTTCGAAAGCTTGACTATGCTTCGTTTCTGTCACCTCTATTTCGTCTCAACTCCATGGCAATAGAAAAAATTATCATTGCTCTCAACAGATAGCATGGTCGTCCACATTGGCAACACCCACAAGAAGACAAGGCAGACATGTTTGACTGGAGAACAGAAAAAGTTGTGTGCATGTGTTAAAAGCTATAGGAAAAATATTTTTGTGTGTGGAAAGCAGGTGCGTATATTAATTGATACTCAACACCATGGTATTTATTACTGAATGTATTTGTATGGTATATACCTTCTTTCCCTTGAGGAACCTACGCCTTAACGTAGAAAATTCGTACACAATTACTCACATGTACTGGTTAAAAAGTGGGCCGGTAAAGATAAATTATATTCGATTTTCTCAACTCCATGTCCATCTGAAAACTAAGGAATCCACGGTGTTGAGACAAGTTCACGGAGTTGATAAGTCTATAGTGTATGTTATGCTCATGCTCTTCCAAATATTTGTTCTTTCAATATATTGATAGAAATAAAGCTCGTTTATGGTCTAGTGACTAGTATGCTCGCCTTTCGTGCGTGGTTCTGGGTTTGTTTTCCGGTGGAAGCTCAAAAATTAATGGTGTTTACTTCGCACAGTGAGGCAATTGAAAAACTCATTTGAGTAGAGATGTACTGAAACCTGATCGCACAGACTATCACAACGGCCGTAGGAGCCGACACGCTGACCACGTGTCATTCACACTCAAAGGCCGACTGGTGCGTCCTAGCCCATTTAAGGAGTGTTTCGCGGAAGTTCAGATTTGGGACTGTGAGGTAGCCGGAGGTAAAACTTCAGTCAAGTCAAGATGGATGGTATATATCTGTTTTTAACCTATTGACGTCTCAATCTTATGATGAGAAATTATAATTATGCAAAATGAATAGTGATATGACACTGAAAATGAGTGTGACTGCTGTTTATTATGATGACAAAGGCCGTAACTATTTTTAGATTTCAGCATTAATACAGTATAACCGCATGTTAATAATACCAAACAAACTAACTTGCAGAGCAAACTTAAAAATAATAGTTAATTGCCTTAATTAGAGTTTTGTTTAAGCACAAGTTTAACGTGGTAGTATACAGTAGACTGAAGGGTCGGGAAAAGCAACTCAGTGACCGGGACCTAGGTCTGCATCTGAAAATATAAAACCTCAGCTGAGGTCAAGAAAGAAAAGAATGATTGGAGGCAGTTTATATCTTCATTGTATATTCTAAGGACCTCAGTGATCATAGATTGATGTAACTTAGAGGTCCTCGTCTCATGAATAACATCTCTGTACTTAAAAGCAGTGGCGTATTTAGGGGGGGCTTCCGGGCTTAAGACCCCCCGAAATATTACTTACTATAGTAAAGTATATTAAATATCTTGCAGAATTTTCACATTTTCAGGCAAATCCCACCCCCCCGAAAGTTAGCAAAACCCCTCCCGAAACAAAATTGTAAATACGCCACTGCTGAAAAGGTACGCTAAACTCCAACTATTAACTATTGATAGAAGTTGTAAAGAAACATAAACAAAGAGTATGATTGAAAGCTCACTATTATCCTTGAGTAAAGAGCAATCCTCATATGTAGAGTTATGCTTGTGAATGTATATAGTAAGCACAACCTTTATATCTCTAATCATTCATTAACCGTAGCTTATAGAAGGAAGATAAAATTTTAAACAATGCAACTTGTTACACACTTACACCGTTCAAGGGAAAGAGATGATGCAAAACGTCCACAATTTGTATGGGGCGGATCCAGGACCGACTTCTGGAGGGGGGGCGGTGGGTTGTCATACTGCTACTTTTAAAGGCTCCAAACTTTGGGAATGGTTTTATTTATATATATAAAATAAGAAAGTTTCCTCTTCTGGGGGGGCGTTCGCCCCGATCGCCCCCCCCTGGATCTGCCCCTGGTATACTGGGTATTACAAAAATTTGTCACAGTATTTTGGAAATGGGGTCCTCACATCAAAATAAGAAAAAAGTTAATATGGATTTGTGATTAGAAGTGTATAGTTTCGTACTTATAGGGTACCGAAAATGTGAGAAATTGAAATTTAAAGGTCCATAGTTTCACTACTATAGGATCGATCATAGTCGGGTCAAGACATCACTGAGGAACTAGTATGTGAACTATCCAAATATCCATCTTTCAGAACCTCCTTTACTTGCATAATCATTTTTAGAGAGGATGTTTGGGAGTACTTTATCCTCCTACCTCTTTACCTCTTCACCTATCCCCATATTTCCACCTCCTCTATTCCTCCACCTACCTCTATATATATATATTATATACAGGGTGGTAGGTAACTCCACCGACAAACTTTGGGAGGCGATTCCTTATACGAAATGAAAGAAAAAAGTTCTAATAAACATGGGACAAAAGAACGTCTCCTTTCAGAGTTATGAACTACCGAAAATTCGAATTATCACGTTTCAAACATCTTGGCTTAGAGACTATAGGGCCTATCCCAAGCGGTTTATAGAATTACACAGGAACTGGTATACGCTCTATCTAAATATCCATGTTTCAGAATTCACCGGAACCAGCGAAACAAACCTACCATTAGTACTTAAAGGAATATCCCTATACTTCAACTTCCTTTTCACAGTTCCTTTCACCGATAACGGAAGATGGTAAAACATGGATATTTAGATAGAGAACATACTAGTTCCTGTGTAATTCCTTAAACCGCTTGGGATAGGTCCTATAGTTTCTAAGTTAGGGAGTTTTGAAAAATGATTTTTCGAATTTTCAATGGATCATAACTCTGAAAGGAAGCATTTTTCGGACCATGTTTATTAGTACTTTTTTCTTTCATTTCGTATAAGGAATCGCCTCCCAAAGTTTGTCGGTGGAGTTACCTACCACCCTGTATATATATATCGTTTTAATTAGAACACTTTGAAAGTAGAAATATTCATGCCAGCGGTTAGCAACAAATTCCATTCCTATATTCAAGCATAAAAAAAGAAGGAAAAAAATTGTGTGATTGTATTACAAGTAGGATAATTGTTAATGTGTGATTCATATGATGATGTCATGAGATGTACCACTACATTTCGGATCCATTCCCTAGAGTATTAGTTGTGGTATTACTACACAATCAGAAAAAAAATGTATATATTGGCTCGATCTGTTTGAACAGCGCTTTAATGTTCAGTCCGCAACCGGGAAAGAGATCATCAAACCATACCACATATGCATGCAAGCATACATACATACATACACATCCATATGGATTTCCTCCGCTATCTGTGTTTCCTCTCCCATCCAGTCGCAATCAGTTAATATGTAGCATATTCATGCGCTGAGACTCGCCCGGGGCTGTGCCAGTTGCCAAAGGGAACATTCACTCTCGAAGTGTTAAAAGCGAGAACGCAGTGTATACGTTGTATGTCAATTTAGCTTGCCTTGTACGTACTTGTGTCTCCCCCATCACTTACTCATATAATATACAGTCAGTAGTAAGAGTATGTAAGAGTATCTATCTTTCTGTAAATCAGTGGCTCCCAACATGGGGACGCGTACCCTATAGGAGGGACGTGAAGAGGGAACGCAAAGGGAACTGACTGACCAAAGGGAACGCAAACTACTGACAGAAATAAACTCTCAGATAATGAATAAAACATTACTTGTAATAAGTATTTACAATTGAGCTTTAGCGAACTTCACAGACATACATATTTGACGTCTTTCCTGTTCCTATTTACGTATGATTTCTATGACACGTTATGAATAGGTAGAGTGTCACGTGTACACCACGTGAAGAAGTTTGGTTTGTGTGGTGTAATATTTGCTCAATTAATATTGAAACCGGAAGTGGTATCACATCTTTACCATTTCCTCTACAAGTAGACAGACTAGAGTATAGATGGAATATATTTTTAAAACGCTGAATTGATTACAGAAAACTGCTTCTCGCTATCTACTAGGGTATTTTATTCTGATGATGATCAACGTTAAAACCGGAAGTGGTTTATTTCTGTCACTTCCGGTTTTATTAGAGAGATTATAGTAGAGATAGAAAATTGAATAAAATATTTAAGTTTTACATCCGACGATTGTGCCGGCTAGGCTAAAGGAGACGGTGATATTGAGAAATGAATGAAATGGTGGAATGAAGAAAGTGGAAGGAAGCGGAAGAATAACGAGAAAACCCACACACACGGTATTTGTCCATCACGAAGCTCACTTAGCTCGAGCTGGGATCGAAGCAAGGACCCCCCATGCAGCAGAGATGAACGCTCTAACACTGAGCCACCGTATAGTATAGAGATAGAATATATTCTTGAGACACATAATTGTTTGCAGGAAACTGCTTCTTGCTATTATCATGTTTACTCTGTAACGATGAATGTTAAAACCGGAAGTGGTTTATTTCTGCTACTTCTGATTTGAATAGAAGGCTAAAACAGAAGATATTCTCAGAACGCAAAATTGATTCCAATAAAGGAAAAAGAAAAGAAAAAGAAAGAAAGAAACACTTTTTGCTCTCTCTTATCGTTTTTGCTTTATGTAAATTACTGAAACCGAAAGCTGGTTGCGAATCTCTAGGATTTCTGATTTAAGTAAAGAGTTAAGGATGGAGAAAAAATGTAGTTTTGGAACTCTTAATCAATTGCAGAAAATTATTTCGTGCTATCTAGTACCGTTCATGTCCTATAATTATTAACTTACGAACTGGAAACAGTTCATTTCTATCACTTCCGGTTTGAAATTCTCTGCAACAGCGTTGCCACGTTAGATTTTTGGCCAGTGTAGCTGCACAGAGAAAAATCCGTTCTCCAGACAGCGGTATATTGTAGAAATATACGGTAACATCTTGCTTACTATAGAAATCAGTACGGAGCATACGTTTTCCGTATGCTACATAGGCACTGCCCTTGGATGTTACATCATGCCGTTGCAGGATGTCTGACATCTAACAGTTTTACGTATATCACATGCATATACTTATGTTACCTTCGTCAGCTATATGTTATATACGTCCATTTGTATGTGAGATCCTGACCGCCTACATTGTTTCATACGGAAAGTACGTATAGATGGAACACTTATACAGAAAGTATTATAAAACATGCGTTTTCAGTTATACGTCTGCTGTACGTTAAGTCCAAAAACTACAGGAATTACGCATGTAACCTATCTTTTTAAGTACGCCACCTACAATTTTTTTCTGAGTGTGGTCACGATAGGTGAGCGCTATATCGCGACTTGTACAAAGAGACGAAACAGAGGTTTAGGAAATCGCCCATCCTTAGCCTTTGAGAGCTCGTAGAGAGCTGAGCAAACACTCCCTGGATAGTTGATCCACACCACCGTCGATCCCGGAGGATTGAGTGCGCTGCAACTCGCAGCCGCTTCACAATAAAAATATGTTACATTACTTTCCGGACAGATCTTGGATATCAGTTAATATCAAGATCACATTGATTGAAACGATATAACGTATTTCTGGCCATATTCTCATGTGTAATTTTTGAGATAATCAAGGAGGAAAAGAACCTGGTTGGCCCTAAAAAGAATGTCTTTCGTTGCCATTTATTTATTTATGAACTATGTATGATAAATATACATTTAAATAGCAGATGATATCTATTGTTGTTTGATTTCTCCTAACACAATGAAAGAAATCCTACCAGTGACGTGGTACAGTGACTGTAGCCAGGCATAAAATTGGTAATTTTACCAAGGATCTTATAAAATAGATGATCTGCCCTTACAACAAAATCTTGAAGCATACGTCACAGTTTCGCCACCCCTACTCTGCCAATAGGATCGCAATGTTTTGAGCCAACAATCATGGCAAAAACGAAAGTAGCCAATCAGACGATGGTGGAAACGAGAGTAGCCAATCAGACGTGCCGATGCTCTCAGTTGTTTTTTTGGCTTCATCGATTTAATAGGATGACGATACATATGGGCACATCCTCTATTTATAACATCTTTGAGTTTTACGGTTAAAATCGAGTGAGTTAATACGGAAAAGGATTGTATAGGATACTAGTTTCCACTGTTGGAGCATTTGTCCACAATGTACAAAACCATTATTTTATATTTACAAGTGTAACGTAATAGTGACAAACCATTACAACGACTATGGTAGGGCTAAAATGAGTGAATGCGATATCAAAAGCATCTAATTTTGTGTAGCTCGATGTGTGATCTGTCATGGCCGCCCGCAGTTGTCTCCCAACCCTGGATATTCAAAGAGTGTTCAGTTCTTGGAAATACATATCGAAACATACGAATTTACTCCCACATACTACAGTGCTTAATTTATTTATATTAAATATACAGTATTGTAATATAAATATTTACTTAGTGTAGTTAATAGAATATATACATACTGTATGTAGTTGTTTTGTATAGGGCTAGTGTATTATGTGGATACATAGGCTACATCAGTGTGTGTGTGTGCATTCGCGACTGTTCTTGTGTATCGATCTTTTGCCACTCGCCCCCTTGGAAAAAAATCTGCAGGCGTCCCTGTATGAATTGATACTGGACAATAAAATGGTTAAATAAAAGTTTGTCAATTATAATTTTGGAGAGTATATTTCATTAATAATATTGTGTATTGTCTTGCTAATATAATGAAACGCTTGTTCACTGTATATATTAATGTCGTCTGTATTTGAATAGATGGTACTGTCATCGTGCAATGTTTAGTCTTGCAAATAAAAGTATTTCTCTCCAGTTTTCTTTAAAAAAACAGTACTCAATACCTGGGGTTTATTCGCTTCATGCTATTCAGCTCATTAAGATGTATCGGTTGTTATACGTATATTTCGTTTGTGAACATTTTCTCTGTTATTCACTAATTTCGTAGTGGAATTTATTTATAAGTGTATTATCGCTATCATAGATCAAAACTAAACATCCAATCGTTTAGTAGCTGGCGTTTTTACTCGTTTCGGAGTCGTACAGAAACAATCTATTAAATATACTGTATAATATGCAGTTTTCTTCATATAAATTTCCTAACTATATGTAAAACTACGTGAACTGACATATACATTAAAGGAGTACTACTTCCAGTTGACATAAAAAGTTGAAATTTGGTATGATTGTAGCTTTCTAGGACAAACCGACAGAAAAATTGCCAAGAGTGAATATTTTTACTTTTTAGGGAGTCTAATGGGGGAATGAACAATTTCTCCATGTTATTTAAATGGGTCTCTTTTTTTCTTTTTACTTATGTTCTGATGTTTTTAGGTACTTGGAATAAAATCTTAAAATTCGGTATGCTTGGACGTTACTGTTAGCATTACCTAAGTAAATCACTAATATCTAAAAAAATTCCAACTCTAGAGTGGTTTTATGCGGGACTGCAAAATCTTTCTCATATATGGGACACCTTTTACACCCTAAACTTTTTGGGCACTTCCTGTGAAGCTATAATGATTAAATATAGCATGATTGTAGTTTTTCGGGATTAACCGACAGGAAAATTACCAAAAGCGTATATTTTTCTTAACTTTTAGGGGATCTAAAGGGGAGATGATGAAATTCCCCATGTTATTTAAATGGGCGTTTTCTTGGTATACAAAATCTTATGTTTTAGAAGTTGAAATACGAAAAGAAACTTGAAATCTGGTAGAATTGTAGGTTTAAGAGGTGCGAGGCTGTAGACCGAGCAAACAGGAGTTACGGGGCTTCGCTCCCACCTGGGCTAAATTTAGGAAATGTTAAGAGCAAATGCACGAAATTCACTCTTCATGCAAAGGCTATACATAAGAGACGCAAGGCCATAGGCTGAGCAAACGAGGGGGTCTGGGGGCGGAGCCCCCAGCTAGGGAAAGTCTACTCTTATTATAAAGTTCTTCCATATATATTTTGCGCACATGTTTTTCTTTCGTTCAAGGCACTAAGCGTTTTCGTATGGAATGCAAAGACAAGTTACTTTCGGTATAGGAGATTTTTAAAGAAATATCTTCTTTCATTTCCTGATTACAACAGAGATTTTCTCCTCGAAGTTTGTGCCACGGAAGGTCAAATGAGTTTAGAAGAGTCAGTTTGCTCGTGTTTTTTTCTGTACAAGAATATAACTGAAATTATTTGAAATTTCTTGTTTTACTTTTTATGGTTATAGCATGTAGGCTAATGGAAACGGATGATTAATAAAAGCGAATTGTTATGAAATAATTGGTAGAATCAGAATATGGAAGAATAATGGGATAATCCTGATAAAAACTAACGGACGCAAACTTGCTCATCACAAACTGATATAACCTCGGATAAAACCAGAGACCGTAGTGAATGCTATACCATTGAACCCCCATTCTGTCCTCCTTCAGCTGCACTTAGTTAATATGGCCACATTACAAGCCAATACTATTAAGATACTATACTATAGATACCGTTAAGAAGAGAAAGAGAAACTGGTTAAGGCATTGGCAAAGAAGGAAATGTATCATGAGCAGGGCCGGATTAAAGGGGGGCTATGGGAGGCTATAGCCCCGGGTCTCCACTCTGATCAAAATCTCAACTGGCTATTAAAAATAATCACAAAGATACAGTCATCATCATAAAATAAAATATGTCCAAAAGTATGAAACATATTCCTTTAACTTTGCTACTGTACTTTCACAGAAACGTATTGCGTGAAATCAGCGGGAGCTACATTTTTTCTAGCTCCAGGCCTCCAGATGGGTTAATCCAACTATGATCATGAGGGACATTTCAGAGGGTATGGTGGCATTAAAGATAGAGAAGGGACAGAAGGAGACTACAATTTATTGAACGATATCAAAGCAGAGAAATTGTACGTTAAGACAAAGAAGTTAGCGGAAGATCATAGAGCATAGAAGCTTCTCAGTTGTGGAAAGTGACCTGCCAATAATGGCAGGATACCTATCATGATGATGATGTTGATTATGATGAGGCAATATTTTACTCGACTTATGCACTGTTTCCCTGTTTTATACGAGGCTCATGTCAAAAAGAAAGAGGCCAATTAAAAAAAAAAAAAAAGCTGATAGGAGAAGAAATTAATTGATACAGAAGTACATACCTTGGATATTTTCGAAGTTGTCACTATGAACCTCCAGACATTTCTGGCAGCGTGGTAGAAGTTTCCGTATTTTCTCTGTGTAAAAATTTGGCGCCTGAGAGTAACACCAGTCCAGAACTGATGTTTTGAGCACTTCACTGTCGTTCAAAAAATTCAATGCAAACCACTTTTTCAGATGAATATAAAGAAATAAATCGCTGGGGACTGTAAGGAGGATTCTTAAATTGTTCCATCGAAATCTTTGAATCATTTCAATAGTACCAGCAGCTGTGTGTGGGAGGACATTGCCATGGATCAGAAAAATTCCAGAGTGCAACATTCCTCCCCTCTTACTTCAAATGGCACGTTACAGATTATTCAGTGTTGGGCAGTAAACATCTGCTGTAATGGATCGTTCTGGTTCCAAGAATTCCACAAGAATCAAACTCTTTTCGTCCCAAAACACAGTTGCCATTATTTTGTGAACTGGAGGTGTTTGTTTAAATTGTGTTGCTTTAGGAGAATTTGAGAGCCTCCATTACATTGACTGCTGCTTCGATTTCCCAGTGGTGTACGATATTGTAGCAGTAATGCGCCATAACGGGTACACTGCTATTCTCGAAAGGGTTTAATGTAATCTCCTTTGATGCGGAATTAAAGGCAAATGATTTAGTTAGCAAGAAGTATTCAGTAAATTTCAATATAATTAACAATTTATTTTCAATATATGTAACAACTAGAATAATAGCAATAACTATATATATATATATATATATATATTTTAACACTTAACATAACAAACAACACTTAAATTGAAATCTTCCCCTTTCAATTCTTTTGATAGCGGTGTGAACAATTCCACAATTTAACGCCCATGAATTATTTCTGTCCAAATGACATTTTAATCCTTTTAGTTTTAAATCCAAAAATATTTTAGCTAATTTAAACGTTAATTTCAATATAACTAAAGGAATAGTTACGTGTGATCCGATGAACATATCCCTCGGAATCGCAGTATTAATCGGTCCAAAATGGCGCAAAAATAAAAAGGTTAGAATTTAGAACATACTTACGGTCCCGTTGAATATGCCACATCAAACACACACTTACAATACGATTATATAATTATTCACATTTCAGGCTTTGCTTTCACACCACTTCACAAGCGGATCTTAAATTAATTTCCAACACTATTCACAAAATTTACTTCTAATCCATTTAACCATTACAATTTCTAACTTGTATTCTTATTTCCAAAGAGTAATTTTAGATCCGTCGACGATTACCTTTTCTTCTGTTCTGACGCTAATCGCGGGTTGTCATTTCTACCACAGTTCATAGGTGGCGCTGTTAACTCTCGATGAACAAACGAAGTACAATGTTCATTGAACCTGACCTACTAACATAGATCATAGTTGCTGACTGTATGCGGAAATAACTAATCAGCTGTTTCAGTGTCCAGACTAAAGTTCTTTTTTTTTCTTGGAGAAATGTTACATATAAAATTCCCCACGGTCGAGTTTTTTTTTTTCAAAAATGAACTGGTTATAGAAATTTCGAAAAGAAAAAAAATGTTTATCTTAATCACTGCATGTAGAAGAATTGGAACAAACTCACCACGAAGTTCACCAAAGTCTCTCACAAGTAGATGTCAACAGGAGCTCCATTTTCCATTCGATGAATTCGGATGATGAGTGTCCATCCATTACCGAAGAGATGACAAATAACCAGTATGTTGCGCATACAGAGTTTTTCCATCCACCTTATGACTCGGATTGGGCGCCAGACAAGAATGAAAGGGTTTGGCATGACGAGGGTCTCGACGTTCACAAGGACGTTCACAGCCATGGCATGACCTACCCAATTCTGAACCTGCAGAATTGAACAACAAGCACAGTATACAACAAACACAACAAGATTACATTTATAAGCTTAACACAATAATTATGACAAATTCTTTCTTTAAAATGTTCATGTTACAAAGTCCGAGTGATTACTATCATTGTTGTTACTATTTATTTCAGAGCTATAACTAGCGTTACAATTTTTAGAACCAAAATTACCAAGCTGTCTTCGATAGTTAATATTGCTAAAATTGCAAAAAATGTTAGTTATTAGTATTGCTAGGATAATATTTCTTAATGAAACTAACATGCCTTTTTATTTTAATATTCTTATCCGCTACTAACTGTAACCAGACGGTGTTCCTTGTTGGGTAACTAAGGATTTCAAATGGGCCATGGAACTGACTACTTAATTTTGGTTGAAACCTCTTTTCAAGAGAAGCCTTCATTATTCTCTTTACAAGTACTTTCTCACCTACTGGCAAATCTATGTCCCTATGTTTCTTGGAATAAATCTTCTCTTTTCTTTTCCAGGCCTTTTCAATGTTTTCTACAACAATTTTACTTAATTCTTCTTTATTTTGCGAATTTTCAAGGATACCTAAGTCTAAGATCCAATTAATGTCCAAAGGATTAAACATTTTGCGTCCTAAAAATAATTCACTCGCTGTCTTCCTCGTTTCACTATTCTCACTAGTGTTTAAAGTATATTGTACCTGATATATATACTTTGACCATTGGGTTTGATTTTTATGTACATAACATTTTATTATTTGTTTTATGTTTTTATTTTGACGCTCCGTCAAATTACTGGACATGGAGTAAGGAGACGTATGAATACGTTTAATGCCTAGACTAAATAAGTAACTCTTGAAGTATTCACTTTGAAAATAACTTGCGTTGTCACATATAATTTTATTTGGATATCCGTAAGAGTAGAATATCTTATCTAATTTTAAACAGATAGATTTTGCATTTAAATTTCTAAGAGGTTCGATAATTACAAATCGTGAATAGCCATCTGTTAATACCAAAACATATTTAAAACCATTACTAACAGGCCAGGGACCCATTATATCTAAATATACGGAATTGTTCGGATATTTCTCTTTAGGTGAGTAATAAGCACCATATTGAGTGGTATTCCTGTCTTTACAAAATTGACAAATTTGGCATTTTTGTATAAACTCTCGAATACATGGAAATAAATCTTTACAAGTATATCTACTAGCTATCTTAGCATTCGTACGTTGCGATCCACTGTGGCCACCACCCACAGGGTCTTCGTGATGATATTTAATAATGCTATATTTAAGTGATTCAGGAATAACCGCTCTTAAGCCACCGTATTGTTTCCCCTTAGTTTTCTTTAACAATACACCATCTTTAATCAAATAAGGATATTTATTCTTACCACTCTCAATTTCTTGGATAATAGTAGGCAAAGATGGATCCTCTCGCTGATGCTCACTCAAAGGTCTATGGAAAAATGGATTTCTCCAAAAATTTACAAAATTTAAATGTACATCCTTCCCGTCTACTTTCTCAATTTCCATAATGTCCTTCGAAGGAGGGGTAAAATCGATATAATTATTCATACGAGAAATATAATCCGCTAAATTATTGTGTCCACTACGCAAATAAACTATATCGAACTGATATTTACTAACTTTTTCTATAAGGGAACCATATTTCTTTTGACGCTTATGATTTCGCAGAATCCACGTCAAAGCTGAATTATCACAATAGACCGTGAACCTTTTATGTAAATACATATCGAATTTATCAAGAGCGTGAACTAGACTTCTCAATTCAAGTTCAAAAATGCTCTTGGACCAGTCTGATGGGGGTATACGTTTACTAATAAAATAAACAGGTCTTAATTTACCTTCTCCATCATATTGACTTAATATGGCCCCATAATTTTTAGTCGAAGCATCAACATGAATTACGAAAGGAGCATCCATATCTGGAACTCTAAGAATCACGTGATTTATGATAGCTTCTTTAATTTTCTCTAGAAGTTCATCCTCCTCCTTTCCCCAGACAAATGGAACTGAGGGAGGCCTCATTGCATTTAATGGAGTTAACAAATCAGCATAATCTTTCAGAAATCTGAGATAGTAATTCAAAAATCCTAACATCTTATTTAAAGCACGCTTGTTCTTTGGTTTAGGCAAATCTCTAATTACTTTGACTCGATCTTCATCTATTTTCATTTCTCCATTACTGAATTCATATCCTAAGATTTTAATTTTTGACTTCAAAATTTTTGCTTTATGAGGACTGATAGTAATCCCCCATTCACGAAGACGTTTAAGTACCTTTTCTAGTATTTCTTTATGCTTTTCTACTGAATCTGTGTGAATAATCAAATCGTCACAATAAATATCTAAATAGTCACCTTCTAGATCTCTAAAGATTTTATGCATTAAGCTAGAAAGAATAAATGGGCTGACAGCTAAACCCATCGGGAGCTTAACCATTTGTAATAGCCTATTAGGTGTTGCAAAAGCAGTTATTTTTCTACATTCTGGCTTAATGTTTACTTGAAAAAAAGAACTTTTTAAATCGACCGTTGTATACAGAGTATGACGTCCAATATTAGAAATAATGCCCTCTAAATTAGGTGACGGATAAGCTGTCAATAACAACTTCTTGTTGACAGAAAAATAATTTATGACAAGTCTCTTAAATTGTCCTTATTCGTCACCAAGAAACATGGTGAAATGTAAGGACTACTATCAATCTCTTCAACAACGCCAGTTTCTATTAATTTATCTATATACTGATTAATTTCTTTCAATTTATGCTTAGGAACTGAATAAGGTTGAATTATGCTAGGAGAAGGATCAGTTAACTGAATCTCATATTGATAATCCTTAACCTGACCTAATTTTTCCGTTATAACATCTTGAAATTCTAAAGCTAAATTTTTCACATAGTAAATTAAATTTTCATTAACAATATTCTCAAAATCATTAATACCTTTTGATTTTATTTCGGCCTCCTCCATTGAGATATCTCTATACGTAGGATTGGAAACCCTGGAGCCAGCTGGTTCTCCCACATTCTCATGCGCCGTCGATGTTTCTGGCGACATCAGCCCCACGCACGAAGTTTCCAACGGAACCTTTTCTCCTCTCTGCCTCCTTCCTCTACCATTGCTGGTCTGGCTCTTTTTCCCAAAACTCCTTGGCTGTGGTGAATTTTGAATTTTTGCTCGGCCCGATGCATGTTGTGGAAAATCAGGTCTGTTACCTCCGTAGGACTCCCAGGCTGTGGCGCCAAGTTGCCTGGGGGCATTCCGGACAGACCTGAAAATATATGGAGAATCGCACAGCTTACTGTTCATAACACAAGATTCCCAATCTAAAGGTTTTAATCCAACTTTAAGATTCACTTTCTCAAACCAAAGTTCTTGAGCATTAACGTTAATATGTGCAAAATTTTCGCGAAGAAAGTTTATACCGATTAACAGTTTAAGTTTTGGATGTTTCACTACACCAAACCAGGCAGAAAACCGAACACCATTAATGAAAAATATAATTTGTACCAATTCATGCACTACTAGTTCCTTGTCTTGCATTATAGTGACGGAATAATTTACTTGCTTAACCACAGGTTGACATTTTGTTCGAATTGCCTCTAAAACCTTTTCCTCGACGAAATTTAAACTTGATCCCGTGTCAATGATACAGGGAAACAACGTATGACAAATGCTAACAGGTAACTGTAATAATGTTCCATCATTACAGTCTTCCTTGATTGAGTTTGAAGAACTATGAAATCCTAAAGCATGATTTGATCTCGAAAAATTTCCTCTAGGCCGAAATGTTCTAGTCTCTAATGTTTGGCGAGTGTTCATATTCCTTAGAGGGGCTTTAAATCTCGGGGGAGGCATATTGTCCTTCCTCATAACCCTTTTATAATCTTGACTATACTTTTCATTAATTTCAAAACTCTCAGCGAAGTCTACATACTCATGTATTGTTTTCGGAACACTTAAAATTAATAACAAATTTCTAATTTCCGGAGTTACTAATCATTTTACATATTTCCTCCTCACACATTTCCATTTCCAAAATATTCAAAGTACTAAACTTCTCTTGAATGAAATTTAATAAATTCTCATCTTCCCGCATAACTCTATACAAAACCGATTTCATAAATTCAGTATTTACCAAAGGAGTTACAAACTTAACCAATAACGAATGGCAAATATGTTCCCAATCTGTAGTGATAGTAAGGAAACGTTGTAATTCCTCGTAAGCTTGTTTTCTACATTTCTGAAGACTTGAAACTAAGATAGCTTCTACAGGAGCTATTTCCTTAACAATTAACATATCAAGCTTCAATAGGAAATGACAAACCAGTAACCCATCCGTTCCATCTATTTCCGGTACTTCACTAATTTGTTTTTCTAAAGAGCGAAAAATACTTTGAGAAAATTGCTTCTGGAAATTACAAACTATGGGAGCTCGCAACACTGGTTGATTCCAATGTCTCTCTATGTTAGCCGCAACTGGCTGTCTTTCTCTCCCCTCCTCATGATTCTCGTTATCAAAAACTATAAGGGGTGGGTCTGCCACTGGAACATAAGGTGCTGTCGCACGCCGTAATTGGTTAACTCGTAACCCTCTCTGCGCATTATAAATACTCATTTTCTTTTTTTTTTCTCGTTATCTGCCTAAACCAAACACAAAGAATATTACCCAGCATATAATTCCTACTAAATCAAGTTGTTTGCCTTCAATACAGACAGATTCGATTCCCTCACGCATCAAAGTTTGTTACACAGAACAGAAGAAAAGGTAACTTTTAATTTGTATGTAGCAGTAATGCGCCATAACGGGTACACTGCTATTCTCGAAAGGGTTTAATGTAATCTCCTTTGATGCGGAATTAAAGGCAAATGATTTAGTTAGCAAGAAGTATTCAGTAAATTTCAATATAATTAACAATTTATTTTCAATATATGTAACAACTAGAATAATAGCAATAACTATATATATATATATATATATATATATATATATATATATATATATATATATATATATATATTTTAACACTTAACATAACAAACAACACTTAAATTGAAATCTTCCCCTTTCAATTCTTTTGATAGCGGTGTGAACAATTCCACAATTTAACGCCCATGAATTATTTCTGTCCAAATGACATTTTAATCCTTTTAGTTTTAAATCCAAAAATATTTTAGCTAATTTAAACGTTAATTTCAATATAACTAAAGGAATAGTTACGTGTGATCCGATGAACATATCCCTCGGAATCGCAGTATTAATCGGTCCAAAATGGCGCAAAAATAAAAAGGTTAGAATTTAGAACATACTTACGGTCCCGTTGAATATGCCACATCAAACACACACTTACAATACGATTATATAATTATTCACATTTCAGGCTTTGCTTTCACACCACTTCACAAGCGGATCTTAAATTAATTTCCAACACTATTCACAAAATTTACTTCTAATCCATTTAACCATTACAATTTCTAACTTGTATTCTTATTTCCAAAGAGTAATTTTAGATCCGTCGACGATTACCTTTTCTTCTGTTCTGACGCTAATCGCGGGTTGTCATTTCTACCACAGTTCATAGGTGGCGCTGTTAACTCTCGATGAACAAACGAAGTACAATGTTCATTGAACCTGACCTACTAACATAGATCATAGTTGCTGACTGTATGCGGAAATAACTAATCAGCTGTTTCAGTGTCCAGACTAAAGTTCTTTTTTTTTTCTTGGAGAAATGTTACAATATCCAGGTTTCATCCCCCATCACTATGTGAGAAAAGATGCCACCACTATCCTTCCCAACGGGCTGAAAAATCACGTGCAGCTTTCAATCTTTGCTCTTTGCGGACGTCTGTCAGCATTTTTCGCAACCACCTCTCACACAGTTTATGATAACCCAGCTTGTCAATAACAATTGAATGTACTATTTTCACAGACACTTCTGACAGGTCTACCGCATGTTCAGTTATTGTGAATCTGTAATTGGATCGCATTTTCTCGTTAACGCATTCCACGAGATCGTCCGTCTGAACGCTAGGACTTCTGCTACGCTCATCGTCATAAACATCTGAACGCTCTATTCAAACCGGAAGTACAAACACCGTGTGCGTGGGTTTTCTCGGGGTTCTTCCGTTTCCTCCCACTTTCTTCATTCCACCATTTCATTCATTACTCCTCATTACCGTCTCCTTTAACCTAACCGGCATAACGATGGGACGTAAAACTCAAAGATTTCATTTCATTTTCAAACCAGAAGTAGCAGAAGTCAACATTTCCTGTTTTAAGAGTCTTCATCCCGGCGAAATTAAAATACCGCTTATTTTATAGTAATTATGTGATATCTTCAAATAGATAAAAGATAATTGAAATATGGAACAAGAGCGCCTTAGACGATATTATTTTGCGTGAGGTACCGTTATCACAAGTCACCTAGTGGCTTTCCGTTTTCAGCTGTTTAGAAACGCGAAAATAAATGCCGATTTTCAAAATAGTTCGAAATCGAAAGCAGATAAGTGAGTCGTGATAACGGTTTCTCACGTAAAATAATATTGTCTAGGGCGCTCTTGTTCCACATTTCGATTATCTTTTATCTATTTTAAGATATCACATAGTTACTGTAAAATTAGCGGTATTTTAATTTCGCCGGGATGAAGACTCTTAATGTTGTTCACTGTAGAGTGGAAACATTAATAGATACCGAGAAGCAGATTTCTGAAATCCATTAAACGTCTCAAGAATATATGCCATTCCCACTGTAATCTCTCTGTTAAAACCGGAAGTGATAGAAAACTGCTGTCTCTTCTGCTTTGAACGTTAATTGAGAAAATTCAAGAGCTAAGCCCCTGTTGTTGGAAACCACGTTATACAACGTATTCCTGTATTAAAAGAACTTAATAGCATTTGCAGATATTTAAAGTGACTATATACTTTAAAACTATATACTTTAAAACTAGTATAAAGACTATATAGCTATGATGTGTTGTTATGGAATTGTTTATAAAATGAAAGAAAAATTCGTAAGGATCTCAGTAAAGATTCTTATGAAATTCATAATTAAGCCTGTATTTTTTTTTTTCGATAACTATACTTGAGTGCATTTGGCCTTCGAAAACGAGTTGCATACTACGTTTAGGTCTCGCATATGTAAAATGAAACGGACTTTTCACCATTACAGAATTTTTTTCTTACTACATGACGATTTCCACTTATAGTAATTTTCTAAATTCACAGAAGAAATAGAAGTCAGCATTACATTATTTTTTTATATCGGTTTTATTGGTGTATTCTTGACACAAAATCACATTGGACATTTGTGAAAATTATCTATATATTAAAATGCTAGGTTTATATGTGTGTGGTCATTTCCATGTATATGTAGTCAATTATTTTTGACAATGAGATCTCGGGAACCACAAGCTCTAGAAATGTGCTGTTTTCATTGGTGTATTTTCAATTTTGTGTACACCTACTAGTTCTCATGCAAAATTTTTAAAAAATGTGCCGTTATTGTTCTATTCAACCAGTGGCGTATTTACGATTTTGTTTCGGGAGGCTTTGCTAACTTTATTCCTGGAAATGTGAAATTTCTGCAAGATATTTCATATACTTTAATGTAGAAAATAAAAATTTCGGGGGCTTGAGCCCGCAAGCTCCCCTTAAATACACCACTGTATTCAACATTTTATGGGTCATTTTGAACCCATAAGATTAATTAATATTGTCGCTAGGGCTAAGCTAGGATTCATAGCCGTGTATTATGCAACCTGTAGAGGAGTGTCGTATCGCGGGTTGACTGACATTGCAGGCGCTTTGCTTAAATCTGAATAGCAAAAACCTTGCATGCTGGCAACTTGAAAGGCTTCAGGAGCCGCAATAAGGTTTATAAGGGGAAAAATCCACTTGAAACCATCTGTCACTTCCCCAAGTTTGCCATAAACTTGCCCCAATACCTATACATTAAAACATTACGTTTATACAATATATATTTGTCTATTTCAATTCACTCCCTTTGTGAGTCGTCCTGTCCTTCACTTGTGTGTGTGAGTTGATTTTGAGTTTAACGTCCCGTTCAGCAGCGAGGCTATATAAAACGTGGACCTACTGATTAATGTAGAATCCGAACCACTTGAACTCCGGCCGGGAATGTGTGTGTAAAGAAATATGGACAGATACAGTAATAAAGTAGACAGGAAATCCCTGTTCATATCAGAATCATGAGCTGAGTAAACAGCGCAGATTCAGCTAGCATAGTTTATTTATTTTGAGAGTTCAAAGTTAATACATTTATTACAAGATCATGTTTAAATTAATATATGTATTAATTAATTTGCGAACGAAAGAACACACGATCTAACCGGACACATTAGGATTGAGCAGGAAATGGGAGTTATCCCGGACAAACCAGGAAATATGGTAACACTATTTATTAAGGCGACTTTTTTTTTTTTTTGTAGAAATCTTATAAAATGGCAAATATCAAATGCCAATATTGTATTGAAATCAGAACGAACCATGCCTAATTAGAATTTCCATTTCTTCCCTGTAACGTATTGCATTCATATGAAATATACATGTTCACTTCAACAATGAGATTGACTCGACTGCACAATCTAATTTTGTCATGCTTTTATACGCTTTCTGGTAGAAGTTCCGCTGTAGCTTTTGATTACATACACTTTTTTTTCTTCTTTTCTTTTCTTGCTTTCATTTTTGAATATGAAATTACACAAACTCTTTTTGTTACGCTCGGGGTACTATGTCGCTTCTTTGACCCTGTGAAACAAAACCCGGGTTCGGGTCGGGGGTGGCACTTTTGTTTCAGCGGCATAATGGAATACAAGTAGACCCTGCCTGTTGTCACATACTTCAGTTGAAGACAAAAGATTGAAAGCGATGCGAGGAAGGCAAGTGTTGCCAGATGTTAGAGAATTTACAAACATGTAAAACCCATTTAATCAAAATGGTTAGCAATTTTTTTTTTTTAAAGTACCTTTGTAGCTATAACTGATTGCTGCTATTATGAAAATATTTAAAGCAATAGACGTTCTAGGCCTATATTAAAAATTTATGAGTAACTTTTCGTTAATCGCAATGGTGATTCATATTGACCCCATGATATGACCCATTAGGCATGACCTTTTTTTTTTTTTTTGAGTAGCTGAATTTCGAACCTTGTTTTTTGCTGTAACCAGAAAGAGCAGGAAAAATGAAATGAAATCTTTGAGTTTAACGTCCCACGATTATGCCGGTTAGGCTAAAGGAGACGGTGATTATGAGAAATGAATGAAATGGTGGAATGAAGAAAGGAAGATTTAGAACAAAGAAATGAAATGTTCCAGTTGTTATCCGATAGTGCTCTTCATGGCCTATTTAGAATTACTCTCGGGAACAAGATGGCTCAGTGACAGAGCACTCCCTGGTTCGATTCCGGGCCAAATAAGAGTGTGGTGGACAACATCGTGCCTCTGGGTTTTCTCGGGGTACTCTCGTTTCCTCCCATAGCCTTATTCCACTTATTCTTCCATCATTCACTTGTCTTAATCATACGTCTTCCTTAGCCTAAAAGGTATAATTGTGGGACGTTAAATTGAAAAAAAAATTAATTTAGAATTACTCTCAATTTCACTCCATCCAAAGTTATATCGAATGAGATACTTAATCGACTTTACACTGTGTGTGTATTAATTTCAAGATGTAGTAATAAAAGTTTGAGCTAGACCATGGAACACCTCAATGGGTGTAATGAGGAAACCAAGGATGTTATAAAGTAGAGGATCTGCCCTTACAACAAAATATTGAAGCCATACGTCACAGTTTCGCCACCCCTACTCTGCCCACTCCGCCCATTAAGATAGTAATGTTTTGAGCCAACAATCATGGCAGAAACGAAAGAAGCCAATCAGAAGATGGCTGAAACGAAAGTAGCCAATTAGACGTACCGATGTTCGGTTGTTTTTTGGCTTCATTGGTTTAATAGGATGAAGATACATATGGGCAGATCCTCTATTTTATAACATCCTCGGTGGAAACCGTAAATTACCCTACTATAGTATAAACACTTTTACAGGTAGGAAGAAATTTTGAAAAAGAAAAAGCTTCCTTAGAGAATCATATAAAACCCTTAAGTTTAAAATGTAGTTTAGATACATTGAGCAGTATGATCTCAAGGACAAACAGACGGACACATATTGAAAAACAAAAAAACACCTTTTTCGATATCTATGAGCCATGAAAAGTATAAATCCTGTGAAATTGCGAATTTGGGTTTCTTCACGATCGCCACGCTTTTCTACTTTCGTTGTTCAAAAGAAAAAATGGTTTTACCGTAATGGCGGATGGTCCCTCCCAGGGTCGTACGGCTCTGGCCGTTCCCAGTATTTTGAGTGACAAAAAAATTTCAGCTATTATTTAGGGTCTATATATTTTATAAAGTTTATAGTAAAGTCATGATGTATCTATCATATTCTGGGTTCTGGCTGGCCCTCTCAGTTTTCATCTTCTAGATCCGCCACTACGCTCCACCTAGGGCTGTGCGATATCCGGATTTAGAGATTGAGAACCGATATAGACAAAACATCCAAATTTGATCGCTTTCTCGATCAGTAAATTTTTGACATTGATATTTGAAAGGTAAATCGTGGGAGCAATATATAGAGCAATATACAGGCTGGCCCAAAAGTAGGTATATAGTCCCGTACTGATGAACTCTTGTTTTTTTATATAATTTTTTATTGTTACCCCTTAAGTAGACTTAGTTTCTTTATTATTTGTACTTAATATCTTTCATCTTAAATTCGGAACAGCCGAAGCAAATAAACCTATAAGCTTAAATGTTATACTTGATCAATGCACGGGTGTATACCTACTTTTCGGCTAACCCGTATAGAGCAATATCGCATATAAGAGCAATGTTGCATAGTTCTAGCTATACCACGAGGTGAAAATAGTAAAAAAAAAAAAAAAAAAAAAATGCTCTTCAAAACTACGTTCTAAACCTACAAATAAATAAAATAGGATTTTATCCTTTTGAGTGCGAGATTTTGACTCTGTAGGTCTGGAAACACTGGAGAGAATAGTGTTAGAATGCAACCATTGTGTGTTGATAAAACCGTGTTGATAAGTGTGCGGACTCGAAATGTAGGTGACGCAATCTACTCTCCTCCATTCCATACTATTCTTTGGTTCGATTGTCGTTGTCTTTTGGTTGGACGATACGGTCTCTCTCACACACACTCTCTCTGCCATACAATTGGCTGCTGCCTGGTCTTCTCCTTTTCAATTAGCCAAACACAAGGTTAATGGAACAAAACCATCCTCTTGCCATTTCATTTGAATAGCCCCTGATATCCATGGTATACAATGGCGCATGAGGAAATCACCACGGAACGTGACGCTTGTGCAAAATCCTTTCTTCCTTCCTTCTGTATTGTCTTTTGTCTTTTCTGTGTAAATGAGATTTTGTACCTATAAACATGTGCGAAATAGTCTGAAACAGATAAAATCAGATTCCTTTTTCAATAGTAGACAACTATCTATTATCTTCTGCCTCTCCAACGTTTTCAGACAGAGAAAAGTCCTTATGAAGATATTCACACTGTTACAATAAGTGAGATTCCACATATTCAAATGGTAAGTACACTTGTCTTTTGTATGCGTGGTAACAGATTCGACTTCTAATAGTAACAAGCAGGCCTATATTGAGAAATTTTGTGACCCTCCACTTACTTGTTCGAATTCAGTAAAAGCATAAACAATACGGCTGCGTCCGTTTACATTAAGCCACCAACAACCGGGCAAGCTGTGCAGAACCAAATCCATTGGTTACGCTGACAGCCAATAATCAATAGCCTCGGCTCCTTCTACTCAAGTAGCGGAGTAAGAACAAAACTCGATCGTGTTATGACATCAACATTTGTTTCCGCACACCATATTTCAATCTTGATTTTGAAAATGTGCCGCCTTTGGAATTTCGCTGTCCTGACCCCAAGTTCTTGTAGTCTGTGCCAGTGTTTCTTCCAGACCAATTTTTTGGGAAGCACTTCCCCCCCCCCCCGGAGCTCTGAGAGTGCTCCACGGAGCAGACCAAAATAATGCATTTTTAATATAATAATAAACAGAATATTATCAGCAGCGCCCCCCGGAATACCGAGTGTGCCCCTTCCGGAATATTATTTCTGAAAGAAACACTGGTCTGTGTGTACATATGGACCTGTTAACAAGGAATATTCAGCGTGAGGCACCCAGTACCGTGGTGCAACTGAGAGCTTACATGAATTGTGAAGTGGGGATGTATGGTCTAGAAAGCTAAATAGTGTCGATACGAACCGATGCGACGATCTCATACGTCATCCAACTAAAAACAATGTAGCCATCCTGTAGTTCTAGTGATTTTTTACATTAGTGGGTACATTTAGTTACAATAGGCCTAAAAGAGCAAAAATTAGTAGACCCTATTTGTAAGGTGACTCAATTACCAATCGGCCAGCCGGAGTTTGATATCTGATGATTTTTTTTTTTTTATTTGATTTGTTTTGCTTCTCTTTCAGCAGCGAGGCAATGTGAGACGTAGATATAGAGCTTAACGTGGGATTCGAAAACACGTGAGCTCCGATGCCAATTGAATCCAGGTTTTCCGTGGCAAATGCACGTATGCTATCCACATAGACACAAGAGACCGGATTTGGGTTTGGCGCATCTTTACGTTCAATGAGCAGAATTAATTTTGTACAATAATTTTTCTTTGAAAACAACGTGTTATAAACGAAATAAATATTAATTGCTCTATATTCAGTTGCCATAGTCCGATTTCGACCTGGACAGTCCCGACTTTAAGGCTTTCCTCGTGGGATCCTGCCCGTTTACATGTTTTCCCGGGCTTAGGTCATGACGAAGCCTTTTAATCATATTTCTGTGTTCCATATCTAGTGTTGTCAATGAGACGGGACGAGAAGAGAAATAAAGTCTCAAAAAGCATTTCTCGTTTCGTTTTGTAAATTTATGTATATATATATATTTTTTTTTACTGCAAGTTATCCATCTACAAGTTATTAAAATATTTTCGCAACCCAAGATGTTCCCGAAGAATATGACATAGTATTTAAACCATAAGTATTACTACAGGGACATGAGGCTCAGTGGTTTAGCGCTTTCTTCTGGTATGTGGGGTCCCTGATTTGATTCCTGGTCAACTAAGTTTGTGGTGGACAACATCGTCTCCGTAGGTTTTCTAGGGGTACTGTCGTTCCTTCCCGCATTATCATTCCACCAATTTTTGCATCATCATTTAGTTAATCATCTGTCTTCCTTAGCCTAAAGAGGGATTATCTTGGGCAGGGTCGGATGCAAGATTTTCTGAGGAAGGGGGGAGGTGCACCAAATAACAGCCAGTATATTTGAATTAAATTTGAGTTTTTTTTTTAAATGCGTTTAGGCATCTGTAGTGTGAATGAGAAATTGCCCTGGAAATGCTCAGTGTCTGCTCTCGATGAGTCCTCTTCCTTTAACCTTTAGAAAATTGACAGAAACTATTGATTTTGCAAAACTCACTGCTAGCTTTTCACTTTAGGTAGTGTATATTTACAAAGAAAGCGGGTGCACGTGCACCTTTGCACCCCCCTAAATCCGGCCCTGATCTTGGGACGTTAAACTGAAAGAAAAGATTTTAAACCATATTTACTATTGAAATATGTTATGTGATGTATATATTTAACACTTTATCGATTAATAGTTTTTATGCTGTAAATCATGTAACGCTAAACAGTTGAGTTGATTTTGAATTTAACGCCTCGTTCAGCAGCGAGGCTATATGATACGTGAACCTACTGATTAACGTGGAATCTGAACTTGTTTGAGATCTAAGACTAAGGGTAAACAATTGCTGTCCCGAGACTCGAGACACTTCTCGTCTGGCCTAGTCCCAAGGAAGTCTATTTGGAAACCTACTGTAGTTTCCATGTGGAAGAAACTCACTACTTTTGATTGTTAATGGAGTTGGCAACATTGTCAATAATGCCCGCATTAAATATCCATTATGCAAATTGAACCACCACATATATATATATGTATGTGTGTTCTCTATAAAATAACACATAAAATTGATGATTTGGAGAAATTTTGAAAGTAGTGTCGATTAGAATCCGAAAAACAGCAGCAACCCATTCTATCATAACCAATTTGCTTTGCCAGGAAGCATAATATTTCAGGATAAGTGCTTGTAGTAGAAGCAAGAAATGTTCAAGTTATGCTGTTGATCGTGCAGCTGAGCTTTTCGAGAGTATTACTGTGAGTGATATAATAATAATAATAATAAAAACGAATTGTTGATGTCGCCTAATGCAAACAACCGAAAAGATGCCTTTTGTATTGACAATAATGATACTAAAAGTAAGTAACAAAATTGAGGTCTCTATCGAAAGGGTCAAAAGGAAAGGAAAGCTTAAAAATATTAGCCTGTTCCTCCGGCGTTTAATTTCGTTTGAGCTTGTAAAATGTCGCTAATAATCATACAGAACAAACTGAAGTGAACGAAAAAGGAAGCAGAAATAACCATTTTAAGAGCTTTAAAGTACTTCTTGTAACAATGAAACTAATTCGAGGTAATGTTTCGGTACCCACTTCCAAAGAGAAAATATTTTTCTTTTTGTCCATTGGTTCTATCTAAATGACATGCTCTTTTTTCATTTTCTATGGTTTTCTGCCTGTTACCAAGAATTTTCCAACAGAAACGGGTAAATAGCTCTGTTTTTCTCTTGTCTCTCGTTTTGTTAGAAAAAAAAATGGATGTTTTCTGTGTGTGTATATGTTGTTGAGTTTATTACTACCCAAAAGTAACTTTGGCGGGGGAGAGGGGGGGGGCAGGAACGTAGAGAAGAAAAACACTTTTATTTGTGACATTTTGGTCTGCTATATGTTCATGTGTTGTCGATTTTTAAGTAACATTAACTGCACGATCGTTTCCGGCTATCTGCAGTAATAGTATCACTTTGGATCTCATGTTACATTACGTCCTATTTAGATATAGTAGAGTAAATATTTCTCTTCTAACATTTTTTTTCCTTCTCTGTTTTTGAACCTTGTTTCATGGGGTAGTAAAAACTTACATAAATTCCCACGTAACGGAAGATATAACTTTATTCGGTTTTTATTTATTTTTTTTTGTTCTCCATTTCCCCAAACTGCCATACCGGGACATTTTTTACTTTTTTTTTTTTTTAGCTTTGATATGTGAACATAAATGAGGTTCATGTACTTGTATATATGTTTGGTCTACACAGAAAAAGGGAGCATTAAGTTAAATGCACAATATCGTTCACTTTTTCTAAAGTAAAGGTCAACAAATAGTACATTAGAAACTTGTGAAAATTAATGTCCATACAACAAACTTTCGCCGTATATTTTCGTTTGCATTTCTGTTAGTTTCGAACTTTTTTTTTTTTTTTTTTTTTTTTTTTGTAAATTTTCGTTATGCATGCGGAATAATCAAATATCATAAATTAAGAAATGACAACAAATTATATACAAGTAGTATTTGTATCATTGGTAGGAGATAAAACTACACTAGATACAATCTGCTGTTCATTAGTGTGTGTATATATATATATATATATATATATATATATATATATATATATATATATATATATATATACAGGGTGGTCCAAAAGTAGATATACAGTACCGTACTGATAAGTTCATTGCATTTTATATAATTGTTTATTGTTATCCATCAGGTAGACTTAGTTTCTTTATTATCTGTTCTTAATGTGCTTTTACTTACATCTTAAGCACCGAAGAGCCGAAGGAAATAAACGCATAAATTATAATATTATACTTGAGCAATGCAGGGGTATATACCTACTCTTGGGCTACCCTATATATATATATATATATATATATATATATATATATATATATATACACGAGGATTGGAACTTAAATAGTGGCAACACTGCTGTGGAAACACTATGCAATGAAATGCATTAGTGGCGCTGATAGGGCACGTTATTGACATACCTACCTAACCTCCGAGCAAATAGACTCACCCGTCGCACGTCAGCGGCAGGCGCACAAGCGAGGGAAGCACAGTCACTTGTGAGCGAGCGGTCTAACGTAAAGGAACCCATTGTGATGGAATTTTGCGCATGCCCAGGCGTTCCTTCAGGATGCGAAGCACAGTCGTATGCGCTAATCCGGTTTCGTGGGCGACCTCACGAATCGTCAGGCGTCGATCACTATCCACTAACGCGGCAACAGCTTGCAATTCTTCTTCTTCAGAGACGCTAGGACGACCTGCCCGATGCATGTCTGCCACAGTTTGCCGACCTTCGTTGAAGGCTTTTACCCACCGTGCCACTGTTCTGTATGGCAATGCCGATTCCCCACACGCCTCTTGAAGCCCTTGATGACACTGTCGTGCTGTACGACCTCTGGCACATTCAATCTTGATCCAACTTCGATGTTCCTGTTTCGAAAACATAGTGACACCTTTGCGTTAGACCGCTCGCTCACAAGTGACTGTGCTTTCCTCGCTTGTACGCCTGCCGGTGACGTGCGACGGGCGAGTCTATTTGCTCGGAGTTTAGGTAAGTATGTCAACAACGTGCGCTATCAGCGCCACTAGTACATTTCATTGCATAGTGTCTCCACAGCAGCGTTGCGACTATTTAAGTTCCAATCCTCGTATATATATAGTCGAAACCGTTTAAAACAACATCGCTTTTAACGACGTATTGAAAGCGACGAAATCTAACGGTTCCGTCTAAACCCCATACAAGAACTGTATTTTAGAAATCGCTTAGTAGGACATTGCTTATAACGACATATCGTATAAAACGACTTATTTTTATCACATTATCGGTAAAATGTATCGGCTATAACGTTCAATGTTGATTTTTGTTTAAGTGTTTGGAGATTGCTGGCAACAATGTAAGGTTTATTTTCAAAATCTTGTTTTGCTTATACTATACAACACATACAGAAAGTAGCACATGCTCAACATTTTATCTCATTCAATAGCTAAGATCATGTATGACATTACTGAACAATTTACACTGTTGTTACGTTTTCTTCACTTATAATAAGTCTTTATAGTTTATTGCCATACAGTATTATTGCTGTACGTTGCACAAATATTGTATTGTATGTACTGTATTTGTATTTAGTTAGTTTTTAAGTTCAAGCGCTATTCTGTACATTAACCATGTAAGTGTACAGCCTAAAGCTTAGATACGAAATTTTGATCAAGAAAAAGAAAACCCGGTTTGTGCGACTATCGACAATGACGACCGTAAATTTACGGTCCCTTCGTAGTCGTTCTAGCCGGTTTCGACTGTATACATATAATGTGTGTGTGTGTGTGTGTTTGTGTTTGTTTGTCTAAGTGTAGTATATAAATAGATAAATAGTATATTGCAACAGAAAAATATTATTATTGGTAACAAACAACATACCGTTTAAATTCATAAAAAAATCTATAAAAAAGGAAACGTATGTGTAACAAATGAAAAGAGTATACGAGATGTATTAAAAAAAAGACCAAACTTTTGCTATAAAATCTGTATTACTCATTTCACTACAATTTAAGCACTGCTCTCCTCAAAGTAAGCCTTTCTACTATCAATGCACCGTTCCCAACCTATCTGACATTTCTGAAGGACCTACTGAAACTCACTTTCTGGGATGGTGCTCAAGCCTTTTGTCGCATTGTCCTCAATCTTTCCTATGGTGTGGAAACGACGTCGTTTCAAAGTGATTTGAGGTTTGGAAGACAGGGGAAAGCTTCCTGGGGCAAAATTCGGAGAATGAAGTGGATGGGGAACAACGGGAACTTACTGTTTTGAAAGATAACTGCAGGTGCGGAGTAAAGCGTGAGTAGGCATATTGGCACGGTAGACAATCCAAGCCTGATTTTCCACACAATTCAGGCCTCTTTCTAAGCACAACATCCATCATCCATCCACTGAAAGATGTCCTAGTACAATTGTTGTTTAAAGTCTGACCACGTGATGCAATTTCATGATGAACACTTCCTTTCCAAAACAAAACCAACATCACCTTCATCTTTGACTGATTCGTGTGTCTCTTTTTTGGACGGGGAGAGACTGAATGAATTAAAAAGTAATTGAAATGTCTCTGTAAATGTTTTGCCAAATTTGCAGCAAAATTTGATTCATATATGTTGTTCTTTAAGCTCATTCATTGTCACACAGCTCAAGTTTTCAGTGTAAACCTGTTACAAGGTGCGCTCAGTAAATGCAGCACGCTCCCTGTGCCAGTTGACGTGATCTTTCAAAAGTACGCAGTTTTTTGAATACGTATTATATCTTCTTGAGATTTCGTATTGGAGCAGAAGTGCCTACTAAGAAGAGTAGTCAAGTTTTCTATGTCCGTACCGGGGAAGGAGTATGTGTATCGTAAGCACAGCTATCTTAATCTATAATAACTAAAGCTACTTCACTTGGTTTAATTAAATTTCTTCTTTGGTTATAATAGGAATCATATATACAATTCTTAATTAATCTTACTATTACAATACCCTTTCAACATACCAACTTGATTCAATCTTCATTGTAAAAATATTGTTACTATAAATCTAACTATCTAGTTCACAGACTAGAAACTAACAACGACTCACCTTGACAAATGTATTTTTTTTTTCACGCACGCTTTCTGCAGCTGCTCCAGCATTATGCATGCGAATTTGACCTTAGACATGCAAATTTATTCATCGGTTGTTATATTGTAGTGTACTAAAATTAAAACTTGGAAAATATTGTGATTTGTCGATAATTAAATTAGTATGTTTTTGTAAAATGTATGTAAATAAAATTTACGGCTGACTTGAATATTGAATGAGTGAAATGAAGCTTGTTTCCAAAATCTAATTCGGATTATTCTGAGACAACCCTAAAGCTTATTTTATTCTACCAGACCGAAACATGAAACTTCCAGATAAGGACTTATGAAAGACATGGGGATTGTATTCTGATCAGGGGCGGATCCAGGGGGGCGATCGGGGCGATTGCCCCCCCCCCCCCCAGAAGAGGAAGCTTTCTTATTTTATATACAGGGTTTTCATAAAGTATGGACGGATTTAATTCGCTTATAATTTACATAAAAATGCTCATATTGAAATCAAATAAAGTGCAAACGGTAGCGGAAGGATTAAATTTTTACCTGTAATCTGCACCAGCTCAGTTAATTCACTGCCACACCTCCAACTGGGCGCCACTTACGTCCACACATTCGCGTAGGCGGCGCTGGAATGTTGGCGGACTCCCACTTCGAGGACGGTCCAGGACGCTTCCTGTCTCCAAGAACTTAGCATGCCCCTTTCGGATTGCACTCTCAGTCGGTGCCGGCTTTTTGAACTCTTTGGTGAACTTTCGACACACCAGAATTGGTGATTTTAGCTCTGCGTACCACAGAACACATTGCGTACCACAGAACATAAGAAACTGACCCTTGCCCTCCCTCTCCCTCTTTCAACGTGTTCAGAGTTGCCGCTTATCTAACAGTGTTGCCAACTAAAAAATTAATCCTTCCGCTACCGTTTGCACTTTATTTGATTTAATTATGAGCATTTTTATGAAAATTATAAGCAAATTAAATCCGTCCAGACTTTATGAAAACCCTGTATATAAATGAAACCCATCCCAAAGTTTGGAGCCTTTAAAAGTAGCAGTATGACAACCCACCGTCCCCCCCCAGAAGTCGGTCCTGGATCCGCCCCTGATTCTGATGTTTCATATATATATAAAAGGTCCCACTGGATTCATTCATTCACTTAGTGGACCACACTTCAGTTAAGGAGACTTGGCAATCAGTTTCTACTCTTATACAAGTCGTTGAAAAGCTCCAGCTTCGAGATTGACTTCAAGCTGCCGAAGAAACTGCATTTCCATACTATTTTAGATTTCTTGCCTCGTACGTATCCCAAGCACAGCTGTTACACTCACTCTGGCGGGAACAGTTAACGAAATTTAAAATTCTTTATCACTCAGTTATCAGTTCTATATCGTCTTCGTTCACTTTGGGGTACGGTGGCTCAGTGTTAGAGAGCTTACCTGTGGTGCGTGGAGACCCTGGTTCAATCCCCGGCCAAGTAATTTTGTGGTGGACAACATTGTGTCCGTAAGTTTACTCGAGGTACTCCTACTCTCCCACTTCCTCGTTCCAGCAATTGTTTTATCATCATTCACTTACCTTAATCATAGTCTCCATTAGCCTAAAGAACATAATGGTGGAAAGTTAAACTGAAAGATTTCATTTCTTCCTTTCAGTTTATCTCTCACTATATTTCTGTGAGAAACTAGTTTAAGATGGTAGATCGTCAATCAACAATCAGGAGTTCGATTCTCAGTTTTCACCAGTGCTCGAAGTGAGGGATACACGAGTGTATGATATAACTCTACTTCAGGAGAATTATGATCAGCATTCTCCTACCTAGATTGGCTTTTTTCGCGTTCGCCATTCGAGCACTGATTGGCACTTTAGTAATCTTCACAGAAAAACTTTAGAATATCTTAGAATATTATCTTAGAATATATCCCAATATTATCTTAGAAGATCTTAAGATATTATCTTAGAATATCTCCCAATATTATCTTTGAATATCTAACAATGTTATCTTAGAAGATCTTACAATACTATCTTAGTATATCTTACAACGTTACCTTAGAATATCTTATAATATTATCTTAGAATATCTTACAATATTATCTTAAAATATCTAAGTATATTACCTTAGAAGATCTTACAATATTATCTTAGAATATCTTACAATGTTACCTTAGAATATCTTACAATGTTATCTTAGAATATCTTACAATATTATATTTGGACAATATTATAGATAAAAAAAATTAAAGTATAAGAGTTTTAATTATCTTGGGCTGTATCTCTGTAACTCGTACTGTAGACTGTCGTGTTGCTAGGACCGTAATAAACAGTTTGACAAGGGTATACTTCAGGTATCAGTTTTATCTTAATACGTAGCGTGTTAATCATGCAGCGGTGTCGTTACAAAAATAAATAAATAATAATTTGACTTGAAAACTATTTATCAGGATAAACGCTGACTAATATAATCTTGTTCAGCTCAAAGAGTTCAATCTATATATATGTCTCTCATCTTTCTTCTGTTCTATGTAATAATATTACCAAGTACTCAAGATTCAGTAATACTTTAGTAAATTGATTTTCGAAATTATATAAGAAGGAATGTATGAACAACTTAGTAGATTAAAAAAAAAAAGAAATAGAGTAGACATCACGCCAAAGAAATTTTAAAAAAATTAGGAAAAAATTGCAATTTTGGCCAATAATTAATTTTACACGACCTTTAACGACTCCTTCCAGGAAACTATCTGTGACCTATGATCAATGCTCATGTCACTGAGTTAAGTGATAGTTTGGATTTGGCTACAGTATAAGTAGTAGGGATGGTCGGAACCGGTTCCTAGCGGAACCGGTTTTCGGTTCTGAACGGAAGCGGTTCTAGAAGATCCGATTCCGGAACCGGGCTTTCGAATCCAGGTCTGGAACCGGTTCCGGGACCGGTTCTAAAAACCGGATCTTGCGTAATCGGTTCCGCCGTAACCGGAACTTTGTGGCGTCCGTACGCTAAACCCGAGCTGCTGGCAGGCTGTGAACAGTGTGCTAGATGGAATGGAGGAAGCGACAGACAGGTGCCCCAGGCGGCTGCCGCTTGTCTCATTTGGCTAAACAAACTGGGTAACTGGCAAACTCATTGGCTAAACAGACAAACTGGCAAACTCATTTGGCTAAACACCCACTGGTGGACCAAAATTTTTTTCTGGGGGCACAAGCTGGTCTGGTTGGGGAGGGCACAAGCGCATTGTCCTGTTTGCAGCGTTTAGAAGGTGAACTTTGTGCCTCCTTTACGGGTCTTCGGGGGCCTTTTCGATACGGGTCTGGAACCGGTGCCTAAGGTCTGGTTCCGGAACTGGGTTTTCGGATCCAAGTCTGGTACCGGTTCCTAAGATCCGGTTCTGGAACCGGATTTTCGGATTCAGGTCCGGAACCGGTTCTGAAAATCGGTTCTCCATTAACTGGTTCCTCAGGAAACCGGTTAAGCCAGAACCGGAACTTTGTGCTCATCCCTAATAAGTAGTTCTTCAGATATAAAGCAGACAAGAAAATTTTAGATTGAAATATATTGGATCTTTTGATACCCCCTCCCCACCAAAATAAAAGACGTTTCATAACAAGGTCAGAGCTAAGCGATAGGCTGCAACTAAGAAGTTCAAAAAAATATTCCTAGATCGAAAAGATAAGAGATCTTACAGAGTACTGAGAGCTAGTTCAAGAGCCAGAACTTAAGATAGAACCTGAAATTGGTTGAACAAGAAATTCATCACAGAACATACGATTAACAATACATTATATTAATTTACAGCGTTGAGGTAGCTATAATGGTTAAAAAGCATTAGTCGTTACCATCAAGTAAACTTTCTTGCACAAAATAAACTTAAGTCTTGTGAAGTTGTAGTGTGATATCAACCATATCTCAAATAAGTCATTTTATTTATACGTAGTAATCCTTAAAAATTAACTCGTGATAACATCGAAGTTGTCATTTTAGTTGCGTTACAAATTGCTGACAACCTACAATTTGCCCTCATTATTTAAATTCTCTTTGGCTTTAAACCAATCCAGAGAAATATTTATAGCACATGTAAATATTGTAGAGTTCACAAGTATTCTGCTCCCATGATCTCAGCTTTAAAGTTGTAACCTACAATTATGTTTATTCTGGTGTACCACAGGGATCCAATCTCGAACCATTACATTCTCTTTTCTCCTTTTTAAATATCTTGTTATCATTAACCATAATGTGTACTATATTCTTAGTAATGTCATATAATGAAAGGCTTGATGGACATACATCTTAATATATTTAATAAGTTTTTCAGAAAACATTAATTTTAAATAATTTGAATTATCAAAAATTCCTTTGTATATTTCTCTTTCAATGTGTCCGCTCAGGAAAAACAAAATGTTCGGAATTGAGATCTGTGCTGGAGGTAATCCATCCACCGGAAATGGATGAAATCAATCATTTCTAGTTTTAACGTTGATCATTGTAGGTCAAGAACAGTAATATATAGCAAGAAGCGACATTCTCCAATCAACTAAGCGTCCATTATCACTGTAATTTCTCTACGAAAACCGGAAATGTTAGAATTTGCTACAAGTTCTGGTTTCGATATTAATTGAAGAAATACATATATATCACGCTATTAGTAAATGTTGAATACAATAAAAAGTCGGTTGGCACGGCTATACTAAAGTTTTAGTGTCGGTAACGGGGGATGAGGGGAGGAGAAATGAAATTATTGAGAGAAGAGTGGAAGTGACATACGATTTAAATTTGTACTGCTGTCTCCAGTCTTGCTCTCAAGTGAAGTGCATCATAGTTTTCGCGTGGGTTAGGGGAAAGGAGGGGTGATGGGGAGGGAGAAATCTGTAGAATTGTTGACGGCGGTAGGGAAACTTCCATTGTTGAGCCGTTAAAAAATTCAAATCTCAATTTTCACGTTATATACAATATACTGTGACTTATTTTATCAAAAATAATAGTTTTATGAGGATTTGCTCTAAAACTACTGAGCGCCGTAACTTAGATTTTTTTTGCAGAGAAAGCATTAATATGCGTATTTGGGCCATCCAGAAAAAGTTGCTTTTCTAATTCTTGGACCCCTCTTTCCATCTTTCTCTTACTCTTTATGGGCTCCCCAGAGTGTGTGGGCCCTCCCGCGCGGCAAGATCTGCGGGGCCGTTAGCTACACCTCTGGACCCATTCCATTCATGACAAATTAATTAAGGAAACAACATTGACATATTTTAAAGTCATAGGAATAAATATTATTTCTAGGGCCCCTAATAATAAACATTTTTTACTGAAATGGGTTCACGACTCATTTTCCTTTATTTACTTTTTGTGTGCTGTTTTGTTTATGTAATGTAGTGAACCTGTTTAATGCTTCATTTATAATTATATCTTCGTATCGTAAATGGAGCAAGAAAGTTTAGTCTTAAAATGGGCTTCCCTCGAACGGCGGAAAGCTTCCCTGCCCCCCACAAGTTACGGCCCTATGACCATTCACCGTGAAGTATATAATGTCGTTCTGCTCGATGAGATATCTTTTTATGTGTCTTTGGATTTTTTTTCGTTATGCGCTTACAATATTGCATATAATGTATTCATCAAAGTTCCAAGTAGTGCTACAAAGTCACTTTTATGCCATAGACAGTTAAGAATAAAACAGGGAAAGAGTAGATCTAACAATCTGCATAATTATGTGCTATTATATTAGGATTGTGTGATATTTCGGAATATTGGTCGATCATCCGATATTTTCAGACCACGAAATTGCAGTATTAAAATGTCATGATGATCCACATTTCGATATTTTCGATGTTCAATATATTCGATATTATATTTAGAATTGGAATGACTATGCCCATGCGCCTGTCCGTCCATCAACAGCAGTTAAAACAAAACTGTAAGATATTGCGAGAATTGTTTTACTGCAATCGACCAGTGTCCCAAGAATAGAACCCATCTTCTTTCGTAATTGCCTATTAAAACCAGAAGTAGAGCTTCCTCCTCACTACGTGGATACCGTACGAGCTTTTTGGCTCGGGATAGTGTGTTCAATTCCTGGCTGGAACTCATGTGGTTCGGATCTCACGTTAGGTTGTAGGTCCACATCTCATGTAGCCTCCTTGCTGAAATGGGCGTTAAATTCAAAACAAATTTTTTTAAAAAAACTTAAGCCGGAAGTGATAGATATAAACTATATTTGGTTTCAATGTCAAGAACAATAGAGCAAAAACGATTATAGATAGTGAGAAATAGTTTCTTATGGCAAAGATTATAGTAGATAGTTTCTTACGGCATTTTTAAACGGATTCACAGTTTAAAGTATATGCTTAACCTCTACTTACTAAAACTGAACGTAAAGAAGGGGGCGGGCCACTGTGGCTCAGTGGTAGAGCGCTTACATCTGGTGCGTTGGGTCACTGTTCGATCTCCCACTAAGTAAGTTTGTGGTAGCCAGCAGCGCCGTAATTTAGATTTTTTTCTAGGAGGAAGCATTAATACGCGTATTTGGGCCCCCTAGAAAGAGTTGTCTTTCTAATTCTTGGGCTCCCTCCTTCCATCTTTTTCTTTATAGGCCCCCTGAAGCCTGTGAGCCCTCCCGCCCGGCAAGGTCTGCGGGACCGTTAATTACGCCAATGGGCCCGTTCAATACATAACAAATTAATTAAGGGGAACAATATTGACAAATCTCAAAGCCATAAGAATAAGTATCATTTTTAGGGCCCCTTGTAGTAGACATTTTTTTACTGAATTGGGCCCACGACTCATTTTTGTTGTACTTACCTTTTGTGTGCTGTTTTGTTTATGTAATATAGTGAACCTGTTTGATGCTTCATTTATAAATTCATGTTCGTATCGTATATGTAGTAAGATAATTTTGTCTTAAAATGGGCACCCCTCAAACGGCGGGAAGCTTCCCTGGGCCCCGACAAGTTCTCCTTTCCCCTGCCCCCCACAAGTTACGGCCCTGGTAGCCAACATCGTATCCGTAGGGTTTCTCGAGGTACTCCCGTTTCCTCCCACTTTTCTTTCCACTAATACTTGCATCATCATTTAGTTGCTTAAATCATCGTCTCTCTTAGCCTCTCATAATCCTAGGACGCGTTAAACCTAAATATATTATTTTAAAACTGAAAGTAATAGTATTACTTTTTCTTGCGGTTTTAACACAGTGTTATAGCAAGAAATAGCTTTATGGTGTGGATTTATTGTCTTAAGAGCGAGTTTCATCTGAACATTAATCCTTATATTAAAACTGGAAGTAGTGAAAATTGTGATTTCCGGTTTCGTCACCATGAAGCAAACATAATAGATATCGAGAATCTGTTTCATGAAATGCATTAAATGTCTAAAAATAAGTTCTAACTCCGTAATTCTCTTTTTACTAAAACCGGAAGTAATGGACATTTACAGCCATTTCCGGTTTCAATATTGATTTCGGGTTCCTTGTGTATGTACAACATAATCAACGGGGAAGAATTAATTACGTGAATATAGGTTTAGAATGCGTGTGGGCGATTTGATGGCAAATATAAAAGAAAAAAATGCTGGAGAGAATTCTCACAGTAGGTGATGAAAGAGCATATATAAACAGAAAATAATAGAGGCGAGATAAATAAAAAAGAAGAAAAGTGGACGGGGAGAAATCATTGTATTATCCTCTGATCGAATCGCTACCTTTGATTTAGTGAAATGACTGATGTGGGCTAAATCCCTGCGGGTGCCAACTAATGAATAAACCATCCTTCTCTCGTGCCACTCACAAGCAATGTACCATGTCATACGCAATTAATAACGATGTCCCAGCGTTAACATCTAGTTTTGTTTGTGCGACAGAAATTGTTTCCTGGGAACGTTTTCCTCTTCTGAATTTTAGCTAGATTTTGGGATTAACGTGTCGCCAATATTTTAAGTTTTGGTTTCGAAAATATCTATATTTTCTTTCTCTTTTTAAATGTGGATTCTTACGCAGAAATTGAAAACATTTTTTAAACTTTTAACGCAATTTGGTAAACGTTATCTAGTTATTCACCTTTGTTACAACCTCTAAGCGAATAACGAAACTCTGAGAATTGTGTTGCTCTGTTTATTTCAGGGGCGTCATTTGGCGTTTAATGAGGAGTATGATGGCTCAGTGGTAAATCACGTACCTCTGGTGCGTGGGGTTTCTAGTTCGATCCCCAGATAAGTAAGTTTGTGGTGCAAAACGTGATGCCCTTGGGTTTTCTCGGAGTACTTCCGTTTCCTCCCACTTTCTCGTTCCACCTATTTTTCCATCTTCATTCACTTGCTTTAATCATCGTCTCCCTTAGCCTAACGGGCATAATCGTGGGACATTAAACTCATATATTTCATTTCATTTCATTTCGTGAGCTTAAAATTTGGAAGAAATTACTTCCATCCTCTTGTGTTTGATATTTATATACATTTTAATTAAAGTCATAATAATAAACCAATAAAACAAACGTAGATGTCGGTTCACTTTAAGAAACTTGTCCCTTAAGCAAACTCTGAAATGAAGCTGTTGGTTTATTTATAAAATAACATATATAGTTAGCCGTCCTAATAACTGTCTCACAATCTGAAAAATTTCATCTCTTGGTCGAAGCATCCTTTATTCGATCCTAGCCTATGTGAGTTAGTAATGAACTTCTTCGTGTCCGTGTGTTTTCTCGTCTTCTCTCACGTTCTCATTCCAATATTTTTTCATATGCATTCACAGTAACTAATCATGTGTCTCATTTTGCCTAAAAGCGTAATCGTTTGATGTTACACAGCAAAAAATGAGATGTTGAAACAACACTAAATGACTACCACTTTAGCGTGTTACTTGTGTGTCAATTCAACATCAATTTTTTTTTTTTTTTGCTAGCTAAAGGCTAGCTCCCTTGCGAGGGTTACACCCTCTATCCGGGGTGAGAGGTGAAAGTACTGGTGCAGAAAGGAGATTGGAGCCGGTCTATGGGATGCTGAGGAAATCTGGAATATCTTTTATACGGATAGCACTTTATTATATTACATCTTTATTGCATAATATTGCGGTATCCATTTGGACATTATGATCTTGTGATCATAATCATTAGGGCAAGGAAAAAAGATGATGGTGAGGTGCACTTCACAGGACAAACACAAACAAACAATTTGTTAAAAGGACGAATGCTGGTTATCTTCTTGTCCAGGGGCTACTCTGGACAGTGATGAAGACATGTGAAGCCCTGTTAGTATAATGGATTTACAGTGCAGTAAATGTGGGTGAAACATGATGGGGAAGATGATCGAAAGAATAGGCAGATGCGACAAAATGGTCGGGGTGATCAGGTGGAAGAGTTTTGAGATAAAGGGAGAAGAGCAGAGATAAAGGACAGGTGATGAAATTATAACCCAGATCGTAGTTGCGACCGATATCCATCGTGTCCACAAGTAGAGGGTGCCGTTGCTGAAAACGGGTAGTAATGAACCTGAGCCTTAATTTTTCGATGTGATGAAGTAGGGTAGGAAACGTTATGCGGTCACACAACTCCTGCGTTGGACTCGGAAGCTTGATTCGGTAGGCTAGACGAAAAGCATGTCGTTCGAGCACTTTTAATTTGTTATAGAAGTAAGGTAATGCACTAACCCAGGCGGGATGTCCATATGTTAAGACGGGGCGCAAAAATACCTTGTAGGTATTGAGTACTGTAGAAGGCTGTTACCCCCATGTGGTACCAATAAGACGTTTAAGAAGATTTAAACGATTATAGGCCTTGCGAGTGATTTCTTTAAGATGTGGGCGCCAAGTTAGATAATGGTTGATAGTGAGACAGAGGTAAGTGACCTGTTTAGTGGGTTGAATTCGTGTACCGTCGACACTGATGTTAAGGAGATTCGGATTTTTCTGTACTCGAGAGCGCTTGCGAGGTGGAATAAAGACAATTGCCTGAGTCTTAGTGGAGTTTATGTGGAGTCGCCACTTATTGCACCATCGAAAGAAGGAGTCAATCGCTATGCTGAGAGAGGAATTAATCTGTTGAATGGTTCGGGCTGTACAGAGAAAAGCAGTGTCATCAGCATATTGAAAAGTGTGCACATTGAGAAAAATTGCCGGCATGTCAGTTACAAACAGAAGATATAGTAGGGGTGAGAGAGCAGAGCCTTGGGGTACGCCAGAGTGAATAAAAATCGGATGAGAGAAGGAGCTATTGATGTTTACATAAGAGAGGCGGTTAGAAAGAAAGTGAAATATGAATCGGAGATAAGAAAGCGGAAGTCGGAAGCGGTGTAGTTTGAACAGGAGAGCTAAATGCCAAACTTTATCAAAAGCTTTTTCGAGATCGAAAAGGATGAGACAAGACGGTCGAGCAGTATTACAATGATTAGTAATGAGATTTAAGAGTCTGAGCAGTTGATCATTGATGCTAAAATTAGGTCTAAATCCAGCCTGATGCACAGGAAGCAAATTATGGGTAGAGATGGAGATGAAGTCTGGCGACGATGATGCGCTCGAGAATCTTGCTAAATACGGAGGTTAGCTGTATTGGTCGGTAAGATGCAACAGAATCTGGAGGTTTGTTAGGTTTCAGAAACATTAAAGTAGAGGATGTTTTCCAGTCTGAGGGGAAGTAGCCGGTACGAAGTATAAATGTATAGACATAAGAAAGAAGAAGAAGACAGTATGGTGCTTCTTTGATGTGGCAATAAGTTATCCGATCCAAACCAGGAGCTGTATTACGCTTGCGATTCACGACAGACGAAATATCGTGCGGTGAGAGGATTATTGTCGGGAAGACTATGAGTTTCACTCGGTTGTAAGTAAGGTGCTGATAGGTTCAAGATGTCCGTGGGATACCTCCGGGGAAAATCTGGTGAAAAGGGAGTGAATGTAGTTTGCAGGTGGTCGGCAAAAGCGTTCGCTTTATCTTCATCTGTTTGTAGCGGACAGTCATTAATAAGCAATGGATAAGGTGTCCTGGTAAGCTTGCCCGTCAGCAGATTAAAGCGTTTCCAGTACTTAGTTGGGTGCGAAGTTTCTGCCAAGGTGTTGCAAGTCTTTACCCAGGTCCGGAGTTTATATGCCTTAACATAGTTTCGGACTGTGCGCTGGAGTTTGCGATGATGTTGCAGAGCTTCCAAGTTCCCAGTGCGCTGAAACTCTCGGAAAAATGCGCGGGAGCGGTGTATAAGAGGTAAATAACTTGGTGGTAGGCGTGGTTGGAACCGGGAGATTTCAGTGGTTGGTATATGAAGTTCGGACGCATGACGGATAGAGTAGGTGATATCAGAAATGCAATTATACAGATCATCTTCTGTGGTAGGCGGCTCACGATTGGCTAAATCGGCAGTGATTGTTGAGCGATAATGTTTCCATTTTGCTTGGTCAAAACGTGGGACACGCCGAGATTCTGGTAAGGTTCGAGGAGTATGAGGCTGTGGTTGATCAATGTGAAGTTTGATGGGTAGATGATCGCTACCAATGGAATCTAGTACCTCGAGAGTACATCGTTGGGAAAGGTTGACAGATGAAATCACTACATCTGGTGTGGTTTCAGTGATAGGTCGGGTAGGTTTTGGTATGTCAAAGATATGGCCTGTGATATGACTGGTGATGAAGTTAAGGAAACGTTGTTTCTGGTTATCTGAACGGCTATGAATATTAATATCTGCCATAATGATATAATATTTAAAGTTATTAGAGATATACTGAAAAAAGGAGAGGGGGATTGGGTGTCCAGGGCGCACATATATGGTGGCTATAGTGACATAAAGTGAGTGAAAATAGAGGGTGATAATGAGGTACTCCGGTATGTTATTTATTTATTTATTTATTTATTTCCTCCAACAGAGAGATCTCTCCAATTATAGGAAGTGTACACAATTGATTACATTATTATATAATAATAATAATAAGTAAAACAGAAATTTATAAATGAAAATATTAATAATATTAAGCTAGCAATAAGCAAATACAGTATATAACTTTGTATGCGGACATTCCACAGATCAATGCATACATTTTATGAAGCACGAACTCATGCTCTCATTCTAGAAATAGGCATACATACATAATACATATATACACTTACATATACAGATATAAACATATACATACACCAATATTTATACATGCAAATATATATGGACGAACACACATACATACCTCGCACATTTCGCATGCACACATCCATGTGCTCACCATTGATATTGTACATAACAATAACATGAAAAAAGAAAATAATCAAATGTCATTATCGTAGTTAATATAGTAATATCCAATATTAATTACGTCTTCCATTTAACTTAATTTCACACAAATATCTGTTCAATAATTTTTTAAATATTTTTTCTTTCAAACTTAAGTCAATGTCATCGATACTCTTAGCTATATTATTATATAATGAACATAATCTTATTAAAGGTGAGTTGTTGTATGTGTTTGTTTTCGCAGTTGCGTACCATAATAATTTCCTCGTTCTTAAAGTTCTTGATTTTATATTGAATTTGATATACTGCAAAAACTCACTGTTATCGAATTTACAATTTACTATTTTAAATAAACACATTTCTTGTAGAATAACACATCTATCCGAAAAAGTTGAGTAATTAAATTCACCTAGTAGTCTGGAATACGAAATTTTATTAGTAATTGCAGATTGTCCAGTTTTCTTGTAGTATAGATACCTTAAAAACCTTTTCTGAATTGCTTCTAATTGATTGTTTTGAGTTACGTATTTCGTAGTCCAGATCACCAAGGCGTATTCCATCTTTGATCTTACAATACTTTTAAAAATAGTTCCTATAACATCAATGTTTGTAAACATTTTCGTGTTTCTTATTATAAATCCTAATTGCTTAAAAGCGTTACGTGTTAGCAACAATGTATGTTTATTAAAAGACATATCACAACTGAAAGTAATACCCAAATCTTTATATGTATATACACGTTCTAATACTTTGTTATCTATCTTATAGGGATTAATTTTAGTTAACCTTCTTTACTTTGAAAATATCATGAATTTACACTTGGTAGTATTAAAATATAATTTATTTTCTATACTCCACTGATATATGTTACTTAGATCCTCATTCAGTTTTAGTACATCCTGATTTTCTTGTATATCTTTGTATAATTTTAAATCGTCAGCATATAATAAACATTTGGAATATTTAACGTATTTTGGGAGGTCATTTATAAAAAGTAGAAACAATAAGGGTCCTAAGTTTGAGCCCTGCGGGACACCGGAATTAATATTATAACTGAATGATCTTGTGTGATTGAAGTATACATACTGTTTTCTCTTATACAGGTAACATTTAAACAATTTTAGTAAATTTGATGAGAATCCAAACCTTGAGAGTTTTCTAAGTAGTATGTCATGATTAATTGTGTCAAATGCCTTTGCAAAATCAATATATATATTGTGTCTACTCGTTTGCGATCATGAATAGCTTCATGAACGAATTGAGTGAAATTAAGCAAATTTGTTACCGTCGATCGTCCAGGGTAAAATCCATGCTGGTTTTCACAAATATAGTTCTTTACATGGTTAAAAACACGATCATATAATATTTGTTCGAAAACTTTTATTGGTGCACAAATTATGGCTATCGGTCTATAATGTTCCATTTTACTCTTATCCCCATTTTTAAAGATTGGTGATACTTTAGTAATTTTCCAGATTTCAGGAAACGTTTGGGTTTTAAGTATTAAATTGAAAAGTATAGACAGTGGTTCTAGTAGTATTTCCGAGCATGCTTTAATCACATATGGAGGAATACCATCTGATCCACATGCTTTTTTAGGTTTTAACTTCTTAATAGCTTTCCTATACTCTTCATTCGACACTCTATCAATTTCTAAACAGTTGCTTACCTCCATATGTTCTTCCTCAGGAGGGTTGTATGATGATATATTTTTATCATATACTGATTTAAAATAATTTGCAAAACCATCAACAATTAGTTTGTTTGTGTTCAATGTATTACCGTTTAACGTCATACTACCGCTTTCACTATTATTATTCTTCTGTTTACATTTTATATATGACCAGAAAGATTTTACATCCTTTTTAACCTCAATTTCGCTTTCCCTAATATAATGTTCATACGCCTTACGAATAATTTTCTTTGTATCCTTTCTTATCTCCTTATACATATGTTTATTATATTCTGAGTCTTTCATGTGCTTCCTATAATGTTCTTTAAATTTTAACTTGTTTATTATATCTTTTGTAAACCAGCACGGATATTTTCTCATACTACATTTTCGCGTTTTAGGTACTGTATCAATGATTATCTTATTTATTATATCATAAAATGCGTTAGTTGCATCATCAACAGTACTAAATTGTTTTAAAACCGACCAGTCAACTTCTCGAATTAATTGATATAGTTTTAAAAATTAGCTTTCTGGAAGTTGAATACAATTTTTGTTTCATTTTTTAGTGGATAATTTTGCCCTTTAAACGGAATAGTGATTTCTAGTGCAGGATGATGGTTATCTTCATTTATAATCGGCAATTCACTTCTTTGTACAACAATACCATTCGAAATATTACTAAACACTAAGTCTAAAGTTCTACAAAAATAGTTTTTTATATTATTTAAAGAATGAAGATTTTGTAGGCTCAAAAAATTAGCTAATGAGCGATAGCATTCACCACCGTTCAAGAAATTATAGTCTGTACCTGTAACTAGTGGTAGATTAAAGTCTCCAGCCACTAGCACGTTATTTTCCTGAAACAAGTCATTTTCTTCAAATATTTGAAAGAAATTTAGATAATGATTTAAACATGAAACAGGGGGGAAGTATACAGTTACAAAATAAAATGTTTTACAATATGCAACTACCTTAACACACAAATTCTCAAGCTCATTACGTATCTCAATATTAGTGGCTGCAAACTTGTTTTTAATTGCTATGAGTACTCCACCACCTTTTTTATATAGTCTATCCTTCCTATACACTTTATAATTATAATCAAACATTTCTGGGTCGACAATATCAGGTTTAAGCCAAGTTTCTGTTAATATAATTATATCATAATCACATTGTGCAGTATTTAGATATAGATCGTTTGTTTTTGTCCTTAATCCTCTAACATTGTGATAGTAAGATATTTAAGGTACTTCTGTCAGGACTAACTATCAGTTTCTATGTACTTCACAAAAATATTTTACGACAATGCGATTACATCTTCTAATGTTTTTAACTGTATCACAGAATCACCTTGACTTTTTCTCAAAAATATTCGTCCTACATTATCTACCCATAAGAAAGCATAACTTTTCTCGCGTTTAAATTTTCTCGCGTTTCCAAAGATTTTTCTCCGGTATGCAGTTAAACTCTGGTTGATATAGACAATACCTTCATTCATATAGCCCAGTTGATTTATACTTAGATTTCTTTTTACTTTCCTTCTAGCTAAAAATTTATCTTTATCTTCTCTTCTTACAAATTTGACAATAATGCCACTATCTGTTTGATGCGGAAGTTTCTTTAGTCTGTGACAAACATCAATAGATTCCCGTGTAATATCAATATCTAACACCCTACCTACATTTTTTACAATTTCGTATGTATCTTCGTTCTGTTTTTCCGGAATACCATATATTTCGATAGTATTTCTTCTTCCGTACTGTTCCCTTTCTAGCTGAGCATCCTTTAGTTGTTTTTTTAGTGAAATATTTTCTTCCTTTAACTGTTCTATTGTTTTCATACATTCACCTATGGTTTCGGATTGATTTTTAATTATGTTCATAGTTTCGTCAAGTTTTTCATGCGCAAGGTCTAACGATTTACCTAGTTCCTGTTCTCTTTCAGTATTACTCTTTTTCAAATCACCTATTTCTTTCTTTAAACTTTGTAATAACACGTATATTTCCGCGAGAGTTGGATACTCTGCTGATTCCGTATCACCATGCATACTGGAACGTCTTGACTTTTGGCATACATTACAAAACCACAATTGTTTTTCATTTTTTAAATAGTCAACATCAGATTCTTTTAATCGAACACATTTAGCATGCCAATAATTTAAACAAACTCCGCACTGTACTGTGCTTAAAGCTTCCTGCCGTGGGACAGGTTTCTGACACTCACCACAACTCATTTCGATTCCAGTTCTTCGATATATCGAAAGTGCTTATAAGAATAGAGTGGGTTGGCAACGCTTACAAGGCCTTGCTTAGTTGTTTACATTCAGTCACACTCAAATATTTTAATATAAAAGTAAATATTCTTCATATATATTAATAGTTATTTGTTGAATATGTTCACTGTTACTTACGGCACTGTTCCAGTATGAAGATATTACAGCCAACACCACAGAAATTACACAATTACATATTTTTAAGCACTCGATCTGAAGAAGACTTCTATCTACAATCCAGAGTTGCCAGAGTTATGTAAGGCAGGGTGGTATTGGCGATGACTAATGGAAGGATGAAAGCCAACAGCCACTCCCCCATTTACTCGGCGTGCTCCTACCGTAGAATCACAAGGTAGTAATGTATATCTAGGTATTTTAAAAGACATAGCTGGTGTGAGGTGAGTTTCGTTAATGAGGAAGGCTTGAATAGATTCTTCTAAGAGAAGCTGTTCGAAAAGGGTATAGTGAGTAGCGAGGGATCGAATATTAACAAATAAGAGCGAAATACCCATGATTACGGTGCAGTAGAAGGGTTGGAAGTTTCTGTGGAGGCATGTTCATCGAGTGGAGTGACATGAAAATACACGTGTGGACCAGAGTAGGTAACTTGAAAGGAACATTTAAAGATCAGGCGAGCAGAGTGATTGACCACCCCGAGAATGTGTTGGCGAAGAAAAGATGAATGTTTTGCATAGCGATAGTGAAAAAAAGATAGTAACTGTTGGAGAGTAATAGGTTCATCGGTAGCTGGTGGTGGTAGAGCTTGCTGGGTTGGCGGTAAAACAGGTCGCAAAGGAACCGTTAGTTCCGGGCTGAGAGGCTCAGCTGTAGGTTTCGCTTTGCATCGATAACTGTACGTCGGATGCTGCTCTGGACATGTAGAGCATTTAGGTGGTTTAGCTAAGTTGGTGCATGCCTTAGTATCGTGGGCACCGCTACAGTATCCACATTTGCTAGGTTGCGTACATTTTGAAGTCGGGTGGGAGTTGTACGCTTGACAGCGCTCGCATCGCAATGGTAAAGGCGGAGGTGATTTTGATGGCTCGACGCGATGCTTCCTTTTATAAATGAAGGCGCCATAAGTTAGCAAGTCATCGATGGTGGTTTCGGAATTAGTAAGGACTCGTACCATGTATGTGGCTCCATGGTCGTTTTTAATGCGTATGCACTTAAGTATAGAGTGCCCCTCTTGAGTGAGTTCTTCCTAAATCTCATCGTCTGTCAGGGTAGGATCCACCCCCCTAATGACAACTGAAAGAGCTGGGGGTCTTCGTGGAGGTGGTGCCTGTTTGAACGCCTTTGATTCAAGTCGCTTCATTTCAGCATGTTTGCCAAAAATTTCGAAACTGCATTTGTTTCGTACAGTGGTCAAGAATGATGAATCGTATGACTTGAAGATTATCCCATTGCGTGTATGAACAATTTGAGCGACTGAGGCGCGTGGTAGATACTTGATGAGTTGTTGAAAAGCCAGTTTGGTATTCTCAAATTTGGGATCAAAGTTGGTAAGCAAGAATGAATGAAGACGAGGTTTGATAGAATCCAGTAGTGTCGGAAATTCATTAGCGTCGTCGAGGTTCATGGATGAAACAGACTGATCGGATTCACTAACAGTATGATGACGCTTAGGCGGTGGCTGAGTTGAAGAAGTGAGATGTTTGTCCGGTGTGCGTGATCGGGATCTACCAGAATTTTTGCCTTGGGAAGCAGATGTATGCCTTCGGTCAGTCCCCTGGCCCACTGACGTGGAGTTCAGACACGGCCAAGGAGGTTGTTGTGGTAGTCCCGGATGGCCACCCGACGCCATCCAGATGGGCGCAAAATACTTCGGCGAAGAGGATGATCGAGAGGAAGCCCACTGTGGCTCTCACTTGAGGCAGCAATACGTCCTCGCGGAGATGTCGGTCAGTGCGAGCACTGGCCCTCCACGAAAGAGATGAGAAGACGAATATGATTATGGCCACGGGCTCCCACTTGAGTGAGCAATACGGACTGCAAGGGGATGTCGATTGTCTGTTACAGAACAATCCTCCCTAAATGATCAAAAATACTAGTGAATGCTCGTAGAGCGTTAGAAATCGAACTCAGACCTGTAAATCGTTGAACGATTCGGAATTCTGAGTGATTATGTTGTTCAACATCAACACATCGCCTTCAGAGCATATCAGAAATACCTTGTTACTGGCTGTGAGTATTTGCATTGGTTTTTATTCTTTGGTGTGAGTAAAGGTTTGCGAAATTTATTTCTCATTTATGAGAAGTGACTAATAACATTCTATGTTTTCAGTAATCGGTCACAATAATATTGTTGTAAACCTGTGAATCATCTGACAACAGTTACACAAATAGCAGTGCTTTCATCTACTTTCTTTATCTGCTGTTCTCGTGTCTTAGCATGTATGGACAGAAGATGGCAGAACTGTTTCCTATATAACTGTTGTCAGACGATTCACATGTTTACAACAATATTATTGTGATCTATCACAGAAAGCATTATTTGTTACTTGACATAAGTGTCAAGTGTATTTCACAATGCTTTGCTCATATTAAACGATAAAGACCAAAGCAAGTTCTCTCAGGTAGTAACTAGCATTTCTGATATGCTCGGAAGGCGATGTGCTTGGTGCTGATTTAATACACAAGTAACACGCTAAAGTGGTAGTCATTTTGTGTTGTTTCAACACTTCATTTTTTACAGTGTACATTAAAGCTTTCGTACCATTTCATTATACTCTTTATCCTTACAATTCACCCTTCTCGAGACAAAGGGACGTATTTCATTTTCTTAACTTTTACAGAAGACAAGTTTACCGGTAGACCTTTTCCCATTATTTATTCTATGGTATTCTTTTAACCCTCCATCGCACACGTGCTTAATTGTAACATCAAGCCACGCGCACGAGAGTCTCACTCCGCAATATGTATTTATCTTCTTTGAAGCGATTTTAAATTCTTGAATATTTTCTTTTAAATGTTTTTGACAATTACCAACGTATATGTTACAGTATAAACTCATTTGAACAGTTCTAATATTTTATTACTCTACCTGACTTAAATTAAAATTTCTCCATCCGCGGAGTATGACTCCGCGGCGCGTGCTACGGAGGGTTAAAATATAGTTTAATCTCGTTAAGTTATTCACCTGAATCGAATAAGATCAAACTAAATTTTACTGTAAAAAAAGATGATAGAACAAATAATGAGAAAAAGTTAAACTTGCCTCCTGGAAAAGTTAAGAAAATTAGATACTCCCTTTGGTCTCGAGAGGAACGAATTGTAAAAGATGCGGCAAAAAGTTCTGATTTTTTTAAAAAAAAAAATAATAACGTACGTATTACACAATAGTTGTATATACAATTGTATTTAATGAACATATTCGTTGTATTTAATGAACAATTGTATTTAATGAACATACATGTGCCGTTTAACATGTAATTTTAAAAATCTTAAAAACAAAGTCTTATGTTTTGAAGACGTTATCAAGTCTCATGTTAGAAACTCGCCGCTACATTTGATTTGGTTTAGCAGCGATTTCTTAGCGGCACGGTTCCCTTAATTTCACTTAAGGGGCTCATCACTCAGTCCTTCCCCTCATTATGCCATTATTTGCCAAAAACATTTCAGGTGGAGCCAAAAGCTTATTTTGCGCTGAAGTAATAACAACTAAGGAATAAACTTTTAACAAAAATTTGCTTGGGCTTATCTATTAAAGACATCCCAGCATTCGCATCGTGGAACTGAAAAATCACTAGTCAGGGTGCTTGGTATCGAAATTCGATTATATGGACTTCTACTTACGAAGCACCAACACTAACCACTAACCTACAATCGTTCGATACTTGTAATCAAATTATTTTTTTCGCAATTACTTTTGTAAAATGTTTATTATTTTCATGAAGCAAAGGGCGAATTTTCTACTTTGGTTGAAAACTATCCCTACAATACTTCTAATTGACAACCAGTTGTTTACGTTCATTACTTCCGTCCATTTTTTTTTACATATTATTTGCAAAGACTATTCGGAGTATTTTCTTTTTATTTTAGTAATGTTTTATTATAGTTTGTCCCATGTTAATTAAAGTATCAAAACATTTAAGTTTCCTTTTCAGGCTATGGGAATGATTAGAAATGAAGTTTCCTGTTTTTATAAAATTCTTGATATTTTTTAAAACATTTTAAAGGACATAATTCTGAATTATTTGCGAATATTCGAATAAACTAGAGTAAAGAGAAGAATACTAAGAAACTTTTATTTTTAAAAAAAGATAGTCGTTTAACAAAAGAACAGAAACAAACTTTTTCGTTATTTAAAAAATAAAAACTTTGCTGCGGACTATGGGACTTGAAAACTGATAATCATGAAAAGAAAGTGAAGAGCCTACAATGTACCAGTGTTTGTAGTTTGAAAAAAAATTCTCTAATGTAGGGAAATTTCGTAGGTAAATTTAGCAAAAAGGAAAAAAAAAGAATTATCGATCGAATGTGAAAATCAAGGAAGTTCTCTCCCTGACTGAGTTACCAAGTGACCAATACAAATGCGTAAATTTTTCTTTGTTCTTCAGCAGTAAACCAATAATACAGCAATATTTTGTTGTGTGTGTGCTCAAAGTAGCATAATTTCCACCCATTGTTGGCTAGTGTATTTGTGTATAAAGTTTTGTAAAAAGATAAAAAGTGAAGGAAAAAGTTTAAAAAAAATAGAAGCAGAAACAAAATGAATAAAACAGATGTAATTAGCACTTCCTTTAATATAGATAAATTTATATTATCACATAATTTGTGTCATAAAAATTGGGCACTCAACAAACTAGGGAAAATTTGACAGGAAAAGGGAAAATCTTGCGTCACTAGAGAGAAATTTCCTAAGGTAACCTATGAACACTGCAGTGTACACACTAAACATTTCTTTTTACGAAGGTGAGTTAAAATTTGCCTACTTGCTAAACTTATATAAGCAAATCACTAACACAAAACCTAATTGTTTGGCATATTTTGTAGCTTATTTCTATTCAGTCATTTGTTTACGTGTGTTTATGCATATTAAAACTGTACTATATATAAAGTAACTAACGCTATAAGAGATTTCCATTGTTTCTAATAAAGTATAGAATTCCTTCTCTCTTTGTAAATTTCGCTTTGTATTTGCCACATTTACGAAAAAGGGACTTAATTATTGGCAATGAAAGTTTTGAAGTTTTCCTTTTTTTAAATTATAACTTGTTTATTTTATTATTTTTTTTTGTGTGTTTTTGGAAACGTGTATTTTATGAAATTTTCTCTCATAAGAACGAGAGGTACTTCTATTTATGTAATTTCTAAAGGCATTTGACACAAATTTTGTATATGAGTATACTCCCCATATATTGAATAAAAGCACATGTGGAAATATGTAATTAGTGTGTTCTTTATTTATTAACAATCATCAGAGACTGTGACAAGGACAAGAAAGATGTTCGAACCCCACTCCACTTTTCCAATATGAACGTCCATGGGAATGTGTTTATCAGCGGCCGCGAAACCACTTTGGATCACCCAGCGGAAATGAAACAAATATGTCCTTTCAAAATCAAGTTTCATTACTTGAAAGGGCTCCTAACTTTCGGAAGTTCGTTAACTTTTGTAGGATTTGCAGGGCCTATATAACCGCTACTAACGTTTATTATTTCAATATCCGTACAGTTAAAGTTATTCCTGACGTATTCTCTTTATTTTTTTAAACATTCACTAGCTTTTATCGAGATGTTGTGAAAATCTATGTGTACGGAGAGTTTAAAATTATTTCCTTATCCTATGTGGGGAAAAAAAAATAAATACTATCAGCAATATGTGTTGAAGAGTGGTTTACAAATTACAGGAATGGAACGAATAACTTAACTGACATTGCATTCGATAACATAAATAACTTAATGCAAATGCCAAATTAAATTCAAATCAAATCATATTGATAGTCAAACTCCCGCAATTGATGGTAAAGCATATAATTGTTGCGCTTAGTATACACATCCCTGATGACTTTTCTAATGACATTATATAGGAAGAATATTTATTATATCTTTTTCAACCGCCACGGACAGAACTATGAACACGTCGTTTCATATTTCTGAGAATATTCTTGACAAACACCTACATCTGTTTCCGGTATCACCAAACAGTTCTGAATAATTTTCCATCCAGAAATTTGTTCTCGAAAAGAAGAAAAATTTAACTTCATTGTCGTGGGCAAGCGTTTATAATGGTTTCTATGCGCGTGTTCCTGAGAGAAGGATAAGAATCGAAGAAGTGGTTCGGATTATGCACTTCATATTGCTTAGGTGCTATAAAGCAGTCCCCGCGCTGATAACTCGGAAAGGACGTTGTTTTAGACTTCGGTGTAATAAACTTTTTTGTTGCTCATTTCCGTGTCTACTTTCAACACCCAAATGCTGTAATAGGATCTATGAAACACCCTGTATAATTATACTCGTGAACTAGCATATTACTGCATTGATTATCATACACTTATAGGAATAAGTATCTTATCTGCTAAGTTATAATAAAGTCCGTTGATTATTCTTGTCTAATGATGTATTTACTTCTCTCTCTTTTCAGGTAAGTACACTTCTGCGTCTAGGATTCATTGTTGAATTACCTGACGATCTGAAGTTCGTGAGTACCTGTTTTAAAATGCATGTTTATCTATTCTATTATGAAATAGTAAAATTAATCTATATATATAAAAGAGAACGCACAAAATCCTTTGTCCGCTCATCACGCTAATACGGCTGAACCGATTTCTTTCATTTTTGGGGGGTTGTTAGGATTTGGACCCTAGATGGTTTTTATCATATCACTTTAATTTTCAATTACCAGTGTCTTGAGATAATTGACCAATCAGGTGTCAATACGTACAAAAAATCCTTTGTCCGCTCATCACGCTAATACGGCTGAACCGATTTCTTTCATTTTTGGGGGGTTGTTAGGATGTGGACCCTAGATGGTTTTTATCATATCACTTTAATTTTCAATTACCAGTGTCTTGAGATAATTGACCATTCAGGTGTCCATACGTACAAATCCTTTGTTATTAGTTCATCATAGGTATAAAAATAAACGTATTTATATGCAACCCGCATGACCCTGTGACTCGGCGGGTTAACATAACTGACAGGCGCTATAAATCACTTGAAAGCGAAAAAGTAAAAATTATCTAAGTAACAAAGTTTATTGCGTTCCGGGATGACCGCAGCGAAGCGGGGCGGGTTGGGGTGACCGCAGCGAAGCGGGGCGGGTTAACATAAATGACAGGCGATATAATGTTAACATTAGTGCAATCTTCTATGGTTTTTATCATATCACTTGAAAGCGAAAAAGTAAAAATTATCTAAGTAACAAAGTTTATTGCGTTCCGGGGTGACCGCAGCGAAGCGGGGTGAACGCTGCTAGTGTAATAGTAAAATAACTTAATATTTTATTCTAGTGCCTTCAGAAAAAATTCTTAACTATAGATAATTTGTTCACTAGTAATTAATTTTGTATTTCTATATATACGGGCTAATTCGATAGAAATCGTATTGTTATATTAACAATAATAAGTAATCCACATGCTTTACAAATGATCAAAGGAGGCTTCTAAATCCTTATGGGCGCTTTATTCTAATGTGTTCGTCACCGAAGACTGATTGTATGTATATAAATAAATATGTTTCAGTAAAGTCATTGTAAATGGCTTATCGGGCTTGTATTTTATTGTTGCTTAAAAAAACGCTTGTTTCTTTCTTAACTAGTGTTCTCTTTGGAAAAATATAAGCCTAACTTGTCCACCAAGTTATTTTGAATATTCGACTATTGAATTTTATCATTGTCAAATCGTATTTCTTCAAGTATCTTTATTTTTGGTTTTCAAAAATAGGGAGATTATGATCCATCCAATCTTGATGGAGCTTTGGCAGCTTATCAGCAGATTATCATCTACTTCACCGTTTCTGTTCCCCTTAGCCTCAGTGTATAACCGTGGAACATTAAACTTTTTTGAAATAAAAATCAATAATAATCGTTTTACGCTTTTACGATCCATATTTATTTATTTACAATAGGTTTCAGATATAGCACTAAGCCATTTTACACTGAAACATTTTAAGAGTTAGATAACATAACAATTGAATAACAATTTGAGCTCAAGATGGTACAGCAGAACAGCAACATTACAAAATTAGCTTATTTATAGATGATCTAAAAGTATACTCATTTGAAAAAACGTCTACAGTTTCTGGTAACTGATTATAAGTACTGACAAATTCGGTTTAGAAGGGACCTTTGCACAATATTAACTCTTGCCGCACGAGTGTAAAAGAGATCACTAGACCGTGTTGTTTTAGCGGTATGCGAAAATTGATCTGACTTAATAACAGGCCCGTATCCACGGGGGGCTAGGGTGGGCCGGGCATCCCCTAAATTTTCACTCGCCCTCTAAAATTTTCACGGTAGGGTTGCAAATGAACTATAATATGGTGATGAATTATAATATGGATGGATCGAGCTCTCCCTAACTTTTACCGCCCCCCCACTACATTTTTGGGCTGGCTATGGGCCTGCTTAATAACTGTTTACATTATATATGGCTATTTACAATTTTTTGCAAAAATATTAGATCAGAAATTTTATTTCTCACTAGGAGAGGTTTGATATTGAGGGATTTTAAAACGTCAAATTTTGGAAGTGTTCGCAGTTGAGGTATTACGGAATTCAATAGTGGGAGTAACATATGACTTATATAACAAGTTTAAGAAATTAGAATTTTTTATGTATGTGGAAGGAATCCTAGTTTTCTCATTGCAGTACAAGATATTGTACTCATATGATCTCCAAAAGTAAGCTTACTGTTAATGATAACACCAAGATCTCTGAAAGAGGAGATAGGATTTATGTTCTTATGACCAATTTTGTAAATGTGGTTTATAGTTTTTTTCTTTATAGAAATCGTAAGAGAAGCACATTTTTCGATGTTTAAGCTAAGTTTCCAAGAGTTACATCAGTTGAAAAGAATTGAAGCATCATGTTGAAGAGTAAAAGCATCGTACTCAGATTGAACTTGCCTATAGAGTTTGTAATCATCAGCGAATAGAAGAATATTGGTAGAGCTGTTTGTGAACAAAGAAGGCAGATCGTCCATGTATAATAGGATTAGAAGTGGACCTAGAACACTGCCTTGAGGAACTCCAGAAGTTACGGGAATAAATTCAGAAAAGTAACCTGAAACTGAAACTCGTTGTGTCCTATTACTGAGATAGGTTTCCAGAAGACAATATAATTTGCCATATATATTGAATCTACATTGTAAAAAATGATGTGTTGAAACAACACAAAATGACTACCACTTTAGCGTGTTACTTGTGTGTCAATTCAGCCCAAAGATATCGCCTTCCGAGCATATCAAAAACAACTAGTTACTACCTGGGAGAATTTGCATTGGTATTTATCGTTTAATATGAGCAAAGCTTTACAAAATATCTTTGGCACTTCTGCCAAGCAATGAATAATGTTCTATGTTTTCAGTTCATATATGCTGACACAAGAATAACAGATAAAGGAAACAGATGGAAGCACAGCTATCTGTGTAACTGTTTTCAGATGATTCACAGGTTTACAACAATACTATTGTGACCGATTACTGAAAACATAGAACATTATTCCTTACTTGGAAAAAGTGCCAAAGATATTTCGCAAAGCTTTGCTCATATTAAACAATAAATACCAATGCAAATTCTCTTAGGTAGTAACTAGTTATTTTTGATATGCTCGGAAGGCTATGTTCTTGTGCTGATGATACAGCCTTTCTTGCTCTTGGCAAAACTATTCAGGATATCAATCTTTCATGACAGATAGCCATCGATCGTTTCACCCACTGGTGTTCTAAATGGAAACTCAAGATTAACGCCACAAAAACTCAAGCTATTGTATTCATACCATCTCACAAACGAACTAAAGTCCACCGGTATCCATCTCTTCTGTCACTTCATGTCCATAATACGCCCATTATTCCCACACGAATCGTTACACACTTAGGTATCATTTTCGACCATCATTTAACATGGAAACCGCATCTTCATCATGTTAAAACTAAAGCTTATAACCGTCTAAACCTCTTAAAACGACTAACCGGTACAACCTGGGGCCTCAAAGCACCCGTTGTTCTCAACACCTACAAGGCTTTCCTCCGACCCATTCTCACATATGGTTTTCCGGCATGGATTTTCGCCCCTCCCTCGTACTACACGAAACTAGCCATTTTAGAGAGACATGCTTTTCGTATTGCCTTCCGCATTTCTCTCCCCAGCCCAACCCGTCATTTATATTCCTTAATATCATTCCCTATCCTCAGCTACCATCTCGAAACTCTTCGCTTAAAATTCATAACCCAACGCTACATACATCACTATCCTCTACTGTTTGAAACTATGCACCATCTTGCACTTCACTCCTCGCCTGCACGATACCATAATACTCCGCTTCATCTCCTCTTTAAATTATATTGCTACACAGTCCGTCCAGACCATCTCGATCTACAGATCCTCCAAGACTACCGTTTGCATGTACATTTTCCTCATATCTTCCCATCATATGCACAGTGATTCCATTTCTCTAACAGGGTTCACCACGTCTCCATTAGCCTAGAGCCATCCCTAGGCAGAAGATTACTACATGCGTCTTTCTAACAACCCTCTATTGTGTTGTGGCGTCAAGTGCACTTCACATCATCCCTCATTTTCATAATGTCTTCTGATTTGTTTCTCTGCTCTTTAACTTTTGTATTAGATTTCTTACACCCATTATATTGACTATATTTTCTAGTTTCTTTCTGCCTTATATAGTATGTTGTCCTTATGCTCACGTCTGTATCTTGTTTATGTTCCAGTGTAACCTCAAGTATGTTTATGATCGCAAAGATCATAATGACCTTTCCTTCAACTGATGATAACAATAATAAAGATTAATAAATAAATAATACAGCCCATAGCCCAACAACCAATCCTTCAGTCATCTAGTAATCCTCTCACTTCCCTTCCCTAAAAGAGGGTGTAGCCCTCTTAGAGGTTGCTAGCCTATGGCTAGCATTAAAAAAATATTGTGCTGAATTGACAGACAAGTAACACGCTAAAGTGGTAGTCATTTTGCGTTATCTCAACACCTCATTTTTTGCTGTGTAGGACTAAGTATATATATAAGATGGTGTGGAAGAGAGTCGAAAGCCTTAGTCAGGTCCAAATACATAATGTCGAGTTGAGAATTTTCTGAGATGCTGTCCACAGCATGAAACAGAAGAGCAGAGAAATCAGTTCAGATTTGGATCGATCCACAATGCAACGAATTTTGAATAGAAGAAATCATTCTTTTCTTGTCCGAGATGAAACCGAGCTTTTCAGACTGGGCTTGGTCTTGTTTCGATTCAGTAGTGTCTGTCTCGATCTCGGCTTCGTCTCAAGCAAATCTAAATAGATTGAATTTCGATCTCGTCTTGATTTATAAACACCCGACTCGAAATTTCGAGATGATACTAATACTAGTCTCGGTCAAATATTCCCCTCCCCTTCTATGTGAAATGTAAAGAAAAGCAAAAACAAGTATTTAATTATTTTAAATGAGAAGTCGAAATACCAAATTTCATGTCTCTAACCTTTAAGAGGTTTCGAGTTTTGAGCTCTTATTATATAATAGTTATAATCCTACCCCTTTTTCATTCTCACCTTCATGTTTTCCCTTCTAGATTAATAATGAGAAGTCGAAATACTGAATTTCGTGTTTTCAGCGTCAAGAGATTCCAAGATATTGGCATCTTATTTTAATAATTGTAACCAGGCTTAGTCTAAATACTAAGTTTCATGTAACTAACCTTCAGAGATTCCGAGATATGGACATTTTGATTGTAGTGATTTTCACTTATTTCCTTCTTTCCTCGTCAAATTTTTCAAATTTCTTCCTCAGTGGTATCTTACGTCGCAAATTCTATTCATTGTCCAAATTTCAAGTTTGTAGCTTAAGCGGTTTGGACTGGGCGTTGATCAGTCGCTCACTCATTAACTCAAGCAGATCTGATTTTACCAACGGATCTGGGCGTAGGAGCGGAACGTTTTCAGGGGCACATGATAAACGTAATTTTAATAAGACGAAAACAAATTTGGAAAATTTGAACAATATTAATAATAGTAAACATGATGTAAGTAAATTCCCTTCAGAATATCCAGTATGATAATATAACATATATTTTCGCTTTTAAAAAAGCAAGGATAAGGCGCTTTAAATTTATCTTAAAGATAAATGCATCTACAAATCTGCTTTTGGACAAAACCAACAAATTTGCTTATACCTTTTCATGATACTCTTTTCCCATCTTTCATACACTTTTATGATTTTACTGAGAATAGAAAAAAAATTATTAAAAACTGGTTTTATTTCTTAAAATCAAAATAATCTTTTATACAATTACAAAACTGATTGCAATTGTTGACTTAGATGCCCAAGGTTTTATTTAACGCCATGAAATCTGAGTTTTAATGCAGGAAGACATGTGAATTGGTGCACTAAAGTTATATTAGTAGATCATTGAATATCTAAGGATCAACTTCGCGAAATCCACGTTTAAATCGGTTCAGGAGAACCGATTTTATTAATATCAAAATTCAGTTAAAATGTCAAACGTCCGTTAATTTTTCAAATATCTTTTGAAATTAAAACAACACTACTTATATTTACTTTATAAAATGGCCTATTTAATTAAAATGTATATAATTAAAACAAATTTACGTAAGAAACTAAACTAATGGAATCTTCAAGTGATGGATGTGCTTCACAATCTGGAAAGATGCCAAGCTTTTACAAATAGTGATTCAGTGCCAAGTGCTAGTAATGGTAATTGTTTCCCTTATGCTTCTAGAAGTGCTAGTGCATTGCCCTGTCCTCATTGTGGAAAACATTATATAAGTGCTAACATTATATAAGGGCCTAGCTATACATATTGGTAAGAAACATCAAGTTGCGTGTGATGATGATGTTTGCTCTGATATCACCTTTAATGCCTGGCTTCAGAGTAAAACTGCAAATGTTACCGACACTAACAGCAGTAACAACACAAAAGTTTTGACAATTTCTAACCTGAGCGAGATATTACTGTCACTAAGGTCTTCGACACATCTTTTAAGACGTATTCCAAGAGGTGCTCGATCAACAGTGGTTGATGCACTCGTAGAGGTGTTAAATCATATAACAACTTCAAATGATACAAAAGACTGGATCAATCTATGCCTATTTCCATTTGTTGCCTTACGTGCTCCCAAACAATCAGATAAAGTTGGGAATCTGACTTCTTGGTGAAGCAGCGAGTTCGCCTCTGGTATAATATTGGCCATGATGCTTTAACCTGACCTTCAACAAAGATGAACACATCTCGATTAAACCACAAAAATTTTCTAGTTTGAAGGTTATAGAGAATAAACTTGCTGATGGGGACATACGTGGAGCAGTACGTCTTTTAATTTCTGATGATACGGTTGCGGCTCCGGATACCTCTGTGTTGGAGATCTTGTTTAGAAACATCCTGCCCACCCTGGTAATTTCATTGCGCCGGATCTTCCTGGTGATCAACACACTTTTCAAGGAGTTTCAACTATGGAGGTTCAAAAAGCAATTAACTCCTTTCTGTCAGGCAGCGCGGGAGGTCTAGTTGGGCTTCGTCCTTCAATTCTTAAAGACCTTCTTTCTTGTCAAATACTGAAATCAAAGGTAAAACTTCTAAAATCCTTTTGTGATCTACTTAATTTAATCATTTATGGAAAAGTACTAATGGAAGTTCGCCCGCTGTTTTTCGGTGCCAAACTTACAACTCTGAAAAAAAGTATGATGGTATTCGGCCCATAGCAGTTGGGAATGTTTGGCGCAGAATATCGTCAAAAATAATTTGCTGTAGAATACGTGAGCCAGTTAAAAACTTTTTATCCCCTCATCAACTTGGTGTCTGTGTTCCTAATGGGGCCGAGGCAGCTGTCCACGCAACCCGAGTTTATTTCTCTTCTACTCACAGTGCTACTAAAGCGATTGTAAAGTTGGATTTTCATAACGCATTTAATGAGCTTCGCCGAGATACTATGCTTGCTGCAGTGATGAATGATTTTCCTTCAATTTATCCGTATGTTTATCAATGTTACGCTCAACCAAGTGACCTGTTTTTCCGGCGGAAACAATATTTCTTCTCAGAGAGGTGTACAACAAGGTGATCCTTTGGGCCCAGCACTTTTCGCTATAACTATACACTCCTTAGTTAGATCACTGAATACCGAATTAAACATTTGGTACTTAGATGATGGAACAATTGGTGGTGAACCCGAGGTGGTTCTTTCATCCTTAATAGAAATAAATTAGAAGACATCACTTCTTGGCTTGCATCTTAACTTTTCTAAATGCGAGGTGGGTTGTCTTGGAACAGATGAAACCACATTCGTCAAAATCTTTAGAAGATTTAATGAGGCTGCACTAGGCATACGTCCTCTAACAATTCAGAATGCTTGTCTTTTAGGTGCTGCTCTCACGTCGGAAGCACTCACGAACATGCTATTGAATAAAATATCTAATTTTGAATTGACTCGAGTTTCCTCAATTTCGGCCCATTCAGCCTTTTTTCTTTAACGGGCATCTTTATCAATGCCTCGTTTAACCTATTTTTACGATGCTTTCCATCTTGGCATAAGAGTTCTTTGCTGAAAAAAATATGATACTGTCCTGAAAACTGGCCTTGAATCAATTCTGAACTGCTCTTTAAATGACTACTCTTGAATGCAAGCATGTTTATCTGTTGGTTTGGGCGGTCTTGGTATTCGACGAGCTGTGGATATGGCGATTCCTACATTCTTAGCGTCATATCATGGATCTCTGCGTTTAATCGAAGCTCTCCTTTTACAGGGTTATTGTTTGGACCCAGATGGTTCAGTTCAGGAAGGCTCTAATAAGTGGGCATGCTTAGCAGATACAACCCTCCCCCAGAAATTAGCAAAAAGTGTATCAGTCATCTTGGCATATGCCAATTGCAATCTGTTGTGATTCTGGAAGATAAAGCCAGTCTCTTTGCTGCCTCATCTCCCGAAGCGGGTACATGGTTGATAGCGATACCTTCTCCGCCTTTAGGTCTTCATTTGTCAAATGACAGCTTTCGAATTGGTGTTGCCTTACGTTTAGGTTTAGCTGTTTGTGAGCCTCATTGCTGTGCAGCTTGTGGAGATGAGGTTAGACGACGTGGCCTGCATGACCTTTCATGCATGAAGAGCGCTGGTAGATTCGCCCGACACTCCTCCGTTAATGATGTAATACTACGAGCCCTTACAGCTTGAATTCCTTCAATACAGGAACCTTCCGGTTTCTGTCGTTCTGATGGAAAGCTACCGGATGGAATGACACTGGTTCCATGGATGAGAGGTAAATGTTTATTGTGGGACTTCACATGCGCTGATACGTACGCTCATTCACGTCTCCCTCTGCTAGTAATGAACGCTGGAGCTGTTGCAAATCGCAGAGGAGCTGAAAAGCAAAGAAAATACAACCACCTTCTCGAAAGTTTTGTTTTCACTCCAATCGCTATTGAAACCAGTGGTGCTTGAGGTGCAAGAAGTCTTGAATTCATTAGGGAGGTTGGAAGATGCATTTCGTGTGTTTCCAGCGAAGTTCGCTCCACATCTTATCTAATACAGCGCTTATCTGTTTCTATCCAACGTGATAACGTCTCGTAGGTCCTTGGCACTTTACCTCCTGGAAAGGAATTGGATGAGATATTTATACTCCGATAAGAATAGTTTTATATATATTAGTCCCTGGACAAGTTTTTCTTTGAAATTATATATTTAAACTAAATTTTATTGTTCCAACCCTTCAAGTGAAAATAGTAATACTGCATAGTATTTGTTATAATTTGTGATGTGGAATTTTAATTTGTTTTAATCCATGTATGTGTATTTATGGTTGCGATTATATTACTGTTACCTAAATTTAATATATATGTCAGACAATAACTATTTATATATTATCTGACATGCACACACCACAACTAACCCACAAAGGAAGTATTGATCCTTCTAACAGGTTTTGGTCATCTGTACTTCATTTCACTTCCAATGTATTTTTGGTGGCAATAAATCTTTTATACGATTCAAAACAATTACACCTATTTTATTCGTTATTAATGACATTTATTCTTTGAATATTCACATTATAAGCACGAAAATTCAAATCGAATTTACCATTGGCTAGTGCATATTGTTTAAAAGAAATCATTACAACTCTGTAACTTTATTTAATTTTGAGAAAGGATAATTTGTAGAAGTTTAAATCTTTCTTTACGGCAGATTCAAAATGAAAATTCATTTTTTTTAAATACAAAAATGTTGAAACAAACGCATGTATAAAAGAAATTCGTGTGTGTTAACATTTTATACATCGCGGTTAAAAGACGCAACTAACACCATTTTGGAATAGCGGCAACAAAACTTTAAATCTGGCCCTCCACTCAGGACTTTTTTTTTAAATATATATACAGGGAAAAGGTGGCTCAGTGGTAGAGCGTTTACCTCTGATGCGTAGGGTCCTTGGTTCGGTCCGCAGGCAAGCAAGTTTGTGGTGGACAACATCGTGTCCATGGGTTTTCTCGGGGTACACTCATTTTCTCCTCCCACTTTCACATTCCACCCATTTTTTCCACCATTCACTTGCTTTAATCATCGTCTACCTTAGCCTAACGGGTATAATTGTGGGACGTTAAACTGAGAAATTGTATTTCACTTTTCTTTTATATATGGAGAATGGTATTTACCTATCGTATTTAATTTTGCCTAACAGTGGCACAAGAGTCCTAATAGTGTCGTACATAGGCATACTACTTGTAACATACAGAGTGTTGTTAGCTATTTTACCTCTTTTCAAAGATATCGAACGACACTTCAGGAGCACCTGACTACAAGCTTCCTTGCGGTAAAATTTATTTCATTGAGCGTTTGGATAAGGAACTGATTGAGAAGTGTGTGTGTATGTGTGATTTTTCTTCTCTTTTTGAAGTCCAGTCGTTGCCAACACACTGAAGAGGCTTGTGTCCTATTTTCTAGAGGGTTTGATAGACGCTTTTTTCTTATCGTACTAGCCGCTATAGCATTTATGTATTGTGAGAACGAATTACCAACTCATAGACAGCTACAAAGTGTATATAGAAAAGAAACTAAAAATTTCTTTCAACTCAGCCTTCTTTGTAGCTTCAGAATTAATTGCAATTTATCCTTAGATTCGTAATGGCAGAGGTTAAAATATGTGGTTAGTTTGTAAAAGGCAGAAGAGAAGGGCAATCGTTTGGTCAGTATATTAACTGGTAATAGTCCCTCGGAGACGCATTACTCTTCCACCGAAGGCTGGAACCTTTCCCAACAGCCTTATCTTTTGGCCACTTTCACCTAATCCTCTTTGATTTCTTCACTTTTTTTTTATCATCTTCTTCTGACCCGAACTGACTTTGATTTTCAGCTCTTGAGGGAATACCAATTTGTAGGAAATCTTTCCCCAGCTTGTCTCTTCATGTTCGCGTTTTATGCTTCTTTGCCAGGTCAATAGTTTTGACCTCAATTTACTTTCCAATAACAAGGATTTTGTAAAATGGTTTAGATTAAAGGGAAGAAACTTCTGAGATAATTATTTGAATAAAATACTTATTACGTCCCAATTGTTCGGCCTAATTATGTAACTGGGGGATTTAAAAAAAAATCCCAAGGTACATAGTATAACTAATCATATATCTTCAAAATATGTACAAGTTCCTTTTAAGTGCACTCTATTTTGCCATGGAGAAAAGAAACGGCAGTCTTGGTTTATGAACAAAGTACATCGGTAAGATGCGTACCTACTAACTGGATGATGGGCTTTAATCTATGGTTGAAGTGACATGGTGACTCAGTGGGGGATCGACTACATTTGGTGTTAGGGTCTCCGGTTCGATCCCGGGTTATGTTATTTTCTTATGAATAACTTTGTATCCATGGGTTTTGTCCTGTTTCCTCCTACGCCCTCATTCCACCATTTCTTCACAAATAATTCATCTTTATTAATCATTCGTTTTCCTTAGCCTAAAGTGAATAAACATCGGACGTAATACTATACAGTTTATTTCATTTTATATGTAAGTGCCAAAAGTAATGGGATAGCGGTAGGGAACTAGTTGAAGTTGTAAGAATACCGCCAAAACCCGGTTGAAGGGCGGGAAGCAGTTTCAGTGTTGCCAGACCATTTTGAGTGTTTTGCGAAACATCGTGATGTGGCAACCTGACAAGAAATATCGGCGTTTGTACTCGCGGGATCTGTTCTAGATGACTGGAGCTTTCGATTTCGGAAATAGTTTGAAAAATTGAACTCATCTCGCTCCTCAGTGTACAAGATTGGACCGTGAGTACCGCATTGGAAGCATAATGGAGGAATTACAAATATCAGGAGACCCTATCTTTTTTACAGTCTTTATTCAATTGTGATCTTTCAAGTTAGAAATTTCCACTGAACTACCTGTGGTGCATATCCAGCTATGCCAATACAGAAGCTGTTTCGTCTTTTAAATTTAAAATAATGGAAAATAAATTAAATAACAAATATATTTTAACTTTAGAACTTCTAAAATAAATTTTATAACAAATAAACCGCTCGGGGCTAGACAGTGATATATCACATTTTGTAATCTTCGAGTAAACTGGAAAATAAAATTCAATATTCCAATACAATGCAATGCACGCTGCATAAAACACAAGCTACTTCTGCCATCTACAGATACATTTCCGAAATTAAACTACCTACATACTGTTCTGTAGTCCGATCCCAACCCATTTCATCGGAAGTGGTGCTTACCATTGTTTTTCACCTGCGTTGCTAAAATATCGATTATCGATTGTGATGGCTGGCTTTCAGAAACCTCAGCTTTAACGATTAATTGCTATATCTTGCGTTTTTGCCAGGGATAAGTGACGTCAGGGAGCTCTCACAGGATATTTAGACTATCTGGGTGCCCATGTTACCTATGGGCGACCCTGAGCATGCATTCCGACACAAGAAGATTATACTAGATGGGTTAGGTAGTCTAGTACCTCGTTATTGTTGTTTCTTCCCCTAAATCTACTTACCCTAATGTAGCCCAATATATTAACCTGAGTACTTGTAGCCCTCACTACAGCTACGAATAAGGGAAGAAACACAAGTAATATTGACAGATTCACTCTTTTTCAAAAAAAAATTATATTGCAATGTAGTTCATTACAATAGACAAACGACTAAAATAATATTGATTGTTAGATTTAGGATTTTGCCGCCTGTAAACTAAGTTTAGGATGACGAATTAGATTTCCGGGCTATCGGCATCTATGGTCATGCTAGCCTGTTACGTATGTGGGATGACTACTATCCGGGGAAGGGGAAAGAAGGAACAATTGCGAAAGGAAGGAAGCGGCCTGAGACCTGTGTGTTAAGTACCATCCAGGCATTTGCATGGTGTGAATGAGGAAAACCTATCTCAGGATGGTTGGCCTGAAAAAAGTTTCACACTTTTTCGACCGAGTGTCCCTACTAGAAATCGAACTCGGGACAGCTCACACTACCCTGTATGGTAGGATTGGTTTGTCACCCCCTACCGCGGGTTTGACTTCTCTCGGGAAATTTTTGAAAAATGATATTTAGAAACAGGTTTTTATGCCATTCAAATTCTGAAAAGTGTTTCAAAACCTAATATTCTATAAGAAAATCAATAAGCACTTAAATTTAAACTGTAATAGAGAGATTTTCTATGGGTTATAGCTCAAAGGTCATGAACCAGAGGACAAAACACTCACATGATTTATGTTTCCCATTTAAACAGCATAGAAACTCTAAATCATCAGCTCATTCTATTTTGGCGTATTGTGTGTAATCGACCAAAAAAAAAAAAAAAAAAAAACATAAAGTGATTCATCGAATAAATATCTAATTCTTTTGTCTAGTAATATTTTGATACTCAACAAAAGAAATATACCGACAATTTATTATTTTTTAACTCAAAATATTGTTAGGACGGTGGCTCAGTGGTAAAGCGCTTACTTCTTGTACATATTTGTGGGTTTTCTCGAGATACTTCCATTTTCCTCCACATTATCATTCTACCACCCAGTTCGTCATTCACTTGACTTAATCGTCTCCCTTAGCGAAAAAGGACAAAATCGTGGAATGTGACACTAAAAGATTTCATTTCATTTCATTCTTTCAAAATATTATTAATTAACATTTTTAGTCTTAACCCCTTTACGTCCAAGGGACATATTGGCTACATTTCTTTAAACTGACCTAAAATTTGTGCGGATTCTTTAATTTTTTTTTTTAATTTTCGAGTGTTGGTTATCTAAACTTTATGGATTACCAAAATGAGATTGAATATAACTGAATATAAATACAAATCGCTCTATAATGTTTTCAAAATCAGTATCCTCTGGCTTTGTATAATTTCTACCAGCTACTCATAGATTTATGAAGTATATAGGAAACACTAATATTAGCACAAACGTATACTGTAATTGCTAACACTATTCAGAGAAAGGAAATTTACCTTAGATAGAATTGCTTATACTTATTCGTTTTTTTTTTTTTTTTGTTTTTTTTTTAAAATCCTTTGTTGACTTGACTATAGCGACATATTTGTCCCAGCCCATATCTTGGTAAAATTTGCGATGACGATTTTCGGAATCTATATGTCAGATCTAGGTTGGAACTAACTGGTAGAACGACTCAAAAAATGTACTACCTGAACCTGAAAGGGTTAAAAGAATACGTAACTACAAAGATGTTGTTTTACGAATTTTGCCGCTTCATAAAAATGTTGAAATTTGTCGCTCTAGGCGTAACCAGTCTATTTAGGAATACAGTAGCGATACCTATTGTGGTTTGAGTAACAATTTATACGAAAATGGTAAGTTCATTTCTCTTGGTGAAATATCTCGTAGTAGGTTAAGTTTGATACTTTAATCAGTTGTTGCCACTATCATTTGGAGGGTTGCAGATGTTATTCTTAAAAATGTGATCTGAGTGTGAGGAATTCAGGGAACTTTGTAGTGTGTGATTTTGTTGATAGATAATAAGAAGAAACGAAAACACCTCTTAACAAATGAAATGAAATTAAATCTTGAACTTTTACGTCCCACGATTATGCCGGTTAGGCTAAAGGAGACGGTAATGATGAGAAATGAATAAAATGGTGGAATGAAGAAAGTGGGAGGAAACGGGAGAATCCCGCAAAAAACCACGAGCACGTTGTTTTATCCACCACAAAGCCCACACGGCGCGAGCTGGAAGACCTTGTAACAAACATAATAGGATACAGAAAAACGGATTAGCTACACTAACATCATTATTACCAAATCACTTAGTATTGTTTCGGTTCTTTTTTTTTTTTTTTTGGTTGTTTGTTTGGTTTTGTTCTTTCTTTCTTGAACCTTACTATTTCTACCAATGGAACCGTACTATTCCTGCCAAATGTCGTGCTACTGCACGGCACTATCTTGATGAACGTCATTTCCGTTTTGTTACTTTCTAAAAGTGAGATGGAGTTCAGTACATCCCTTTATACGGAAGTTTGAAAACTTCAGAGGTAAAAAGTCCAAAGAAAAGTTCAAAAATTTTGGAACAGGATACGACCAAAGACATTTATCATAAAAAAAGAGATCTCTTAAGATTTTCATTTTTTTTAGAAAAATTTCTTTTTTTAAACCCTCTAAGTTCTTTCTTTATCTTCAATCCACCCGTCCCCGTTTACTACCGTATTTTCACATCTTCTGGGGTCCTCTACTTTCCATACTTCTTGTGATTAAAGCGCGACGGAGTTAATGACTCAGCTGCCGACAATCTCTCTCTCTCTCTCTCTCTCTCTCTCTCTCTCTCTCTCTCTCTTTCTATCTCTCGTTTTCTGTTACGCTCTCCATCTTCTTCTTTTTCTCACCCACTTATTTCTGATTTCATCTTATGACTTTTTCACGAAAACTTCACACTTTTTTTTTACTACCTTCTCACTAAAAAAGGAAACTTGATTTGAAAAGAAAAAAAAACACTTCCTTCTTTTCCCTTTTTCCTGTTCTGCGGTCCTCTCATCTTTCCTTCATGAACTCCAAGAAAATTTATATATAAGCGAACCGCATATAATATTATGAGCTACATGCAACTTGCATTAAAAAACTCTGAAATCAATTCAAACATTAATGACTCTTTTTATTATTATTTTTCAAAAGACGAGTTTTTACTTTAATGAACAAAGCCTTTCCTTTTCTTTAAAAAAATACTTTTACAGGTGCCTTCTAAAAGTTCTTTTGATTTTTTCTTTTACGTAAATAAATTATATCATAATAATAAAGTCATAAATTATTTTTAAATGTATCAAAACTTCTTTGTTGACTTTCATTTTTGAAAGTTCTCTTATTTTCAACGAACCTATTTCTTTTCTTTTTTTTTTTTTTTTTACTGAATTCTCTAAATCTCTGTGTATGTTACTTGAGATTTCTTTAGTTTTACGCCCTCCATTCGACAGGGCATCAAATATATATCTCAAATGATGGCATTTTTCGAATCACTGTTACCGTTCCAAAGATCCTGGCCAAAAAGTTTCGATTTCGGGAGATTTAAGGAACCATATCTCGGGAATCGTAAGTCATAGAGAGATGATATTGCTGTTGATCAATACCAATATTCATCCAATACTAATACCAGTTATTGATTCAATAATTATTGCGTCATTAGTCATTGATTCAGTAATTATTGTCAGTTATTGATTCAATAATTATTGCGTCATTAGTCATTGATTCAGTAATTATTGTGTCAGTTACTGATTCAATAATTATTGCGTCATTAGTCATTGATTCAACAATTATTATGTCAGTTATTGATTCAATAATTATTGCGTCATTAGTCATTGATTCAATAATTATTGCGTCATTAGTCATTGATTCAATAATTATTGCGTCATTAGTCATTGATTCAATAAATATTGCATCATTAGTCATTGATTCAATAATTATTGTATCAGTTACTGATTCAATAATTATTGCGTCATTAGTCATTGATTCAACAATTATTATGTCAGTTATTGATTCAATAATTATTGCGTCATTAGTCATTGATTCAATAATTATTGCGTCATTAGTCATTGATTCAATAATTATTGCGTCATTAGTTATTGATTCAATAATTATTGCGTCATTATTCATTGATTCAATAATTATTGTATCAGTTATTGATTCAATAATTATTGCGTCATTAGTCATTGATTCAATAATTATTGCGTCATTAGTCATTGATTCAATAATTATTGTATCAGTTATTGATTCAATAATTATTGCGTCATTAGTCATTGATTCAATAATTATTGTATCAGTTATTGATTCAATAATTATTGCGTCATTAGTCATTGATTCAATAATTATTGTATCAGTTATTGATTCAATAATTATTGCGTCATTAGTCATTGATTCAATAATTATTGTCAGTTATTGATTCAATAATTATTGCGTCATTAGTCATTGATTCAGTAATTATTGTGTCAGTTACTGATTCAATAATTATTGCGTCATTAGTCATTGATTCAACAATTATTATGTCAGTTATTGATTCAATAATTATTGCGTCATTAGTCATTGATTCAATAATTATTGTGTCAGTTATTGATTCAATAATTATTGCGTCATTAGTCATTGATTCAATAACTATTGTCAGTTATTGATTCAATAATTATTGCGTCATTAGTCATTGATTCAATAATTATTGCGTCATTAGTCATTGATTCAATAATTATTGCATCATTAGTCATTGATTCAATAATTATTGTGTCAGTTATTGATTCAATAATTATTGCGTCATTAGTCATTGATTCAATAACTATTGTCAGTTATTGATTCAATAATTATTGCGTCATTAGTCATTGATTCAATAATTATTGCGTCATTTGTCATTGATTCTATAATTATTGCATCATTAGTCATTGATTCAATAATTATTGTGTCAGTTATTGATTCAATAATTATTGCGTCATTAGTCATTGATTCAATAATTATTGTATCAGTTATTGATTCAATAATTATTGCGTCATTAGTCATTGATTCAATAATTATTGTCAGTTATTGATTCAATAATTATTGTGTTATTAGTTATTGTCTTAAAAATTATTGCGTCATTAGTTATTGATTCATACAAATTTTAAAAAAAATGTTTTAAAGTTCGTTTTGGCAATGCTCTTCGAGCATTTTCAACTGGTTCCTTCTGAATTTCTACCTGTATGTTACAAGAAATCGCAGATGCAGAAAGACCCGCAAGGTTTCTTCCAAGTGTTGGGAGGAGAAGGAAGACCGATACAAGCGTAGTCGCGAATATACTTACCTTGATATCCATAATACAGACACTTCATTAATTAATATTTTTCAGATCAGAGTATGCACTTCTTTATTAAAATAAAAATAATTCGTAACAGTTTCCATAACGTAACGTTATCTTCCTCTGACGTTAATTGGCATATGTATGTTCATGTTAATCTCTATTACCTACATGAATATGGACATACATATGAGAATTAACGTCTCAGGAAGATATCGTTGCGTTATGGAAACTGTTACGAATTATTTTATTTTTAATAAAGAAGTGCGTACTCTGATCAAAAAATATTAATTAATTAAATATAGTTATTTAAGTAATAATTCCAGAGTCAACATGGAAAGGAGATACTTCATGATGTAAAACAATTATTATTGACGCATATTGCATAACTATATTGACTACAGCAAATGTATTAAATACTGTAGTGGTTAAATAAGTTAATCTAACGGTAAAGAGGGTAGCAGTTGTCCCCCGTTGAAGACACCCATGCACGAGTGGTATATCCACGGGGAATTTGGTTCGTTCCTATTTTAAACCTTCTTTAATTTCTCTTCATAGATGTAGCTAATACTAGAAAGAAACATGTGATTACGCTATGGCATTTTAAAAAAAGAATGTGCTATGTACATATACCATATTTGTCGTAGTGATGGGCAAAACGATTCACCTCTCAGATTCGTCGCTCAGTAGTTCTCTCACTAAAATGAATCGGTTCATTTGAATGGCTCAGTGACTCACTTATATTTTTACAACCGGGAGAGGCTGAGGTTAAAACATAAAATCGAATTATCAGACTAAATAAAATTAACAGATGTCATGTACAAAAAAGTGTAATTCTAATGCAAAATCATGAAATATTTGGATTAAATAAAAGTATTAACAATATATATCTAAAAATACAACACGAAAGCAATATATATATATATATATATATATATATATATATATATATATATATATATATATATATATATATATATATATAAAATATAGGATAAGGGCCCGCTTATTTTTAGTGAAGAGTTTACATTCCGAGTTTCATATTTCTAATTTCACAACATCGTGAGAAACTATATTTTTTAAATGATCACCGCTCACCCCTCCTTAGGAATCAATGATATGAAAAAATCGAGTTCGAGGTAGGTGATAACTATATCTAAAATTTCATTTAAACGGTTCAACTGTTTTCCCGTGATGCGATCATAAACAACAATCTTGTCACGTTTATATGAAATAGATTTATTGTGTCAATAATATAATATTGCGGTTTAAGAATTGTTTAAATACACAAAGTCTTAATAGGAGCGTAGGCCCCAACCATCCCAACCCTGTGTACTTCAATAAAATACAGAGATGTTCGGATACAATTTAGGTGAATTACGTTTTGAATTTTGTACATCACAGCCTTAAGAATTTCCATAAAATACCCTTAAGCAGACCTTCATTATTTAGGCTGAAATTACCTTCTGAAAAAAAAAAAAAACTAAGTCGTAACAGAATTGATTCTCTCTTATTATAAAGAATGTATTTGAATTATATATGCTTATTTCCACATATCATTCCCACTTAACAATTGTTACACATACCTGTATTTAAAACTACCAGTTGCGCAATTGGGGTACGAACATAGTACCACTAATCAGTTCTGCACATTTATGTGCTAATTCTTTAAATTCTCAAATGAATAGCCAATTGCCAGGGTAGATTCAGGGAAAAGAAAGTAATCAGCTCTAAATGGCTTCTATTCACTTGATCTATTTACCCCATTATGCAAATTTAATTTTAATTAATAGTGAAGAGTTTACGAATTAGTTTTGCGCTTTATATGTGAAATATCATAATTAAAATTGTTGCATTAAAGTGCAAAACATATACGTTGTTGGTACTATTTTTAATTTATTCAAGTCAAAGTGATACATACATGTAGAGTAAATACACTAACAGTTATGACAACGCACACTTACTGAACTAGATTGAAGGGGCGCTCACTCCAGTGAGAACCAGCAAAAACACCTCTTCAAAACAACAACTGACTAAACCAACCACAAGATCGTGAAGCAAGAGAGTGATTCACGAGTGAGTGACGTAGTACAAGATTCACGTTCCTCAAACATTGGCACTCCCAAAGAAACGTGGCTCCCAGAGAATAGTTTTTCCAAAATAATCACGACTCCTGAAGAGTAACTACTCTTGAAGAACTACGACTCCCGAAGAATCACGACTCTTAAAGAACAACGACTCCCGAAGAATAATGATTCCCGAAGAACCACGACTCCCAAAGAACAACGACTCGCGAAGTATAACGACTCTCGAAGAGTAACGACTCTCGAAGAATCGTTGCTCATTTCTAGTGAACAACGACTCACTCACTCATCCAAAAGAGTTAGTCAGAAGAGTCGGCTCACTCGCGAATGACATCACTAATTTGTCGGTATATAAGACGCACTGACGTACAAGATGCGCCCCATTTCCTGTATTCAAGTTGAGGGAAAATATTTTTGCAGCGTTGTGACAATAGCGAACCACCTGATCGATTTCGATCAAATTTGCCACACAGATGAGGTTCAAGCGTGGCAAATATATATATAAAAATGGCAGATATTAATGTCGAATCGGTAGTTTTCTGTGTCGCGAGAAGCAGAAAGCCATGGTTGATTTCGTTGTCACGACCAGTTTTGTTATATGTCTCTCTGATATCGTTTTTGCTTTTACGCTAGAGATCGACATGGCGTAGCATAAATAACGGGAAATTAAAATTTGATAATATTATAAACCAGGGCTTGAATACATCATGAATAGTGGTAAACTAAAGGATCCTGTGAAAAAAAAATCGTGAAAAAATGGCAAAAACGTTAAAATCGTATATAATATATTGGCGCAATATTTTGAATTACGTAGGGGAAAAAGGAAATTCATATCCGCCACTGCTTCGCGAAAAGAGGCATAAACAGAAGGACCACCTAGTTATATAATCTGTGTTATGTTGTTATGTTAGACAGCGCGTAAAATGCAATAAATATTACACGAAATGAAACGCTGTATGAAATGAGAGACGCCAGAGGCATTTAAACACACGGGTCTACGTCCACTCACAGAGGAAACAAACAAAAACAAGAAAATGGGAAACAAAATTTTGCTATCGTATTCGTAATTATTGTTAGTAATTTCATCCATTTTACCTTTATTACACTAATTCAATGTTTTCCATATCAAAACCTAAACACCTATAATAAGTGTGAGTCCTTCGTAGAGATTTCACAGCGTGTAGCTAATTTACGATTTTATAACAGGTACCGAACTCTCTCTATTTTTCGCTCTACGCTTTTATTTTTCCCTACGTTTATTTTGTCACTCTACTGTAACAATGTTAGGCACGCTAGGTAGACAAATACCCGCACATTTTATTGTGTTTGCAAACACACACACACACAAAAAAAGGAAACAGTTCGTCAGCAAATTAAATGCCCACAGTAAACATATTTTCTTTTATTATTTCAAATAATTAAGTTTCAAATCCGTGAAAAGTACATAAAAGTGTACATGTGGGTGTGTTTATTTTATAAGACCCACATCATATTACAGTATTTATATTTACGTACAATGTTGTGTCGCTTATATCCTAATTAGCAAAAGGAAACCAACTTTGTTTTAACCGAAGTTTTTTGAATCTTGTATATAATTAAAAATGAGAGTGACTACGTTGGTTACTTAATAACTTTTGAACTACCCAACCAATCTCGATCAAATTTTCAACATAGATGAGGTTTGGGCTTGAAATAGTTTTTTTCTCATTTCACTTTGACTGTGCAACTTAGGGGAGTGGGAAGGAGAACATATATAAACAATCATCGAAAATAATCGATATTAGTGTTCGAATCCATAGTTTTCGGGGTCGCTGAGATGAACAGTAACATTTCCGATGCTGTTTAAATTCAAATTGAGCCCCGCAACTTGGGGGGAGATATAAAAATGATCGAAAATGACCGATACGAATGTCGAATTCATAGTTTATGGGGTCGCTGAGACGAACAGTGACATTTCCGTTGCCATTTAAATGCAAAACATCGTCTATCAGAGTGCAATTCAGTAAAAGTAAAAAGCGACTGACTAAAGGAACATACTGCAAATTTGTTCTTATTTTAAACCAGCGAAGCAGGTAATCAACACTAGTATAAACTAAACTCAATTCCTGATGTAACACTGAATAAGCGACCAAGGCCTACCAGGCTACTTGTAGTACTTATGACTTTGGGGGATGGTTTGTAATTAGTACACCAGCTCCTCTCGTCGTTAATGCTGGCTTTCTAGACTGGAGGACTGGACTTAGCTACTTGTTTCTATCAAATACCTCTCCAATTGTACTCGCTAAGCTTGGTGGACGCCACAATCCCCAACACTGATGGCTATCTGGTGAGTACGAACGGTTACCTATGTTTACCTCTGATGGGTAAAGCCGGTAATGCTTGAATTCGCTGATCTCACAAGAACTTATATTCCAGTGCAGCTAGTGCGTCCGCTGAGTTCTTTTTGGATATAGGGAACAGATTTACTTGGAAGCACTTTCCCGTGGGAAATTAAATCGATACACTGATTAAGAGGCGCTCCCTTTACGGGAAATTCTTTACCTCAATCTCAATATGTACTCCCATGCGCAAAAAATATTGCGCGTATACTGTAACTCACAATTTTTTCGCAATTATTCCATTTTCCATATGTTTATTAGTAAAATTCAGTTATTAGTACGTGGAGATAATAGAAAGCAATCCATCTGAGATATTTCCAAAAAATATAATAAAATAATAAAAATATAAGCAAAAAACAAAATTATGTTCGGTTTTGTGTATACTGGCAATAATGTTTTCGAGGGAATTTTTGGAGTAGCACAGCACGATTGCAGAGGGAATAACAAGATTAGTAGGAGAAGAGCTGAATGAAGGAACTGGAAATTGGAGTAAAATATTGCATTTATTGGCTTAAATCTAGGGTGTAAATTGTCTGCCAAATATAAATTAGCTTCTGTAAGCAAGATGTTATAAGAAAATATATAAACAAAGTGACATGCTCTATAGCCATGAGCATTTATTTCTTAAGAAAAAGATAGGTAAAAAAAGAAAATCTGTGTGGTCAAGTGGGTAGAGTGACGGACTAGTAATTCTTATACTGTTTTGACACCAGATCGAATCCCATCCGGTCCTGTTCAATTTTTTTCTTTACAAAACATTGTAGAAAGTGTATAATTTTTATGTTAATAAGAAACGAAATAATATAATAATGAAATAACTTTTTGTTTTTCTGATGACGTATTTATTCAGAATTAGCTTACTATTTATTACTAATAGCGATTGTTTTTAGTTTATGGTATGGTATGCTTAACCGTTCCCTCTCCGTTTCTACTGCGAGTGTCTGTGAGTCAAGAACTGGAAAAAACAAAACAAGAGCAACCTGCAGCTTTACACACAGCGTAAGGAACACAGTCACAGCGATAGCTCGTTGTCATGAAGAAAAAAACTGTTCTTGTGTTTCTGTGTGTGTGTTTCTTTGACTCTCTCTCTGACTCTCTCTCTCTCCTTTTGTTTCATATCCACAAGTGCAACAAATGCAAGTTTGTGTGAAAAAAAATCAAGAGTGTTTTCTTTAAACAAAACTAAATTTTACAGCTCTCTTTGTGAGGAACGCGAAAGCTTCCAAAAGATGCCATGAATATTAATTATAATCGTACCGAACTATACAGTAGCGTGAAAAACTGATAATAAAATGATGTAACATGCATAAGCTTTTTTTCCTAGAGTAACCACACATTAAACATAACAAATTAAATTTTTGGGATTACAAATTATCACATTACGTGTCGGTGTAGGCCTATTCGTTCTCACATTCGAGCGACGAAAGAAGAAAGTGTGGTGATAGTTATGGAAACCGAATACCAGATTTCAATAAATTCAAGTTACATGGCTCCTACATATCGAAAAAGAAATGATTTTTCGATGTCTGTCCATCTATTTGTCTCTCGGTTCGTCACGCTTTTACACGCACTCAAATAGAGGCCATACTGTTAAACGTATCTGCACCAAATTCTAGACATAACGTTTTAATAACATAATATCTTTCGAATTTTATGTCCTTCGACACCTAAAAGCAATGGCAATTTACTGAAGGATTAAAATTTAAAATTCAATTTTCTCAAATAAAAAAAAGCTGTGACGATTTTATTTACTTTTGATAAATATATATTTTATTAACAAATCTCCATATGAATAATTTTTCTGAAAAAATATATATGGTGTAATTTACTGTATGGTATGCGTTCTTTTTGCACAATTTTCTCAACCACATTTCATAAATAAACGTATCATTAATTACCTAACAATATGACAACTCGTTCGAAGGAGTAGCTTAATCTTAGGGTGAGCTTTCCCCAGATGGTTTTCCCATTAACGCCTCAGGCAATTTTGTTCATATTTCGTAAAGAAATATTTCATTAATAAACTAACATAGAGCATAAATAGTTTATTCCGATAACATACAGAAGAAGTGGTTTTCTCAAGGGTTGATTTTTTTTTTGGGACAATTGTCTCAGTAATAACTGACAAATTTGTTCTAATTTCAGTAAAAATATTTTCTGTAATAATCTTACAATATGGTATAACTCGCTTGTTCCGAAAAGAAAAATCCAAAAGAAATAGTTTACTTTGACAGTGAAATTTTTCCCGACGATTTGCTTAAAAATTACTCGATATACTGTCAAAAGTTCAGATAGAAGAGTTTACCTTTGGGGGTAAGCTTTTCCCGATGACCTTCCTAAAAACAACTCAGGATATGTTTGTTGTTCATAGTTTATAAATACGTGTTACATAAATAACCTAGCTATATGGTATAATTCCCTCATCCGGAAAATCTAGAAATGGTATATTACTTTTGACAGTAAGTTTTACCCTGCATTTTTCTCAAGAACGACTCAGGCGATTGTGTTCGTATTTCATAAATAAATGTTTTATGAAAACACTAACAATATAGCATAGCTCATTTGTACTGAAAAGATCCACAAGGGATAATTTATTCTTGGGGGTGACTTTTTGCATAATTTTCTCAGAAATTACTCAGACGCTTTTGCTTATAGTTCACATACAATTATATCCTTTATAATTCTAATATATGGATCAAGTTATTTCTAACGGAAATATGACCAATGGGTACTTTACTTTTGGGCCTGAAGTTTCTTCTAGCAAAGTTTTCCAAAACATTATTTTATTCGCAATTTCCCAAATAAAAGTTTCAGTAACAGTTGCGGCCTAACATAAGTCAGTGTAAAAAATTCGAGCGAGAAAGTACAGTGCGTTTACTCCGTACCCTTTCATAAATATATTTTTAAATGTTACACCTAATCACAATTTTCCGAACAAAATCGAAACTTCTTTTTAAATGTGCCTTGTTGTGGTCAAATGGTTCAAGTGCATTGGTTCTGGATTAGATTTCCAGTGGGAGCTAGTGTATCTTCATCCAAGAGATGTGACACGTCGGTGCAAAGAAGAAAGTGTTTAAATAAGCCTAACCAAGCTAATCAACAAAAGAAATAATACAATGTTACGAAATTATCGTAGAAACGTTGTTAATATTACGTAGGTTCGACTGGAATGTCCAAACAATTGTCAATTCCAAAGGTCTTTGTTTTCGTCCGGCGGGAGCTCATGTGGTTCGGATTTCACGTTAATCAGTAGGTCCACGTCTCATATAGCCTCGCTGCTGAAAGGGACGATAAATTCAAAATTACATCACACATCTTTGTTTTCGCCTTTGTTTTAGCTCATAAATGTCTCTGTTCATAAGCTTCTTAGTGGTTAGCGTACGCGCCTTTGGCGTGGAAGACCCGGCTTCGATTCCGGGCGAGAGCTCACGTGGTTCGGAGTCCACGTTAATCAGTAGGCCGACGTCTCATATAGCTTCGTTGCTGAACGAGACGTTAAACTCAAACTCAATGTCTTTGTTCATAAATGTCTTTGTCTATGGTTTTGCATATACGTAGCATGGACATTAAATTTTGATTTCTACGCCATATGTATCTAATTACATACACAGCTATAGAACGAACACAACAAACTTGGAATATCTACATTGTTTGCGTATGGAAAATAATCACGCTCTACTGTACAGGACAGCCGTGTGTATGGAATTCCATACACATGGCTATCAACGTATTAAGAAATGTATAATAAGAATTATTATTATTATCATTAATAATAATAATAATAATAATAATAATAATAATAATAATAATAATAATAATAATAATAATAATAATAAACAAAAAACGATACGATCACTTACATAATTGATAAATATAAGTTAACATTTAATAAGCATATAACTGCAATGGAATTAAGTTATTTCTCTCACTCCTTGAACGCTACAGCCCTTATTGTTCTAAGGCGTAGAAGAGAACTTGTGGCACCCACGATTTGGGGCGGTGTGTGGTCACAACTTGGTATCCCTTTGTTGTTAGTCCTAGCTTTCTAGACGGATGCAATTATTACCGGTAGAATATACAAGCAACTAGACTTTTGTATTACTGTTAAAGTAAATAATTACACTCATTCCTTCAATGTGATACTTGTGGTTGCTTAACCGTATACAGACAGCTAATCCATGTAAAAATCGTTAATAATAATAATAATAATAATAATAATAATAATAATAATAATAATAATAAATAACAGGAACTCGACAAATATTCTTGCAAATAATAGGAAAAAGTTTGCGTCACACTGTTCACTTTGCTGGACACACCAGTGTGGCGCGTTATACCGATTGTGGCACACTGGAATATAGTTTTTTTTTTATTATTATTATTTTTTTCCAACTATTCCAACTGCTTCAATTGAAATGGATCTATAATAATAAGAGAATGAATTTAGTCTTCTTACCCTTCAATTTAGAAATAAGGTTCGCGAGAATTTCATAAAAGAATAATATATTCAGAATTGTATATAGTAGTTTGTTTTATTCGAAATTACATACTTCCTGCAACTGTTGATTGAAATGATTTGAAATGAAATTTTTAAGTTTTACGTCCCACGATTATGCCGGATAGGCTAAAGGAGACAGTGATGATAAGAAATGAATGAAATGGTGGAATGAAAAAAGTGGGATAAAACGGGAGAACCTCGAGAAAACCCACGCACACAGTGTTTGTCCAGCACAAGGTTCACTTGGCGCGAGCATAGATCGAACCAAGGACTCCATGCACCAAAGGTGAACGCTCTACCACTGAAACACCGTGATCTCTGAAATTACTTATGGAACTAGCGAGAGCTATGCTGTAATATTTGAATGTGTTCCAAGTTTACAATAATTACTTTAGTTAAATTCATTATTAACAATTAAATAATTGCATTCATTATTAACAGTTAAATGCTGCTGATGCAAAGACTTAAATCTAGCGATACCGCGAGCGTAAGTATTAAACAGAGGGATTTTAAAGAGCCCCCTGAGCTGGGGGCCCTGGGCTCCATTGGCTGCGCCCTTAATCCGCTAATGCCTATAGATTATAAATTAAAGGGGACGGGCCGGGTCCGTTCTAAAAATTCCGGCCCGTGCAGACCTCTAGCTCCTGTGTATATGCTATCTGAAAATACAGTAGAGTTTCGCTTATCCGATATAAAACAGGCAGGCAGAACGCCGGATAATATGGATGTGTTAAGGAAAGATCTATAAAAAGACAAACTATGATATAATTTTACACATTACGCATCTAATTATCATCTTTGCAAGAAACAAATATAATGCATTGACTCAGTGACGTATCCTGGAAGCTGTCCCTTACCAAACCTCAAGCACTTTTTTAATAAACCTACTTTTTCCTTTTTGAGTTTTTTTTTTTTTTTGTCAGATTACTTTGAGTCAATGTCCAAACTGTGGACAATGCGTTGTTGTTATAATTCTAACAAGTTACACTTCCCAAGTGTAACACTCCGATTTTGATAAAATTTGGCAGGTAGATACTACACATAAAATAAACAAATAAGTGCTTTATTATTATTATTATTATTATTATTTTTTTGCTGGAAAACGGTTTTAGGGGGCAAAAGCCTTCACCCAAAATTTGAAAGTTGACGCTCGAAAGGCAAAAACAAGTGGACCAAAGTGAACGAAATTGTGAACAGGTATTGCGGACATAAAATTAGGGAATACGTGTTTTGTATTTTCCTGGAAAAAACGGTTAGGTGGGGCACAGATCCCTCCAAACCTTTGATCATGAAATATCAAAAGTGCTAATAACAGTATGTCAGAAGTGCCTAAATTTACCTGAAGAATTGGAACAAAACTTTGTGTTAGGACAATAAGCAAAAAATAAACAAATTCGGCTTTTCTTATTTCCTGCGAAAAAACGGTTTTAGAGGACAAAAGGTCCCCCCCATGGATCTTGAAATTTGACGCAAGAAAGGCAAGAAAAAATGTACCGAACTGAATTAAATTGTTCACAAATGTTGTAGAGGTAAGATGAGGAAATACGTGCTTCGTATTTTCCTGAAAAGAGAAAAAAACCTTTTGAGTGGACCGAGGCGTTGAGTGTCGGAAGGAGAGGACCGAAGCGAATGAAATTGTCTGTAGATATTGGATATGAAAAATAAAGCCTCTCGTGTTTCACAAGCGTCTCCATCAGATTTCTTCAAATTTGGCAGATCAACAACAAGCACAAACAGTTAGCGTATTTTGTAGTATATCACGAGGCAACTTTAACCCTTACAATGTTTTTCCGCATAAACAAAAACACGTGCCGATTAATTTCCTGTTTGCTGTTGATGTGCCAAAATTGATAGGGACATCTTTAAAACACGAAAGTCCTTATTTTACATACAGTCTATACAATATCTACACACAACTTCATTTGCTTCGGTCCACTCCTTCCTGCACTTTTACGGTAATATTAACTTTTTTTTTTTGGAGGGGCTCTAGGCCCCAACACTGTTTTTTCATACAAATTAAAATGCATTTCATTTATTGTTTTGCAAATTGTCCTTATACGAAGTTTCGTTGCAATTCTCCATACTCTTTAGGAACTTCTGACGTATACATACTTATTTGCACTTTTGATATTTCCTAATCAACAGCTTAGAAGGTCCGTGTCCCACTCAATCGCTTTTTTCCAGGAAAATACGAAACACAATTACCTCAATTTACGTCTAGAATATCTGTGCACGATTTCAAAATTTTGGGTGGGGAATTCTGCCCCCTAAAACCAATTTTTCGCAGAAAATAAACCTTTTTTTTTTTTTTTTGCGTATTGTCCCTACACAAGGTGTCGTTCCAATTCTTAATGTCCTTTCAGCACTTCTGACATACTGTTATTAGCACTTTTGATATTTCACGATCAAAGTTTTGGAGGGGTCTGTGTCCCATCGAAACGTTTTTCTTTTTTTCAGGAAAATACGGAACCCATATTCCCTAATTTTTCGTCTACAATATCTGTGCACAATTTCATTCATTTCGGTTCACTTCTTCTTGCCTTTTGGGCGTCAACTTTCATCATTTTGGATGGGGGATTTTGTACCCTAAAACAGGCATTAGTTTAGTTTTTGCGTATTGTCCATACACAAAGTGTCATCGGAATTCTTCGTCCTTTACACACATCAGACATATTGTTACTAGCACTTTTGATATTTCATGATCAAAGATTTGGATGGGTCTGCGTCCCACCTAACCGTTTTTTCCAGAAAAATACAAAACACGTATTCCTTCATTTTACGTCTGCCATATCTGTGCACAATTTCGTACACTTTGGTCCACTTGTTTTTGTCTTTCGGGCGTCAACTTTCAAAATTTTGGATGAGTGCTTTTGCCCCCGTAAAACAGTTTTACCGCAGAAAATAAAAAACATGTATTCGTTTATTTTATGTGTAGTATCTGCCTGTCAAATTTTATCAAAATCGGAGTGTTACACTTGGGAAGTGTTACTTGTAAGAATATACCGTAATGCCATTGATACCAGGTGGAATTAAAGAACACTTTTAAATGGGATTACAATTTCGTTTCCGGTCTGTTTATAACATTACTGTATTAGAACGATACACTCATTGCCATTTGCTATTTTTGTTATGTGATATACGTAGCAGACAGTTTTCCTTACATGTCTCTAGAAAATATTTTTTGATTTCATGTGAGTTAGAATTAAGTTTGACCGGTTCATAAATGACAAGTAAGAAACGTTTAAGAGAAATACAGAACTGTTGCATTATTATTATTATTATTATTATTATTATTATTATTATTATTATTATTATTATTATTATTATTGATATTTTTGAAACAAGAATTACTTGCTTACGAGGATTCGTGTTGGGCCCCCTCAGAAAAGAAAAGCTGGATATGTGCCTGCACTGAATGATAGACGTATGAGTCAAGGTATAGACGAGCGTGCTAGGCGATCGAGTCCGGAGCATCAAAAACAGACTAAGACCACAACTTGCAGTTCTTCTTGCCGATTGATGTTGCTTTTTACCTCTATGATATGTCGGATAATAATGTGAAATAAACGAAGATCAAGACCATGGCGTATTGGTGTTTCATGCACCTAAACCTGTAAAATATTTGTGCCGAAAACATCTTTCACTCACTAGCTAAATTTGAGGGTATGATCGCTCATCTTGCCTTATAAAGTATAGTCTTATAAAGAATATATATAGCATAATAAAAACCTTAAGACCAAATTTAATGATTTTCTATAGTTTTCTTTTTTAATAACGGGAAACTTGTTTATTTCATCACGATAAATCACGTTTGATACTAAGATGTCTGTTTCTGACTATATATATATTTTTCATACTTTATTGAAGACCATTTTTTTTTCAAGAAAAGAGGATGATAAATGAAGCTATACAACACCATAAACTGAAAGCAATCGGTATTACTAATAGTACACTAATTCTAAATGAATACGTCATCAGAGGAAACAAAAAGTTATTTCCTAATTGTATTGTTTCAGTTTTATTAACATAAAAATTATACACTTTCTACAATGTTTCGTAAAGAAAAAAAAATTGAACAGGACCGGATGGGATTCGATCTGGTGTCAAAACAGTATAAGAATTACTAGTCCCTCACTCTACCCACTTGACCACACAGATTTTCTTTTTTTTACCTATCTTTTTCTTAAGAAATAAATGCTCATGGCTATAGAGCATGTCACTTTGTTTATATATTTTCTTATAACATCTTGCTTACAGAAGCTAATTTATATTTGGCAGACAATTTACACCCTAGATTTAAGCCAATAAATGCAATATTTTACTCCAATTTCCAGTTCCTTCATTCAGCTCTTCTTCTACTAATCTTGTTATTCCCTCTGCAATCGTGCTGTGCTACTCCAAAAATTCCCTCGAAAACATTATTGCCAGTACACACAAAACCGAACATAATTTTGTTTTTTGCTTATATTTTTATTATTTTATTATATTTCTTGGAAATATCTCCTTAGATGGATTGCTTTCTATTATCTCCACTTACTAATAACTAAATTTTACCCGTAAACATATGGAAAATGAAATAATTGCGAAAAATCGTGAGTTACAGTATACGCGCAATTTTTTATTTTATTTTTTTTTTTTTGCGCATGGGAGTACATTTTTTCCCCTCGCCTGTTGTCGGAAATCGAGTGTCATTAATATCGGAAAGTGTTGTAGCAGTTGGCCGATATAATAACCAGGTTAGGGTTGGCAAAATATAATATTCATTAAATGAGATCGTGCTCTGAAAACTTTGTATGTTCGTATGATTGTTTTGCTCATATGTTTGAATGAATGTTTTTGTCCGTATGTTCCAATGATTGCTTCTGTTCGTGTGTTTGAATGATTATTTTTTAGTTCGTGTGTTTGAATTGAAATTTTGACAATACTAATAGGCACATTTTAGAATAATATCTGTACCTTGGCACAATAATATACGTATCTTTGGCTACACTGTGTTAAACGTGTTGGATGCGAAACACACACCCACGTAATAAAATTTATTCCTTACACGCAAAATAACAGAAATAAACAAACAAACAAAAAGAAAAATCTGCGGCTAGAAATAGGGGCGCGGAGTTGAATTTCAGGTGAAAAGATATCTAAAAAGAGGCGAATCGTGTCGAACTTAGGTCGTGCACTGCATTGGAACATGAAACAGGGCCATGAAGTTGAAAAAAAAACATTTTAAAAAAGAAACTTTTCTATAGCCTTCTCCCCCCCCCCCCAAAAAAAACTCTCTAAGATGCGGTGATACGCTGCCACTGTGTGTGTATATATACCATTTCTCCTGAGATATCATTACACTCTTGGAATGTTTCCATTTCCAAACCAAGTCTTAAGACAGTTTCAATTCGGGTCCCTTCTCCTGCAACGTGTCCTTATAACATAGCGAGTGTTGTTTTATTTTTTTTATTCTTTTTTTTTTATTATTTCTTTCTAGAATCATACGACAAAGAAAAGACTTTCAAGTCTCGTTTCTTTCTTCGTGCAAGAAAGAAAGTAAGAAAGGAGAAAAAGAGAGAAATAGCGGGTGAAAGTAAAGGAGAAAGTGAGTCAGATTTAAGGGGAAAAAATAGAAAAAAAAAATAACAAGACATTGCCCTTATCTAAGTTCTGAAAACGTATTTTTCAGGTTTCCTGACTGGAATCAGAAATGATCACGAAGAAAAAAGCTACGTAAAGAAGAGAAAAGAAATGCGAAATAATTCAAGAATATCACCTTTTCTAGATTCCTCCCAACAACCTTTCTTGAAACTTCGTGTTGTGGGTTCTTTCATGTTTTCATTCCAGCGACTATAAAAGGTGAAAAAAAATCTGTAACGGTAGCCCAAAAGTCAAATTAAAAGAAAGAGAATTGACAAATTTATGTCTTTTGGAGTCTGTAATTTACAACTGGTATTGTACCTCAGTTGTAAATTACAGACCCTAGGAGTACCGTTAGGAGAGTGTATTTGTCACTATTAGGAGTATGAGTCACTATTAAGAGTATATGTGTCACCGTTAGGAGTGTGAGTCATCGTTCGGCGTATATATTCACAATTAGGAGTATGAGTCATCGTTACGAGTATGTGTGTTACTGTTACCAGTATGAGTCATCGTTACGAGTATGTGTCACTGTTATGAGTCTCCATTAGGACTATGAGTCATCGTTAGGAGTATGAGTAACCGCTAGGAGTACATGTGTCACTCTTAGGAGTATGAGTCACCGTTAGGATGAGCATGTCACTGTAAGGAGTATGAGTTATCGTTAGGACGAAGTGAATCACTTAGGAGTATAAGTTACCGTTAGGATTATATGTGTCACTGTTAGAAGCATGAGTCACCGTTAGAAGTATATTTGTCACTGTTAAGAGTATGCGTTGATTGAGTTTATTGTGAATTTAACGTCCTATTCAGCAGCGAGGCTACATGTGTGTCACTGTTAGGAGTATAAGTCACCGTTATGAGTATGTATGCTACTGTTAGGAGTATGTATCACTTTTAGGAAAAATCAAATAACAACAGATAAAATCTGTTACTTCAACATTATATACTTTTCATACTCAGTACATGGAAAAATACATAATATATTCTTGCAGATTGAGAACGAAGTGACACTTTTAACTCCATAAAAATTCGCTTTCCTCTATTTTTTCAAGGACTACGCATAGTAATTTACCCTGCTGCATGTCATTTTATTCAACACTATGTGGCTTATCAATCAGTACGTATATCTTTACTTTGAACAGCATTAATAGTTAGAGATGCAAGGGTTCTAAAAAAAACCGGCTTTTTTGAAAAAAAACTCGTTTTTTTTCTGCTTCGCTTTTTTGCTTGGGAAATTTTGGGCTTTTTTGAAAATTTTGCTTTAAACTGATAAAGCAGACTTTGTTTCGCTTCTCTACAACAAAAAATAATTTAATTAGTGGTTGATGCAGATAATAATATGAAACCTCGAAAATAAACCATGAATTTCAAAAAGATTTTTTAAAATTCTTAACATATTTACATTATGAATTCCAAAGGATTAACCAATATATGTAATAATATTTTAACATCTTATATACAGTAAGTACTTTAAAAAATTATACACAAATAACTAGCAAAATTGTATGTAGTATTTTTACTTCAAAATATCACATACCCTCTTTTTGAAGCAAAATAAAGAAAAACATGAAAATAATCTGCACATCAAGAGCTTCGTTTCGGGTGGTTCTGTACATTCTTCAAATTTTTCAGTTAAGTTTTAACTTTCATATACATTGTATGAATATTTCGAACAAATGTTTCACTGATTGATCACGCACGTAATAATCTGTTACCACATATCAGGTGCTTCGGATCTGCAAAATCGGTAAAGCTCCAAATTCTGTAATGCACTGACTGTTCCTTAAGCTTCTTCAGAATCGGGAAAGTATCGAATTTTCTGTTCATGGATCATATACGTAATAGACGGTTCATCTGAGCGTATGGTTTCCTAGGCTGTAACCACCATCACGGTTTACCCAGTCCTGAAGGTTTTTTATAATTTTTAACAAGAAAATTCAACATATCGTTACGAAACTTTTTTTAACAAAAAAAAAAAAAAAACTATGAAATACATTTTTCAAGTGGAAGAATCAATCACTGTTCCAATTCACAAGAAAGACGGCAAAATTAAATGTAATAATTATCGAGGTATTTCTCTTGACATTTTATTAATAAGATTGACCCCATACACAGATGAAATTATTGGATATTGTCAGTGTGGATTTAGTCAAAATCGACCAGGTATTTACCATTTGACAAATACTCAAAAAGAAATGGGAATATATTATCCAGTACATCAACTGTTTATTGATTTTAGAAAGGCTTACAACTCGGTAAGGAGGGAAACATTGTACAACATTCTTACAGAATTTGGAATACCGAAAAAGCTAGATTTATTAAGTGTTTAAATGAATCCAGAGTAAACTCCGAGTAGAAAAATGCGAGCTTCTACGTCGAGATTGGTCTGAAACAAGGATATTCGTTATCGCCGTTATTATTCAGCTTTGTTCCGGAGTACGCTATAAGAAAAATCAAAGATAGGAACCAGGGCCTAGAGTTGAATGGTATTCAACAGGTTATGATGCATGCCGATGATGTAAATCTGATAGGAGAACAATCGAAAGAAATGCAGCGGCCTTATTAAACGCTTGCAGGGACATGAGTAAATGCAGAGAAATCTAAATATAAGGAAGTTCACAAGGATCGTAATACGGCAAATTATGAATGCGTTAAAATATCAATTAATACTTTCGACACAGTGGATACTTTCAAATATCTTGGATCAGTATTACCAGACCAAAATCATACCCACAAAGAAATTGAATATCGACTGAAATCAGGAAATTCTTGTTATTATTCAGTTCAAAATATTTTGTCGTCGCGAATTCTGTCAAACAATTTAAAGCTTAAAATATATTAAATGATAATCATGCCTGTTAGGCTTTATGGTTGTAAAACATGGTCGCTTGCGATGAGGGAAGAACGCAGACTGAAATTATTTGAGAATAAAATTCTGAGACGAATATTTGGACCCAAGAGGAACGGGAATGTGGAATGGCGGAAACTTCATAAGGAGGAACAACATAATTTATACGGTTTACCAAACATCGTTAGAGTCATCAAGTCTAGGAGGCTCAGGTGGGCAGGCCATGTAGCCAGAATGGAAGAAAGTAGGAAGTAGGAAAGTAGAAAGTAGGAACGCCAGAATGGAAGAAAGTAGGAAAGTAGTAGGTTGAACTGGAAATTTAATCGGGAAATGTACATAAGTAAAACCTAGGCCCAGATGGGAGGACAATGTGAAGATGAATCTAGCAGAAATAGGGATACAGAGTTGAAACTGGATTGAATTGGATAAGGACAGAAGTCAGTGGAGAGCTTTTGTGGCCATAGAGAAAGAGAGAGAGAGAGAGAGAGAATACATTTAAGTTAAGCACAACTGCACAACAAACATGAGTGAGTGGTTAGCTTTTGCTCTTCTGTCATGAAGTCCGGGATTCAACCCCGCATTCGACCATTTTGACAAAAGTTTTTTTTTTTTAAAAAAATCCATCTGTGAATGTAGAGATAGTGCGTGTACTGTGAGTCCTGGCTGACTTCCTTTCTAATCGCTTTTAAATCTTTGTTATTACTAATTACCAGCAGTGATGGATTTGCGAAGAGGGTTAGGGTGGGGATGTATTTCGGATTGAAGCCTCTTCCACGAAATTAGGGAATTTCTAAAACAAACTAAATATTAGTTTTGCCTTTACTCATAAACTTCAAGCTGCCTTAAATTAAAAAAAATACGATATTTTAGAAAAACCAAGCATTAAAAAGAAAAACCCTTTCCAAAATACTTTTCTAAATCCGCCACTGATTATCAGTATAAAATGGTCTTCAAGGTTGTATCTGGAAAATTATAGCTGAATATACAAACGAAACGAAATCTTTGTTATGCCTGTACTCATAAATTTAAGCTCCTCTTAAATAAAAGTTAGGAACTTTTAGAAAACACAAACATTATTCAGAAAAAACCCTCCCAAATATTTTTCTAAATATCCGATACTGATTATTTCTATCAAATGGTATTCAAGGTTGTGTCCGGAAGATTATTGTTAAATCATTGCACAGCTACAGTATAACGGAAATGTGGAAGTACGCTCTGACAGATATATTAAAAAACGTACGCTTTGATGGATATATTGAAAAACAAGTTTAATTTTGTGCTAGAAGCTAAAGTGCTAAGCTCTAAGAAGTGAAACACGGGTGACTAAAAACATATGATCTAGAGAAGAAAAACTGTATATAATTCAGAAGTTAAAATAAAGTTATATAGCTTCTAAAATTGCCCTCAAATACTACGTACTTTGTGTTTACTTTAATTCATAAACCATGTGCTCCATCCATCATGATGGTGAATTCCAGAGCGAAATATGGCATTTTGGTCATGGAATCTTATTTAACTTTAGAGTATACTATAATAAAGCTATTTAAACAGAAAAATCATGGAAACGAAAAAAAGACAAAATTTCCAAAAGTCTCGTTTTTTTTCCAAAAAAGCCTGCTTTTTATGTGCAAAAAACCATCGATTCAAAAAAGCCGGCTTTTTTGCATCTCTATTAATAGTTAAACAGAAACTAAAATTGAGGAGTTGTTGACATATAAGATTACTTTTAGTTTAGTCTTAGATTTTTGTTTTTGGGGGGGGGGGAGTTTTGAGAGAGGTACAGTCCCAAGCAAAAAACCTGCAACATGAGCATGTAAGTTTATTGTAAAACTACCCTAACTGGCCTAACAGTCCAGGGAATCAACATAACGTCTAAGTGGTATGAATCACGCAGGAGAAACCTCGGCGTCCTCCCCTGCGCAGTTATTTTGACGTGTTTGCCAATGAATCATCTTATGCACTGAGTGACGCATAGCACATATTCTGTAGCACATACCCGATAGTCCTTGACGATGAGTATTCCCTTTCCGAGCTATAGGTTATAGCTCAACTCCGACCCTGATAGATTTTTGGTTGATGGATGTTAATTACTGCAAAGACGAAGTTATGTTGGGCTAGTATTCCTTTACTAGTCCCTTGTAAACAATGCGGATCATCCATTATATTGACAGTGATGCACTTAATATGAGCAGTGTTTCACTTGCACAAGTGCTGGCATTAAAGTCAGCAGCAATCACTGTGGTACTTCGTCCATCACTCATTAATACAATTTCAATGCGTTCCTCCTGTATAAGTGCCATTGTGGATTACCTGCAACCAGTGTTTCTTTCAGAGAAAATGCTCCGGGGGGCACACTTAGTATTCGGATGGGTATTGCTGGTATCATTCTATTTATTATTATATCATAGACGTATTATTTTGGTCTCCTCCGGGGGAGCACTCTCAGAGCTCCGGGGAGGCAGTACCCCCCTAAAAACATGTCTGGAAGAAACACTGCCTGCAACGATAAAGAAAATTGATCACCTCCTTGCAATTTTAAACTTTAACAGGTCACAAATCCTATACGAATAAAGATATCGCCTAACGGATTGCACGGGTGTATTTCTCAGAAAGAAGGGAGTGAAAAATGATACGTGACATAACCCGTTTCCCACTAGAAAAACGTAACCCAAATCCAAGATATCGGATTGTAAGATTGCCGCCTCTGTCGCTATAGCTTCTATAAGTTGCACCCCATCTAAGACACCCCAAACCAAATGACATTATGATTCCTCACACCTTTCGACTTTCATAGGGGTGTATCCAGACTTCTGTCTCACCCTGTATCTATCTTTCTTTGTTCTACTTAGTGGGTACGTTGTTCATCACATAATACTATAGGACTTAAGTCATGTTTATCTTCTGCGTCGCATTGTTCGCCATCTTTTAAAATTATTTAAGATTTTATATTAGGATCTTTGCTGAGGTAGATAACCTAAAAGCCTATGAACGTACAGTAAGGAAGCTGTCCTGAGTCCGGACTTCAGAGTTTCTGAACATGTTCTGGAATTTAGGAAGAGCTTCCTCGTGGCTAAGCGGTTAGCTTACGTGTTCTTGGCGTGGGAGACCCGGGTTCGATTTCCGGTAAGAGCTCATATGGTTCGGATCTCACGTTAAGCTGTAGGTCCACGTCTCATACAGCCTCGATGCAGGAAGATAAGCTTAAACTGAAATCAAATTAAAATCAATCTGAATTTAGGAAGAAAGAAATATGCCCTAGCTAGCTTTCCATCAGCTTATTTATGCAAAGCTGAGGATTGGACGAATTCACAAACGTGGTTGTATAACGAAAATGTTTACGTCATCTTCGAATTCGTCACATACAACAATTTACAAATTAATAAAAATACTTGTTATTTTGCCCTTTTGTAATTTTATATTGTTAAAATAACAATTTAAATAAAATTTAAGATGGAAGTTCCAAACTTGCACATCGCATTAATCATATGCATATTTTTCCCTCGAACGTACGTAAGTACTACGAGGTAAGTCTTCACACGCACTTTTTTCAGAAAATTAAGAAAAACAAATGTTGCAAATACATGCTGCTATTTAAGATGAAACTAATCTGAAGTAAACATTAACTGCTAATCACATGTCATTACGTTTAGATCATTGAGATTTACCCATTCATATATGTGCCATCTTTCGATACAGTTTTTGCGTTAACTGTTAATAACACGAATTAAATTTTGACTCATAAAACATTTCCTCATATTTTTTTAAATTCTAACTCACGTACTATTGCCATTAAGCATAAACCATTCTCATCATTATTTACTCCTGTATCTCCGAGTGTATAAAAGAGAGAAAAAGAAAACGCAAATAGAGAAAAATTGAAGAGAGAACGGCGAGTGAGAGATGGAAGACACATCTGACACAGCCTTCAAAGGTCGCTTCAGTGGCGGTCTCTGTAACCCGATTATGGTGTAGTGATCTCGTTACGTTTGCATCACCAATAGCGCTCTTTGAGTTCAGAGTTAGAATATATATTGCGCTTTCTCTCTCTTTCTCTCTTTGAAGGTTGATAACATGCTCGGACTGAAAGTGAACTTGCTACACGAGAAACGCTTTCAATTCAGCGGAAAGTGCAACTAATTTTCATTATATATCAAGCATGGTAAGCCATCTTTTATAATCTTCTTCCTTGATTTAGTTATTTCAAAATTTGAAAAGAAAACGTGTTGCAACGCCAAAGCGAAGGTATTGCTATAAAGCTATGAATATAAGTTGTATTAACGTTTTTAACATGTTAATTATTTATAGCTAGTTATGATGTCCATAGTAACTATCTGTAATCTGCGGTAATTATCTGTATCCATTATAAGTATTATGTCCATGTTGGTATTCTGCTTGCCGCAGCTGACGAACTTCCATTCACCATTATCTTCAAATAACCTCTTCGTTTTTACATATAATTTTTCTCTTTTAATGCCTTTCTTTAACTGTAGCGTCTTTCGCCCCTCCCTCTTTTTCCTGCCGCCATACCCTTTCGCAACTTAAAAGTTTTGGGGAAATTTGTTCCCTTTAACTCGGTTATCTTCAACCGACTTAAACCGTAAGCAATGAGAGTAATCAAGATACTATACTTCATTTTCTCCAAATACTTCAGTATACTTCATTTTCTCAAAATCGACTAATTTTTACTCACGACTAGTTTATACTGGAAAATTTTTCTGTTTGTATTATACTCGTATAACTGATAACTTGCAATATGGAGTGGATTTTTACAGCTTTTCCACTTTATTTTTAATTGATTCCAAATCCAAATAATAGTGTTATTTGCCACGCCCGCTAGTTTAGTGGTTAGACCGTACGCCTTTGGTGTACGGAGTGTTTGGCTTGATTCTCAGTGGGGTGGGCGAGCATTGAATTTATCATCTTGCTTCGGACCCACTTTAGGCTGTAACATAACTTCAATGCCTCACATAACCTCAATGCTGAAATATAATTCTAAGTTTCAATAAAAAAAGTTTATTTTGGTAGGTTGGAGAATGGCACATACTAACTTTCATTGAAATCGGATAGGTTTCCTGATACTTATCCTGGAACAGACAGACAAACAAAAATCCCGGTAGAATTGTAGGGTAGAAGCTCGCTACTCTATAGATTAAATTATTCTAAATCATCTTTACTTTTGTCGAGCTATTTTAGTTGTAGCTATAATTTTCTGCAGGTTTACTTAGTGGCACGGACGCAGAGGTGGAATTTGCCAGGACAGTGAATCTCTTCTTCTGCGTTGTAGCTCTGATTGTAATTATATAAGTTTATTATACAAATAGTTTCAAAATACGGGAAGTGTCCTTGAAATCAGAAGGGAATATGGAAGTAAACTTGAACATTTTTTTCTTCTAGTATATTTAAAAATCGCCAGAGGAGTCTTTTTATTCTTTCTTCGCCTAATGTAACATGACTTTACCTTTCATGAATGTTAACTCTGGATTGGGATTGGTGTTCCATGAATTTCTCGAGGCGTAACATGGCAGGTCTTATGGTATTGAATGACACTTAACTGTTAACGGTCAGAACAATCTAAATTGTTTCAAAAGTGAGTTACATTTCTTAAGAAGAAATTCTTTCGGCCATGTTGCCTATGTCCACTGAGATATTGCGTTCTCTTTCGCTAGACATTAAAAAAAAAAAAAAAAAAAAAATCCTTCTTGTTTTCATCTCTCTCTGTTGTTTACCAAAAAGTTTATCGTTCAAGTTTGAAGGCGATTTTTGAAAAATCGTTAAACAATTCTTTGGGTTATTGCTTGTCCTCCTCATTCATATACTTGTCATTCCTGGAATTAAAATTTAACTTTCTCCTAACAGTACTACCCCAATTTGTTATTTTAACTTGATTTTCATCAAAAGATTAATCCTTATTACATAGCAAAAGGAAGTGTTAAAAAACTTAATTTTAATACAGGCAAATGGTCCTAGCATGACTATTACTTCAGTGTTATTTCAACACCAAAGATTCTGTGTTGCAGTTAACACGGATCCAGTTTTAGCGGTTTGTCACAAAGCTAGTGTAGAGTGATGTGAAAATAACACCGCGGCGGTATTTCATAGAACTAGGCAAATGAATGTGGAAATAGGAACAGCATCAAGATGTTGGTTTATTATAAGCATTTGTTGTAAGTAACAGTCTGTAACTCACATGAAATACTCTAGCCATTGAGGTGTTAGCATTGCTAACTATATTATTCAATAGCGATCAGTGAAACTTTTTATTTGCTAAGAACAACAATTTAGCAAAGGCACAACATTATTTTGAAATTCAGTGTGTAAATACACTGAATATAACCATAATGAAGAATAATAATCTTCATTATGTTAGACACTGCCTTGCTAGGATATAATAAGTATCTAAATAGTTAGGGATGAGAATTTATCCATGTTTTAATATTGTGCGATAAACAAAGTTTTATGCTGTATATTTGACATTTATGCCAAGCAACGAACACTGTTTTGTATTTCCTGTAATCTGTCCTGAAAACAATTTTTTGAGCCTATGAATTTTCTGGCAATATTTACGTAGCAGAAGTCCTGCCATCTGTTCACTCTAACGTAAGCTCTGACAATTATCTCGGAGTATTTGAACCCATAAAAATGTGGTTAAGCTAAGAACATTTAACCAGCGCATGATTACTTTGCTTATCATTTCCAGTTGCTTTTCATTCATCCAGGAAGCGTGGTTGCCAAATCTCAACATTCAAATCTACTGTGTTGCTGTTCCTCGCCGACTACATTTCATTCCTTGTAACCACTTATAAACAATTCATAACATTATTATTATTATTATTATTATTATTATTATTATTATTATTATTATTATTATTATTATTATTATTATTATTATTTATAAACGTAATTGTTTGGTTAGTGTATACGGAACGACACCAATAGTTTGTTACTAAAATGGCGCTACCCTAGCAGTCGCCATCTTAGGTAATTGAGTTTCTCACTATCATTTTAACAGTTTACTGCAAAATCCGATGAACTTACAGCGCTAGACTTGTATCCAAATTTACTGCAAAATCCGATGAACTTACAGCACTAGACATGTGTCCAAATTTACAGCAAAATCCGATGAACTTACATCACTAGACATGTGTCCAAATTTAACACGACAAAGTACGCAGATCAATGAATGAATGCATTTTTCACTTTGTATGTTCTAAGGTACGGTTAATATTATAGAATGAATGAATGCTATCAATCTTTATTTTACTATTTGCTAATTATTTTAACTTACTATGTGTCTTTCTCTCCCATGTTATGTTCAAGAATGTATTTGTACGGGGAGGAATCTAGGGAATATTCCACTATATCAATTTTATTTCTTTATCCTTGGTTACTTCTGTGTGTTATCCTTTGAAAACATTTTCCATTTGTCTGAAAGAATTTCCCATAACATATGTATTGTGTAACTTAAGCTCTCTATGCCTAAAATTTAAAAAAAAAAAAAAAAAAGTCTTTAGAATTTCCTGTTCATCGTTTCGGCAGGGTGCCAGGCAAAAAAAGATACCTAGATCTTTACTGAGCACTCTCAACTTCACAGTAAGTAGCTGTGTGCTTTTCGAATAAAAAAAATCCAATATATTTCCATCAAAAATCTCCTTGTACGCCTTATATCTGGAGAACTACGTACAGTGTAGCCAAACCCAAACTATCATTTAACTCCGTATGGTGTGCTTATTAAGTAGAACAGTGGTTCTCAATCTAATTCGTATCACGACCTCCATTTTTTACACATCTTCTTGCCAGTGACCCTTGATAATTTCTGGTCTGTAATAAGATTGTGTTTGATTTTTAATATACATATTGCGAAGATCTCACGATATCCATCTATTTCTATAAGAAAAAAATGAAATGAAATCTTTGAGTTTTACGTCCCACGGTTATGCCGGTTAGGCTAAAGGAGACGGTGATTATGAGAAATGAATGAAATGGTGGAATGAAGAAAGTGGGAGGAAACGGGAGAACCCCGAGAAAACCCACGCACACGGTGTTTGTCCACCACAAAGTTCACTTGGCGAGGGCTGGGATCGAACCCGGAACCCCAAGCACCAGAGGTGAACGCTCTACCACTGAGCCACCGCGGCCCCTCTATTTCTATAAGAGTAGAATTCATTTCTTGTATATAGCGGATACAGTAACTTCCCTAAAACCGAATGGGTTGAAACCGAATCGGTCAGTTCATTCATCTTCCGATTATCTTCGTGACCCCCATTAAACCCTCTCACGACCCCCAGGTTAAGAAACTCTGCCGTAGGAAATACGAAAACTCGATTTAGGGGCCCTTCAAAAATTCTAGTTCCCTGATCCACGATATTTCAATAAAAAAATTCTTGTACACCTTATATCTAGAGAACTATATATATAATGTAGCCAAACCAAAGCTATCACTTAGCTCAGTATAATGTGCGTATTCTGTAGAAAGTACAAAAACTCGATTTAGAGACCGTTCAAAAATTTTGTGGCCCCTGATTGAAAGACTAATTACTGGCTAAGATCGTAATCTTTTGATGCATTTTTTGATCATTCCTTAAAAATTCTTCTTTTCATATTCTTTAAAAGTTGTTAGCTATTGAAGAGGCGATAGTAATGCTGTTCGGTTATAACAAACTTACGTGAAATGAATAATTATTGACTATTCACATTAGGAATACATATTGCTAAGTTTTACCATCAACATGCAAAAGCTATTCCTTTAAAAATTCTGGCTTCTTAGCACTATAGGAAGTCAGACTGTATTGTATCAAAGGTATAATGCCAATTGACTTGCATAAGCGATATGTAGTGAAGCCAATATTACTCAGTTATTGAATCATTATATTCCTACTCGTAAGTTTAAAACTATTCTTCTACGTCAGCTCTTTATTTCCTGTTCGAAATAGATCCATTAGAATAATAAGATAAATGCACTGCCATCATATTCCTGCTCTTCTGGGTTAGTGTTATCACCAGTGGCGTATTTACGATTTTGTTTCAGGGGAGGCTTGGCTAACTTTCGGGGGGGGGGCTTTGCCTGAAAATGTGAAAATTCTACAAGATATTTCATATACTTTGCTACAGTAAGATTTCGGGGGGGCTTAAGCCCGGAAGCCCCCCTAAATACGCCACTGGTTATCACCAGAGTAAGTGGACTAGAAGCAGGGGAGAACCCAGATTTTTTTTTTTTTTTTTTTTTTTTTTTGGTCGAGAGGAATATAACGATACTTGCATTTCAACATCTTTATTATATCTTTATTTGTATTTGTGGGCAAAATGTACTTTTAAATTATGCACAAGCTGTTTAAAAAAAAAAGAAAAAAAGGAAGAAGAAGAATATGAATAGAGAAATAGATGTAATTGTTTTTCTGTTGTTATGCGATTATTTTGTTATAATAGTGATTCGCCCAAGGATATTATAAAATAGAGGATCTGCCTATATGTATCTTCATGCTGTTAAATTAATGAAGCCGAGAAACAAACGAGCATCGACAAGTCTGATTAACTACTCTCGTTTTCACCATCGTCTGATTGGCTACTTTCTTTTCCGCCATGATTGTTGGCTCAAAACATTGCGATCTTATTGGGTGGAGTGGGCAGAGTAGGGGTGGTGAAACTGTGACGTATGGCTTCAAGATTTTGTTGTAAGTGCAAATCCTCTATTTTATAAGATCCTTGGATTCGACGATGTGAGTTTAGTTGTCATAGGAACGAAAAATAAATAATGCATAACTAAGGATCTATCTCGTGATATCTATATGTATAATATTTAAAGAGTGTAAATGATTGTTTCGTATTACAATAAAAAGGTAATATCTTGATACAGTGTGTAAAATGGATTTTGATATATCAGTAGCCTTAGTTATATAAATATATACGTAATAGAGATCCAAGCTGGGGGGGGGGGAGTTCAATATCATACTACAAGCCACTACGTCTATGTAGTGTTGAATGGGTTATTCTGCTCGCGGAAAGATGGTAAGTAATTTTAAAACAATTAAACCTATATTTTCAGGGGGGAAATAATAAAAGTAGATTGTTTCTTTTTGTAAGAGAAAGAGTACAGAAGTATAAGATCAAATTACTATGTTTCAGCAGTTATTTCCCTGTTGCATATTTTTTATTGAGAAAGTTTACAAATGCATGTTGAGTTACTCAGTTTTTTGGGAGTGTCCGTACCCGGTGAACCCCCACCTTCCATGGGTGAGCCAGTGGCTGATTCAAGGGGGATTTGCGATCGGGGCAATCGCCCCCCTCCCCAAGAAGAGGAAACTTTCTTATTTTATACATATAAACTAGGAATGCAATGGATATACCCGATTGCAATGAAATGAGCTGAGCGAGCTTAAACTACGTAATCATGACTTTTTCCCCAAGTTAAGTCTATGGAAGCGTTTTTCGGTGATTATTCCTCGATGGTACATCGGATTTTTGATTTCGACCTATGTTGTCACTCAGCACGACATACTCTATCAGCGTGCTAAGTTTGGTTGAGATCGGCCAAACGGTCTAGGAGGAGTTCGCGGACAACCAAACGGCTAACCCGAGTATAAGAGCTTCGCTTCGCTCAGCTCAATAAAACCCATCCCAGAGTTTGAAGATCTTAAAAGTAGCTCTAAGTAGCAGTATGACAACCCACCGCGACCCCACCCCAGAAGTCGATCCTGGATCCGCCTCTGGGGTGAGTCGCTGACTAGAAGCATACTCAGGCCTATCGATTAATGGTAAAAAGGTAAAACGAAATTCATATATCTGTATCTTTTCACAAAAGACAGCTACTAAATTTGTTTGAAGTTGTGTGCATTATTTAAAAGAACATTTCTGGGATCCAAAACGTTATGCGGGACATTTTGCATTTATCATTTTTATTTTGCCATGTTCAGTAATTGCAACATATAATTTATTATTTAAAGAAATTATTGTATGTAATATTGTTTTTGTTCTGATTTCTGCGTTCGTTTGGCACAGCTAGAATGATTGGTGAATACATGAATGTAATCAGAATAGTGACGGGTGGTGAATTATTTCTTCGCCGTGTTGCTTTTTAATTTAAAAGTATAACTAATATATCATCTGTTCACACACATACATACAGAGATAGAATACACCTACTACGTATTTCATGGAAATAAGTTTGGTTATAATATATGTGTGTAATATGCATGGCTTTTAACACACCCATATGCACAATGCAATTACATTTGAACGTCATATGTTTTTCACAAAAACTAATAATTCCTCTCCATTTTTTTTTTAAATGAAAAAAGGACATAACGGGAGATACTAATGTTACCTTTTGAAGGAGGGGAAAACACATTAAAATTGATTGACATATAAATAAATTAAACTTTTATTAATATCGTAGTGATGACTAATCCCTTTTTTGTGTCTGATTTGGTCGTATTTATGCAACGCAAATTGTATTTTAGGAACGGCAGGAGAAGCAAGCAGGGAATTTAACGACTGCAACTGTCGCTGCTAGAAATGAGAGCACGGACTCCCAAGCTTTGTGAAATGTCGTTACCATTCCCATGTTATAGCTACTATCTGTGCGTAAGCTCCTACCTAAGCTCCTACCTACTAATTATACCTAATATAGTAAGCTCCTACTATCTGTGTCTAAGGTACAAGTATAGAAAAATGAAATGAAATTTTTAAGTTTTACGTCTCACGATTATGCTGGTTAGCTTAAAGAAGACGGTGATACTGTGAAATGAATGAAATGATGGAATGAAGAAAGTGGAAGGAAACGGGAGAACCTTGAAAAAACTCAAGCACGCGGTGATTGTCCACCATAAAGTTCATTTGGCGCTAGCTGGGATCAAACTGAGAACCCCATGCACCAAAGATAAACGCTCTACCACTGAGCTATCGCAGCCTCTTACAAGTATAAAGATGGTGGCGAAGTGTCTCAGTACTTGTAGATGAACGTAAGGAATTCTTATTCCAAGCTAATGAACTCTAATTCTGCAGCAAATATTAGGAGATACGGTGGCCCCTCAACATCTTGGACTGAGGAAAATGTGCAATAGTTCAGGAAGTGCTCACTCGAAATCCTTATAAGATAGGTTTAACTCGACACGCAATAGGAACTGTTCTGAGGAAGAGTTGAATTTTCGGCCATGGAAATTACATCACTGCCAGGAATTATCACGGGAATTGTTCTTATGAATTATGATCATCGGTTGGAATGTGAGAAGATAATGATTGCTATGAGGACTGGTCCGGCCTTTTCGGCAATATTCTGTTGTCAGATGAAGCCCTGTTTCATATTGGGGGATTTGTTAACCTGCACAATTATTATTAATGTGGCGAAGAGGATCCGAAAGTGGTTGTTGAAAAAAGTCAACATTATCCAAATTCCACAGTGTGGTATGGCATGACATCTACGAATGTTGTGGTCCATACGCCCCTCGGAATACCTCATTGTGCTTCGAGATTATGTTTACGGAATTGTATTCACATGGAACAATTACAACGACTTAATCTTTATGCAAGATAAGGCCCCGACTAATTTCTCACGTCCTTCCATGCGTGGCTCGATACTCAATTTCCAGGATAATGGTTGGGACGTCGTGGTCCTCTTGAATGACCAGCAAAGAATCCAGACGTGACGCCATACGACTTTTTTCTCTGGGGATGGTCGGAAGAGGATCTTTATCGTACAAAACCAAAAATTATTAATGAATTAGAGGAGCGAATTAGCCAACTTCTTGCAAACGTATCGCTGAAATGTCTACAGAAGTCTATCGTAAACTTCTCAAACTCTTTACGAAAACTGGTGGATAATGATGGTGCATATAGGAAGTTTTAGCGATGAATAAAATTATTTTAGTATTAAAATTATAAACAATTTTCAACAACAATTAAAAGTAATTACAATTATAAACAATCTCAGTTAATTTCTGCCCACCCTGTACAGTAATGAGTTTACCTTTGAGAATTAGAACTGTTGTTTTTCATTTCACAAAATCCTAAAGTAAAGATGATGCACAAATCTAGGAGTAGGTGAACTTTTCAGACACCCTGTAGACAATCCAGAAGCTACACCTCAAGATAGTGCTACGATACGATATTTACGGTAGCAGTATGATTAGCAGAGTGAATATTTTTGGAAATGGCAAACAAACTGTTGTGTACCATTCAGAGTTAACAGTTCTACGTTCCTCTAAATGCACAGTTGCCACATGACCAGTTTCCTCGAAAAAACAGGCGACCATTTGTTTCGATGTGCTTCGAGTGCAAACAACTTTTGTTGGATTTGGTTCATCTTGAAACATCCATACAGTCGACTGCTGTTTACGTTCCGGTTCATATGCTTTTACCTATGATTTGTCACCTGTTACAATCTTATATACGTCTTTTGAAGCACCGCCATTGTATTTATTGAGCATTTGTGTGCACCAATCGACGCGAGCTTCTTTTTGAGTTTTTTTTGGGGGGAGGTCAAATTATGTGGGACCAACGAGAACAAACCTTTCTCACAGCTATATGATCATGTAATATTTTATATATGCTGGTGGAACAAATGCCTAGAGTTGCCTCAATCTCACAGTATGTCACATGACGATCTTGCAATAATATGCTTTGCACAGATCAATGTTTTCTTGAATAACAACTGATTTTGGACGAGCTTCGCGAATTTCGTCGGTGAGCGAATGGCGGCCACAAGTAAAATTGTTATACCAGCGTTGCACAGTGGCAAAGGATGGGACTTCATCGCCAAATGTGAAAGTAAGTTGATCGATGCACACTTGTTTTAATACTCCACGTCGAAAATCGTAATGAATTATCGCAGGAAAATTTTCAAGAGTTAATTCCATTTTTCTGTTGTTACGCAATCTTCAAGTCAACGTAGATAACACAAATAAAGCTATTGGCAAAACATTTGACGTACGTTATGGTCAACAATGTCAAACGTTTCTATGCAAACAAAAAATAGCGCCTAACCACACTCAGTGTTGCCAAGGCTCAAAATATAAATAGTGGCCCTCATATTTTATGTTGCAGATTATTATTTCTACTATTATTCTGTTCCACAATCCTTATAAACGGAGATCCATTACTAAAATAATAATAATAATAATAATAATAATAATAATAATAATAATAATAATAATAATAATAATAATAATAATAATAATAATAATAATAATATCGTAACCAGACAGTGTTTTTTCTGTCTGGGCACACTGCTCACAAATGACTGTTACTGCCGATCTTGATAATATTGTTGTTGTGGATTCGTGATTTAAGCTAAAAAATAATTGAAAATAATTAAAAATAATTGAAAATAATAAGCTAAAAAATTATTTTTCATGAATTACACTCCCTCGAAGTCAGAATGTGAAATTCTGGAATTCGGATCAGCAGCTTCTTGGTTTCGCATCGTTGCACTTTGGAGCGATCTGCTTGCCACGATAGGCAACTAAAGTTTTGTTTGTCACCGAACAAAGTTTAAATATTAACATGGTGCTTTCCCATACATTACCTTGCTTAATGTTGGATTTCCAGGATATCTTAAACAGTAGTATTGTATATATCACTCCAGAAAACCACACACTAAACAAACAAACAAACAATCAAAAGAAAGAAAGAAAACAAAACAAAGCACAACACGTCCGAACCTACGCGCCATCAGACCTCGCTTCGAACATGTACTTTATCTCTCCAATGCGCATGCTCGACACAAGTATCTGTCAGGGAAACGGTCTCCTACCATTATTTTAAAAAAACGGTAAACCGTATATTTTTCATGGTAGGAGGCACTTACTTTCACAGTTATTGGCTACAGTGTATAATAACCTGAAGAACGGTTACTTCTTTTAACCCTGCACTAGCAAATACAAATTTCTCTCTTTTTCTCTGACCAAAGTCAAATGTGGGATGAAACACAATCAAAACTGTCGCAGGCAAATAAGCAAGTTGTGAGTAAGCGTACGACATGGGAGTTAACTCATTTTAGATGCAGGTCTTGGCGCCAGATGCCGCATAACAATATTAACGATTTAATAAGATGACCCTGACGGGGCTATATTATTGAACCAGTGTACCGTAAGTCCTCTCTTAGTGTCTTCTTTATGGTGTATTTGGGCGAAAGAGCTACGTAGAAACATGGGAAATATCTCCCTTGGTACTTGTGTGCGGCATTCGAGAGTTGAAAGGGGTTACAGAGGCGCTCAGCGAAAAGGAGACCAAGGTTGAAAAGTCAACGAGCTGTAAACGGATGTTGGAGATTTAGCTACCGCAGGTAATAACCAACGAAGGTTGGCTAAACTTATGAGAGAAAGAGAGAGATTCATCCGTGTGAAATAGAGATTATTCGTCTGGAAACAAAGTATGAACCATAAACCAGACAGAAAGAGAGAGGTACGAATTTTTAAACATTCAGAGAGAGGCCATATGAAAACGGAAGTCTGCAGAAGGATCTAAATGTTTTAATATGATTTTGAACCTGTTCTCTGAAGCTATTCTCTGCATTCGCGAAAGCTGGTTTTCCGGTCACTTATCCATCCTCTTCTTCTTTAATATGTGGTAATATTTTGAATTTATGAAGATTAAACTGGTGGTATTTTCACTGGATTGATTTCTCTTCAATTATTTGGAAAAGTTTTATACCTTTCCTTCCAAAGTAACGTTAAAGTAAAATGATTTGAAACGTTAAAGAAAAGATGTAGTTTTATTGAACGACTAACAATAGGTTTAAGGAAATAGTGCAATAACTTTTCGTGAGAACGTTATGAAAATGTATAAGGAGAAGGGAGGAAAGACTTTCTGATTGTAGGCATCTGGGAAAAGATTTATCGAATCTTTCTACATATTATGGCACCTCGTCATTATCTATAGTTTACTATCATTGGTTGGTAACGTTTCTATCCAAGATGGTTTCCCGCTAATATGTCGGTGCGTTCATAGGGATTTGAAGTAAAATTTATCGAATATTCCACTGTGAAATACTGCAATGTCTATAGTTCACTATCATTGAAAGATAACACTTCCATACTGTATAGTTCTCCGCTTCTCTCTTCGTGCAATAATTAGTGTGGACGCACCAGCTGAAAATTATTTTCAACCTAGAAGTAATTGGTATAAAGCTGACTTTGGTCTCATTGGATGAAGAATCCATCCAAGCTTGACACATTAAAAGCCCGCCGCTATCCAAGTTGGGATAATGTATACAGGAAGGTCCAAATTTGCTGAAATTATCATCTAAAGGGCATAAAATGATATTGTATAGAATAACTTTATGTAGTAAAAAATATAACTGAAATGAGGACTTTTCATCCCTTTAAAGGGGAAGACTGCACAGTTTCACATGTATACGTACTTTTCAAGTCACAGGTCTATCCGCATATATAGGGTGATACAAAATATGATTGTTTCTTCAGGTAATGCAAGCAATGATGTTGCAAAACACATTCTGCTGAATATATGAAACGACTCTACACATTATAGTTTGGGAAAATGAAGTATCTTGTTTGAAATATTTTGCGGCATCAAAGAAATGCACGCTTCTTAATGTATAATTTTGGGATGACCATACGAATTAAATCAGGTAGAACGAAAAGTTACAAGAAACTAATATCTCCTCTTTATACATTACTATGCTATCTGAATTGCAATTGAAATTGGGCACAATGTTCATTTCAAATAAATCTTATCACACACCGAACGTAATGTACATATTTACATTTCGTTATCAAGATCTTTATTCTCACTGTCACACAAATCGAGTATATCAGCATTGCAACATGATGCAATGTGACAGTGAGCATGCATGGATGTGGGCATGCATGTGAGGATGCACGATGATACACACTTTAGCCTGTGCTCCGACATGAATAAGCACTTACTCAGGCGAAATCGGTCATGGCAATCCTTGTGCTAAACAGCTTCAGCTGCAACAAGATCAGCACAAGTGTGAAGCATTTCCGCAACTTGTCATTTCCTCGAGTGCAATTGGAAAGAATATTTTCGCGAATTTGTAGAGTTTCAGCTGTGTAAAACTTTTGATGCTCTGGATATGAAAATCAATTCTTTCACAACATAATAAACAATTGGTCTTCCATTTGAACATAGACAGGAGGCGTTTCTTTTTAGGGAACGATGTTTGTAGTTCTCCTTCACATTGTTTAATTCTTCTACTGTTGGTGTAGTCACGGCGATAGTTTTTGTGTACTTTCGCAACAGCATTAAGTTAATGTGCAGCAACAATTCTATCCCGACTACCATGATCATTTCAACGTTCGTTGTGACAGTTGCATCATCACCATTTTCATTTAATTTTAAATAAATCTTTTTAATTCAATTAAGCACATAATTAGAACAACGTTAGTGAATATCATTTTAAAATTTGTATGTTTAAAGAAGCAAAGGACATTCTTCATTTTCCTTCACTATCCGAGAGTAAGATTTTTTTTTTTTTTTTTTGGTATTCTGTATACCTGTCGTTGCGGCGAAGACATTAAACGACCCTTCTTTTGTCTCTTAATACCCCCGCTGCCTAAGCCACGCGTAGCAGATCACATACAGAAGACCCTTCATGAGCCCAAGCAAAGAAACAGAATAGCTTTTAGCATCTTTTTGTGAAACAGGAGAAAAATAATAAAGTCTGCACAAACTGAATAGAATCCAAGTGGAAAATAATCTCTGTGAATTTGTCAAAATCACATCCTAGTCCGAATGTCTCCACGTAGAACCAAGATAAAATTTGAACACAGAACTAACTGTAAGATGGTCAAAAAACACGAATGCGACTACACGTCTCCAAATCAAGCCCCATAAAAATTCTTGATATAACATGTGAAATTTAAAGAAATCACGTACTGTGGAGAGACGACACTCAAACACTGTATATGGGCGGAGACAAATAACATCAAATTTAGGACACCAAAATAATTTAACGAATGAGAGAACAGAGAGGAAATCGAAGACGCAGTTAGAGGCGTATCCAAAAAGATCGACAGGTTGAAAATTCTAAAACTCCAAGTCAGTCGTAATCAAGTCAATCACCGGGAACCATCGTATCGCAAAACACGAAAACACAACCGGAACTTACACACGCACCACATTAGTAATCACAAGTTAATTAACCGAGAATTATGTGCGGCTGAACTCACCGACGCCCAGTGTACGATGTTGTAACTTCGCTAAAGCATAGGAACTTTTAATATAAACTCTATATAAACTTTTAATACTCCGAAATATCGCAAAACGCTTAGACATTTTTTGAGTGACAGATTTCGCGCATATAAACATATTTACGAGCAATTACAGACAACCAGCGATAACGGATGTTCTACACACTCACCGAAAGCACTTAGACTAGCTTTAATAATACGTAATCAGTTTGAAGTACTATAAATACTACTTAAAAACAATTAATACAATTAGTCCGTGTAACACTACACTTCTGACACAAAGAGTGATGTTGGTGCAGTGTGACATTTAAAAGTGCTATTGAGGTTAAAAGTGCATCATATCAGAAATAGACCAACAAAAGCCCCACTTTGATGAACCAGGAGACGCCCAAGAGCGACGCCCCTTGCAGTTTAAGAGGAGGACGCAGCAGGAGTCTAAGGAAGGAACTCAGGACCTAGGACACTCCTCGCGGAAGAAGGAAGCCAGGAAACGCAGGAACATCTGTGTGTGTGGTCAGCTCAGTAGCGACGATGAAAGTGGTGAGAGCAGTGTGGACGGCAAAAGGTAGGACACATCCAAATTATTTTTTGTTGATGCTAAAAGGGAAATTTTCGGCATTGAATAAAATGCAAGACGTTCGCACTATAAAAGTTAAAGTCGGAACTATTTGAAACCTTTAAGCGCATTATCATCGCATGGAGAATAGATTTTCCAATTCGAACTATAGTTACCAAACATTAGATTTCTTTTCTATTTTGAGCTAGGCTTATTTAAATAGAGAGACGCTTTGACAATGTTACTTATATATTCTGTGACATCAGTGACCATGTCATTGTTTTTATTAAAGAGATAATAGTTTATGTAATTATTCTATGTGTCACTTAGGATTTATAAATAATCTATAAAGAAAGTTAAATTAAATGTAGACCGAATAACATGTTGTAGACCTATAACGACTCGAACTGTGAAATTTGTAATGCAAGAAGTATTTACCCTACCATATTGAAGTTTGTATGAAGCGAAAGGGCATCATCTGCGCTATGGACATGCAATATTCGAAATGTAAGATAATTTAGAACAAGGCGTGATATGCATTCCTAGAAATATATTCCAGTGTATTGCTCCAATTGTCCAAAGATTATTGTATTTGCAAGGTCATTTTGCATAGAAGTTAAAGAATTAAATGAATCTATTTCGATCTATATGCTAGTAGAAGTCTAATAAATAATACCGTAATGTCTCAACAAAAGCATTTCATGTAAGAGAGCTAAAAGATTAATTAGTGATTATAATATATACGACTAGTCTCACAATTAATCATTTTCTTGGTTAGAAATACGGAATCCGTAAATAAAACGGAACCGACATTATTTTCAGTCATATACAATACATATGGAAAAACACGAAGTAGGCTAAGTAAAGCCGCAATTATTACATCATTCTGATCCTCTAAACAATAGAGCGATCAGAAGTCTACGCGCATAGACTATGCAAATAAACGAAAGTATACGGTCATATACCGATCTTATTGATGATACAGAAAGAAAAATCACGAAAACTCGATACATTTATGTTAAAATCTCGAGAGACGTCTTTGCATTTACTATTAATTTTCATATATTATTTGGTTTTTATGTATGTATGCATGTCTTTACTTATGATTTATATAATATGTTTGTGTTTGTTGATTTTCTACTTGTGCCAATATGTGTATGTATATAGCTTTTATGTATAATCAAATAGTAATGCTACGCTCATTGATTTTATGTATATAATGGTGTATTCTTGTTAGTTAGGTCAATGTCGAATTTCATACCTAGTGTACTTATACCCTATTCTCAGTCAATAATTAGAAATGGTTAGCAGCCAGGCATAGGTTTACTTAACTCCTTTAGATCATTCTATGTTTCTTTCATACTTCTCACGAATCTCAAATCAAAGTCATGACTTGTTTTTCGACTTATTTACGATTCATTTCGATTTACTCCAACTTACTTTGACTTACTTCGACTCGTTTCAACTTATTTTAAATCATCCCAATATTTAGTTTTCACCCAACTAAGATGTAAGTAGTTATATTCAAATTCCGTCAAGCAATATATCTTAAATTCGTAATTTTGGGAAGGTCATAACTAACTAACAAACTCTGTGGCCTATGGAACCCGGAGGTTCAATGCCGCATTCACAAAAGCTCTCCACTGACTTCTATCCTTAGCTAACTGGATCCAGTTTCTATTTTGTATTCCAATCTCTGCGAGATCCATCTTAATATTGTCCTTCCATCTGCGCCTAGGTCTTCCTAATGGTCATTTTCCGATTGGTCTTCCAGTCAAGATTTTGACAGCGTTTCTACTTTCTTCCATTCTAGCTACATGACCCGCCCACCTAAGCCTCCTAGACTTGACGGCCCTAACAATGTTGGGGAAAACCATATAACTTATGTAGTTCCTCGTTATGAAGTTTCCGCCATTCCTCATTCCCGTTCCTCTTGGGTCCGAATATTCGTCTCAGGATCTTGTTCTCAGATACTTTCAGTCTATGTTCTTCCCTCACAGTAAGTGACCAGGTTTCGCAGCCATACAGGACAACAGGCGTGATTATCGTTTTGTATATTTTAAGCTTCAAATTCCTCGACAGAATTCGCGACGACAAGAGATTTTGAACCGAATAGTAACACGAATTCCCTGCTTTTAGTCGACATTTAATTTCTCCGTGGATATGATTTTCCTCTGTTAATATTGATCCTAGATATTTGAAACTATCCACTTTATCAAAAGTGTTATTTAATATTTTAACGCATCCATAATTTGCTGTATTCCGGTCCCGACGCACTTTCATGTATTTAGTTTTCTCTGCATTTACTTCTAAACACATGTCCCTGCAAGCGTTTAATAAGATCTCTGCATTTGTTTTATTTCTTTTTATTGTTCTCCTATCATCCCCTACTAAATTTACATCATCAGCATATGCCATAACCTGGTGAATACCGTTCAACTGTAGGCCCTGGTTGTTATCTTTGATTTTCCTTATAGCGTATTCCAGAACGAAGTTAAACAATAATGGCGACAACGCGTCTCCTTGTTTCAGGCCTTTTTCGACGTGAAAGCTCATGGACAAAAATTTTCCGACCCGGACTTTACTTTGGGATTCATTTAAACATATCTTAATTAATCTAATTAGCTTTCTCGGTATTCTAAGTTCTGTAAGAACGTTGTATAATGTTTCTCTCCTAACCGGGTCGTACGCCTTTCTAAAATCAATAAATAGTTGATGTACCGGGGTATTGTGTTCCCACTTTTTTCGAGTATTTCGCGAATGGTAAATATTTGGTCTATAGTTGATCGATTTCGTCTAAATCCGCACTGATAATCTCCAATAATTTCATCTGCGTATGGGGTCAGTCTTGCTAATAGAATATTTGAAAGGTTTTTATAGGATGTTGACAGAAGAGAAATGCCTCGATAATTATTACAGTCAGTTTTGTCGCCTTTACTGTGAATTGGAACAATGATTGATTCTTTCAACTCTTGTGGCAATTCTTCCTTGTTCCATATAAGAAGAATGAGTTTGTGTATCTTGTTCCACAATTTTACGCCTCCAGCTAAAATTAACTCAGCCGGAATTTCATCTACACCCGGAGATTTGTGTTTCTTGGATTTCTTTATAGCGGTTTCTACTTCTATTCGGTTGGGTTCTGGAATATACGGTTCTGCGGTGTGTATCACCTTTTCTTCACGCACACTAGTTTTTGGTTGCGTGTTAAGAAATCGTCAAAGAAATCTTTCCATCTATTTAAGATGCTATCCGTGTCAGTGAGAACTGTACCGTCAGATTTCTTTAATATATAAGCACGAGGTTGATAGCCTTTCTTAAATTCGTTGATTCCCTTATACATGTCCCGGATGTTTTTATTTTTACTATTATCTTCATGTTCCTTAATTTTAGCTTTCAGAAAATCCCGTTTCTTTGTTCTAAAAGTTTTTGGAAGTTTCCCGCCTGATATCTGCGAAATTTTGTGTAGTTCTTTCATTCGGATTTTGTAGCCAGCGTAATTTTGCCTGTTTTCTCTTCTCTGCTAGTTTTATGCATTCCTGGTCGAACCATGGTTTGTTCCTACGTATTTCCGCGTGCTCCAATTTTTCTTTTGCTGAAATTTTAATGCTATCTCTAATTTAAATCCAAGTATCCTCAACACTAGTGCACTCCTGATCTTCTAAGCCGAGAATCTATTCGAAACTTCAATCTGGTATTTCTCTCTTACCTGGCTCTCTTCTAATTTCTTTAAATTGAATCTCTCCGTTCTCAGACAATGAATATTACCTTTATTCAACGATAACCTCTCTCGTATTATTGCTGCTACCAGGTAGTGGTCAGTGTCACAATCAGCCCCTCTAAACGACCGGACATCAATTATGCTAGATTGCCTTAGTCAGAACATATCAGCTGATGAATGTAAACTATATGTCTAGCATACGATGTCAAATGAATAGGTATTTTCAAATGCAAGCGTGTAATTTAACCAGTTGGGTATGATATATGTAATTATGAAAGCTCTATATGAAAGATAAACAATGCAAAATTGCATCTAGCACTGGTTATAAACATCATTTCCATATTTTGTTTGTGTGTGTCAGGTTAATGATAACAATTCATTCACTACATAGGTCAAGAAAGAAAACCAAGATGTAATTTACTTGAATTGATTTCTTTTTGTGTTAAGGCCTTATGCCTCATTCTTAATATTTGTTGTCATAAAACTCAAGATTCAATGTTAATTTTTCAGCCTACTTAACTTTTTTTTAGAAAAACATTTTTGTTGTTGTTGTTGTTGTTTTCGTTTGCTCATTAATACTTTTATTGCATTGTTAACCCCAAATTCGTAAGCTTTTTCTTTCATAAACAAATTGTATCCCTAACCTTAATCATAACATTAGTTTCCAAAGGATCTGTTAGGCTAATAAGGCAATATAAGCAATTTCTCGATTCTAGTGGGGATTAGATTGATTTTCAGGATTTTCAATTAAAATTTTTAAATTCTAGATATTCGTTTATTTTCTGGTATTATTATTATTATTATTATTATTATTATTATTATTATTATTCAGTCCACATGGAAAGTGAAAGTCAGTCTATCCACACAAACCAAAGATTAGAACAAAATTCTCTTTCCGTGTTGCAGCATGTGAATACAGGATACGTATGTGAATAATATCAATTTCCATTTGCTTACACGGTTTTAGAGGAATCTTGTTTCCCTAAAGCCCTGGGACACCGCGGGGAGATAGGATTTCCAAACCGTGAAACCAGTCCTTATCGAGTCACAAAACCATTTTAGTTCGGGGAAAGGAGACTTTAACGGTGGCGCTCAATAGCGACAGACGGAATGTGAACCCGAAACCCGCCATCTCAATATTTTTTTTATTACAAAATCTGGCGCTACAAACGATCACCACCGAGACATCTCTCTATTATTTTCAAGTTTTACGAACTTAGCGACCCGAACAGTAATTACTTTTTTTAAAATTCATTTCGAATATTACCAATTTGGCGGTCCAAACTGGGATCTATCTCTTCATTTTTCAAATTTTACATCGTTAAATGTTAGAAGTGTCTGAACAGTCTTTTGGATTCCCCCTTCTGACATCCACCACTGTTGGTAGTATCCGGACTGCAACATATGAGAATTTATCCACCTGTGAGCTAACGTTTGAATCTTCTCGCCAGCTAATCATTTCAAATGACAGGTATTAATTTATGGCATGGCTTAAAAAGATAGAAATACATTTGAAATTTCTGTGAAGGCTAAGCTTCAAAATTAAAAAAAAGTATATACATTTTGTGCAAAATCGTCTTCGAAAACACGACATTAGCTTTGCTCAATTAGAAACGATAGTGTGGCGTAGCAGCTTTCGACGTACAACTATTAGAACTGTTAACAGACGATGTCGTTAATTTTCACTTTGAGATAGTAAAAGGTTTCCGCGTTGTCCGTTTCAATGGAATTTTGACGCCTCGTTGCTTCTTAAATAGTTCAAAGAACAGCGTCATTTTTTGGTGTCACCCTGTATATATGCGTGGACGCAGCTGCAAAGAAACGAAAAAAGGCATGAACTTGTGTAAAACTGTGCAATCTTCCACTTTGAAGGGTCATATTTTTTTACTACATAGTCATTTGATACAATATTATTTTATGCACTTTACATGGTAATTTCAGCAACTTTGGACCACCCTGTATACGTTAGCCCAACGTGGACAGCGGTGGGCTTTAAATGTGTCAATCTTGGATGGATTCTTCATCAAATGAGACCAAAGTCAGCTTTATACCAATTACTTCTATCTCAAATGCTAGTACACCTACACTACATAGGCTCTTGAGAAAATATTTATCGAATACTTCACTATCAGAAACATCATTATTATTTGTAGTTTATGATGATTAGATGATAATGATTCTTTTCACTACGATTATCTGATAATCTCTTGGTGTGATCATAGGTATGTGAAAAAGATTTATCCAACGGTCCACTATCACATATTGCCATTATTAGACTTCCGAACTATGCATTGCATAAGTGTCGGAAATTTTATAGAATTTCTTTGTCCGTTCGTCCGTTTGTCAACAGGTATCAGAGCAAAAACGATAAGAGATCTTAACATGCGTTATATTGGAATCAATTCAGGGTCTCGCAATTAATAGATTCCACCTCCTCTGTTAACTCTATATTCAAACCGGAAGTATTAGTTCAAATTAGTCATTTCCGGTTTCAACGTTTATCACCATAGAACGAAAACAGTAACAGATAGTTAGAAGTAGTTCTTTCACAAACGATTCAGCATCTCAAGACAATACATATCCTGATATATACCAGACTACCAAAAACGGAAGTGGTTCAAATTTACTATTACATCCGGTTCCAACTTTATTTCCATAAGAAGAAAATGGTAACAGATTGCAAGGAGATTTTTTTTTTTTTTTTTTTTTTTTTTTTTGTAAACGATTCAGCGTCTCGAGGGAACATATTATAACTATCTACAACACTTTACCGAAACCAAAAGCGGTTCAAATTTACTATTACTTATTGTTTCAACACTGATTTTCCCTAGAGCTAAACCCAGTAAATGCTATCAAGATGCGTTTTTTTTAACAATCGATTCAGCATCCCAAAAATATGTTTCATCTCCATTTACCCTCTATTCAAAGTGCAAGTGGTTAAAATTAGCCATTTCTAGGTTCAGCGTTTATCGCCATAGAACGAAAACGGTAACAGATAGCGAAAAGCCGTTATTTTGTAAACGATTCAAAGTCTCGAGATTGCATACCGTGGCTATCTACCAAAACCGAAGGTGGTTCAAATTTATTATTACTTCCGGTTTCAATTTTGATTTCCGTAGTGGGAAAACGGTTAATACTATTAAGATGTGATTTTTTTTTTCTGTAATCGATTCAGCGTTCCAAGAATATATTTTTTATCTTCTCCATTAGCCCTCTATTCAAATCAGAAGATGAAAAAATAACCGATTTTTGGTTTCAACCTTTATCAGCATACCAGAAAGGGAAAGCGAGTAATGACTTTTTGATCCGTGGATTTAGCATCCGTGGAATAGTTTCGATCTTTGATCTTCTTACTTTATTACAACCAGTACTTATAGATGCATTAACTGGTTTGCTTGTGACAAGTACCACTGTCTTCAATGAACGCTAAGTTTGCAGTCTTCTTTTTGTTCTCTCTGTATGATTTACTAGGAGTACGAGCAATGAAGTATGACGTTGTAGTGTATTTAGTTGCAAATGATTTGCTTATGGCGAATCAGCCCTGTAACTTAGATTTTTCTGGGGGGGGGGGAAGCATTAATGCGAGTATTTGGAACTCTAGAAAAGTTTGATTTTTTAATTCTTGGGCCCAGTCTTTCCAGCTTTCTCTTTATAGGCCCCCGGAGCCTGTGGGCCCTCTAGTACAGCAAGGTTTGCGGGACCGTTAGTTACGTCCCTGGGGCCCTTTTCATACTATGACAAATTAATTAAGAAGACAATATTGACAAATCTCAAAGCCACAAGAATAAATATTATTTCTAGTGCACCTAATAGTAGATTTTTTTTATTTTTTTTTTACTAAAATTTGTCCACGACTCATTTTTGTTTTATTTACCTTTTGTGTGCTGTTTTGTTTAGGTAATGGAGTGAACCTGTTTGATGCTTCATTTATAATTTCATGTTCGTATGTATATGGATTAAGACAATTTTGTCTTAAAATGCCCTCCCCCTCGAATGGCGAGGAGCTTCCTTGGGGGACAGTTGCCCTCTGTCTCCTACAAGTTACGGCCCTGTGCCAAACTATAGCATAAAATAACACCTTGATATTCTTATGTAACTGCGAGAAAACTATCACGAAATAGCTACAATAATTTATAACAAAGATACTTGTGAAGCAAAAGAAAAAGTTGAAATTTCCGATAGAAAATATATGTTGCATGTATATATATATATATATATATATATATATATATATATATATATATATATATATATATATATCAATAGAATAGACAGATACGGAACAATCAATTCTATCTATATAAAATAAAATTACGTAACACATATTTTCTTGTGAAAAATATTTCAATTACTGAAAACGTAAGAACATCAATTTTCCTTTCCGTTTGCAGGAAGTTTAATTTTGGAGGCGAAGGAAAATATAACTACTACTTGAGTCAGAAATATACGTAGATAGTAAAGTGGCAATCTTTGACGCTATCTTGACAAAAGGAAATTGATTTTAAAAAATGAAGAAAAAGAATAGAGAAATAGGTCAGAAGAAAGATGAACTTGGTGTGTTGAGGGTTATAAAGAAACAAGTGTTAGCTGAAAAGAGAGATAGAGGAAGAGAAATGATAAAAAAAAAAGTTTTAACAAATTGGCTGCTGGTAAAAAGGTTACCAGAAAAGGTCAACCGAATCTGGTAACAAGGTGAGGAAACCACGAACTTCTACTTCAACATGTGTGTATTTTTCTTTCTTTCTCTCTCTCTCTCTCTCTCTTCGTCTAGAGCCGTTGTGGTTTCGTCTAGAGCTTTTAGAAAGACGTCTTTATTCAGATCTCTTCACTTTTCACTTTCTTATCAGAGACGTGTGGTGCACCCTTACTCATTTTGTCCTCATCTTTTTTTTTTTTTTCGATATATTTTAGTGAGGACATCAATATTATTTGAGAATGAGTGTAAGGATATTGGCTAATAGTGAGTAAGGATGAAAATACAATATTATTTGAGAATGAGTGTAAGGATATTGGCTAAGGGCAAGAAATGATGAAAACACAATATTATTTGAGAATGTGAGCGAGTGAATAAAAGAATATTGGCTAAATGTTAATAACGATGAAACTACAATATTGTTTGAGAATAAGAGCGAGTGAGTAAAAGGATATTGGCTAAGGACGAGTAAGGATAAAAATACAATATTGTTTGAGAATGAGTGTAAGGATATTGGTTAAGGGCGAGTAAGGATGAAAACACAATATTATTTGAGAATGAGAGCGAGTGAGTAAAAGGATATTGGCTACATGTTAATAAGGATGAAAATACAATATTTTAGACGGATGAGTGTAAATTTAAGGGACTTGATTAAGGACAAATGAGGATGAGGACACCAATATTATTTGAGGGGTGAAGGTAACTTAGTGTGAGGGTATGGCATCAATGATATTTAAAAATAAGAAGGTGTAAGGATGAAAGCATTAATTATATTTGAAGGTGAGGGTGAGAGTATAGATGGGGGCATCAATTTTATTTAATGATAAGGGCAAGTGAGGGTGAAGGCAGCAATATCATTTGAGAATGAGGATGAGTGAGTGTGAAGGAGCTAATTGAGGGTGAGGATGTCAGTGAGGCGAATTAATGAAAGTCTGAAGGAGTTCATTAGGGATAAGAATGAGTGCATTAATAATACTAAAAAGTGAGAGCCAGTGAAAGGTAAAAGGAGCTGATTGAGGATCCCGAAAACTATGGATTCTACACTAATGTGAGTTGTTTTCTATAATTTTTACATGCCACGGTTTACCCTCCCATTTCAGACTGCTACTGCGGGGTCACCTTAGATAAACGACATCTGAAGTGTCGTTATTTATCTAAGCGGTCCAAAAGCTATGGATTCGACACTAATATCGAGCGTTTTCGATCATTTTATGTCTCTCTCTCACTCATCCCGAGGAATACAGGGAATCTTACGCTACTGGAGGCTAAACTTGGACTTAAATGATGTTGATTCGACACTAATATCGATCGTTTTCGATTAGTTTTACATGCCACCATTTCACCTCCCTGGGCACTAATGGGAGATGAAATTGGAATTACACGGTATTGACAGTGTTAGATTCATGTCAATGGTCTCAGAAACTATAAATGTGACACTCATGTTATATGATTTTTGTATCTAACTCCGTCTCACTTGCTCGTAGGTGTGCCAGGGACCTCTATAGTACTGTTTGCAAGTAATATGTGTGTCAAGTTTGGTAAATATTCATCCAGGAATTTCAGAATTACGTTGAAATACTGCAAGATATTATTAGAATATAATGAAGGAATATAATGAGTTAGGGAAGGAATTAGGGTTACTGCACATATGAGTATCCGTCTGAGTAATTGTTGATGTAGAGCGCTTTAAATTTTTTCAGAACTTGTGTCCCCTCTAAGAAATGTATCGTTCCTCCACGCCCCCCCCAAAAAAAAACACACATTTCTGGTTGGGACACCGTGCTGTTCCTTTCGACGTCTTGTGCGCAAGCACTCTACACGTCTTTTCTAGTCCCTTTGTGATTGTTTGAAATGCATTTTGGAGGGAAAGACATACAAGAAAGCCACTTTTCTCTGTTGATTTTTGCTCTGTTTCTTTTCTTTTCTTTCTTCCTACAATGGCATCCAATTGACACAAAGGCAATCGGAACACTCACATACGGTCTTCAGCTTCAGCAACTTTACCTTCACGCCTTCCTCTTCTCAAGTCTTAGCTCTCTGTAGAATCAACACTGTACGCGTAAGAGGGGAAAGAAAAGAACACGGTAACGTTTGGATAGGCTTAGGGAATTGAAGAAAGGAAATGGAGGAAAAGAAGTTGAGTACAAATTCAAGACGTTTACGAAAAATAACTCTTATTTAAAGTGAATTAAACTTTGGTTAAACATATTTTTTTTATTTTATTTGGAAGGACATATTTAGTTAAAGAACTCAAGGTTATAATACATTGTAAGCTAAAGGAGACGAATGGCAGTGGAAGTATTATATAAGAATTGGTGTATTGGGGCTATCAGAGGTGCTCCCTAACCCCATCAACTTCGGAGCAACTCGCTAAATATTCCATTTTCCTTCCAATTTTCCATTTTCTATCCCAAATGTCTCTTTCTCGTTCAAAATTTGCTATTCTACTCAAACAATTTACCATTCTGTCCCAAATATACCATTCTTCACATCAAATTTACCATTACTCAGTGTGACTACCATTTTCAGTGAAAAATTATGTGCTTCCAAATAATTTCGTCGGCACAACCTACATCCTAAAATCTGACTGTAGGTAAGCCTTGGAGATTATGGAAGGATACGAGAGAAAGCCAATACATACGACGTACCAAATCAACTTATACAATCTAAAATTGAACTAGGCATCGAGACTTTGAGCTTTACCTCTCCTCCATGCCTTAATTTTTTAGTTATTATATTGTATTCACAATTCGTGACATAATGTAAACATTTTAACAATTAACCTTTCAGGGACGAATGCCAGTCATTCCACAGAGATACAGAAAATGAAGACCCTAAAAGTTATTGAAACCTATGATTGGATATTGAATCATGTATTTGACCAAGTAAACGCAAGTGAGGCTTATAAACCGCACGCGTTCTCTCTGTCCAGATGTGGTTATATACCACACCTTCAGTGGAGCTAACGGTTGTGTGTTTATGCGTTATATCCGTTTCTAAAGGGTTAAAAAAACTACTTTTCGTCCTATACTTTATTTTGCTAAAAATATATAAATAGAAGAATCACAGGGATAGTACTATCGTGCATGAGTCAAGAAACTCATCTTTGGCGTGGTGGTAAAGCTTGGCAAACTTTGTCTGCATGTGACACGCCATAAAGTGCAGGCGTTTGGTTTCCGAGTGATGGACAGTTACAATTATAGTTGAATTTAAATTCATTACATTTGTTAAATAAATGAATTCATTGCTTCAAACGTTCATTCGATATATCTGTCTTTTTCTGGGTACTACGCTCTAGTATGTAGTTCTGAAACGATGATTGTTTTGCAGGTTCTGTTGTTTTACCTTCTTCAATGATAGGAGACTGTGAAGAAGCTTGGCGATAACTCCTGTGGAACAATCGTTGATACATAACTTGATACACAACGAAATTCCCGTAAACCAATCAGATATGTCATTCTAATCATGAAAATTTAAAGCAACGAATTTATTTGTTTAACAAATTTTCAAGTAGTTTCTAAAAGGTGCAATAACAATGAACAACAATAGTAATGGGGAAAGGACAGTGGCGTATTTAGGGGGGTGGCTTCCGGGCTTAAGCCTCCCCCCCAAAATCGTACTTAGTATAGTAAAGTAAATGAAATATCTTTTAGAATTTTCACATTTCCAGGCAAAGCCCCCCCCCCCCCGAAAGTTAGCAAAGCCCCAACCGAAACAAAATCGTAAATACGCCACTGGGAAAGGATATTGGCCAGGGTCTAAATAGTAAAATTCTGCGGGTAGAAAGTAGAATAACTACACACGAGAATCGATTTCCCCCCACAACTAGTCTTATTATATTTTTTAGTTATAAAACAGTATAATACAGATTTACTAAGTAAGTACAAAATTCACTAGTAATTATGGTAAATATTTATCTCAAGGCTTAGATCAGCAAGGGAAGAATTCCTCACAAAGCTCTGCTGCAAGCTGAGCGAATTGGAGTTGGATTCTCAGTGCTCCTCTGCAAGCAAAGAGAGGTTAAAATCTTGCAGAGCTTAATTGCAAGCTAAGCGGGAAAGAAAACCACAAATCTCCACTGGCAGCTGGATGATTTGTAGACAGGAATCTCTCAGAGCGCCACTGCAAGCTAGTAGAGATGTTAAATTCTCAAGAGAGCTCCGTTACAAGGTAAGGGAAAGGAAACCTCAGAGCTCCATTGCAAGCTGAGAGATCTGGGTTAGCATCAGGTTCTCTCAGAGCTCCACTGCAAACTAAGAGAGAGGAGTTGATCAGCCAAAACCGATATCAGTTGTAACGATCCTTGGAGTTTTATAGCTGCGTAAGTGTAATTGTGGCACCATTGTTCTTCTCCCACCACGTGATGCATGGTGGCTCTGATTCTTGTCGTCTGCTTCTTATAGTAACTTGTGGTAAAATACAGATGATATTGTTTACAAATAAAAGCACATGTTGATGTTTGTAAATATAACCACGTACGGGACATTACAATTTTTAAGATACCATCCTTGTATTCATCTGGCAGAGTTGAGGGAAATTTTAGTTAGGGTGGGAGATAACCGAATTCAGATCCAGGATATCTCGATTGCGAAACAAGAACGCTAACGACTATATTACATTTTTCGAAAGTTTAACGCAAAAGAAGTTAAGAAGTTCTAATTGAGAATGGAGAAAATTAGGTGGGTGGAACTAAGAAAACAATGAGAACCTATTAAAAAAGGCGAAAATTAGGTGCATGAAACGAGAAAACAATGACAAATTGTTAAGAAAGGAAAAATTAATTAGACGGAACAAACAAATAACGAATAACTATTAGAAAAAGTTGCTATTAGAAGCACAATATTAGAGATGCCTAGAAACAGAAAAAAGAATTCTTAGAACATTATTTGAGAAAACATTATCTAGTTATGGATATGTTTTGGGGGTATGGTGGAAGGTTAAAGAGGAAAAGTGTAAAGAAGATTATAAGGATGTACGATATTGAAAGGCTATTCTGATGTCAAAACGAAGGGGTGAGCGGTAAATGTTTGTGCATATAAGAAGCTGATAATTTAGCTCACACTGCTACTCGGAAACTCTTGCACCCTTTTGTCAATACCTTAATTAGAATTAGAAAATCCATTTATAATAATAAAAAAAAAAAGAAAATTCAGTCTGGAAGTAGCGATAATGCCTAACAATCGCTGCTCCGTCACGTGCGCTATCTGCTTCTATTTGGGAACGAAAAGTGATCATACTGAACATAGACATGCTTTGCTTTTAGTACGAAGACAAGGATCCTATTAAATGTAAATAAAATGAATGGAACGAGGAAAGAATGAGAGGCATTAGGAAAACAGAAAAAAACAGCTGGATGGAATTAGAAACAATGAGAAATTAAAATACTCAAGCACAACATAATTTAGTAAGCAATCAATGTAAACACAATAAAGAAACTACAGACAGCTGCTACCGTTTACTTCTAGAACAGTGCAATATTTCGCAAGCGTTGCCGCTAATCTACATAAATTCAGGCCCGTAGGCAGCTCAAAAATGTACGGGACGGTAGAAGTTAGCAGGGGGGTGATCCAACCATATTACAATTCATCACTATATTATAGTTCATTTGCGAGCCTACTGTGAAAATTTTAGGGGACCAATTTTAGGGGTGAGTTTGTTTAGATTTCATCATATTAATCCACATGAAGCAACTACCATTAACAATCCATAACCATATTTAGATTTCAGTATGCTAATCTACATGAAGCATATTACCATTAACAAGCTTAACCATATTTAGATCTCAGCATGCTAATCCACATGAGGCATACTATCATTGACAAGCCGTAAGCATATTTAGATTTCAGCATGCTCATATACGTGAAACATATTACCATTAACAAGCCGTAACCATATTTAGATTTCAGCATGCTCATACGTGAAACATATTACCATTAACAAGCCGTAACCATATTTAGATTTCAGCATGCTAATCCAGATTAAGCATATTACCATTAACAAGCTGTAACCATATTTAGATTTCAGCATTTAATTAATTAATTTATTTAAGAAGAACACAACAGGTAATTCTACCCAATTTCAGTGTTGATATCAGAACTACTTAGAATAGCTGTAATATATTTGCGAAATCTATTGGGACTCATACCGTGTATATCCAAAACATTTTTACACTTACTCAGTTTGTTGTACACTGCACCCTCCACGTTAGTGACTGTTTTATTGTATTTGTTCGAAATTTCTTACAATAAAAGAAATTTCTATTGTCCACACGTATGTTTCCATTGGGTACCCTGAGATGAAAGACAGAGACCAAATCCTTTTTATATAAATTTGTTATTTAATATTTTGTGCAGCTTATCCACATGGAGCATATTACCAGTAACAAGCCGTAACCATATTTAGATTTCAGCATTAATATTTTTGTGTAACAGTAAGTCATTAGCTAAATAAAAAAAAATTTAAACAAATAAAACTTTTAATTAATCACTACAATTTTAATTTATAGGGTAAAGCAAGCCGGAGGCTTAGGGGAAGGGGAGATCAACTAGCTACCTTTATTGGCAAGCAGGATGATTTTCTTCTGTTTGCCATGTGACTTGCAAAGTGATGATAATAATCTGGTTTATTCTGAAAGTCTTTGGGAAGGTCCCTTGCTAAATCGCTACAATGCTGCTTTAGTAGTTAGGTCTCTTCACTAACTCAAACTTTCACGTTAACCTTCCCTAGAGCCTTCAGAATCTTCTTTACAAAAAGGTGTGTACGTATATATAACAAACCTATAGATTGGCCTATTTTTTTGTTGAAAGATGGTTAGTTGTTACGGAAGTTTTTGAAAGGGCAATAGGATAACAGTCGAGACAGGAGGATGGGTTTGTGGAAGTAAAGATAAACTTCTCTGGATAACTTCATTTGTGCCGTTAGCAGAGTTTCCGCGTAATGCGGTTACTCCTGTAAAGTCCTTCAGAACTGATACAAGGAAGAGAGAGAGAGAGTCAAATCCGATTATGGGCAACACCTCGTTTTCAGTTTCTTTTTCTGGGGAGGGGGGGGTGTCGATCGAGAAGGCACATTCCCTTGAGGGCTTCTCTTTTCTTTGCTTCAACAAGTATTAAAAAAAGAAAGGGGAAAAATTGAAGGAAAGAGATACAGAGACGTGAAACGGGTAGCGATGCAGCAGAATGAGATATCTATGTAGAAATTTCTGCCAAAGTATTTCGCATATAAATACTTCTTTTGCGTGAGAATTATCTGCTATTGAAAGAGTTCACTTACAAAGACCAGAATTGTTCTTTCAATTTGTTGTTCAAAAGAACTATTAATCTTTATATAAGTAGTAGCCTTCCGCGCTGGTCTAGTAGCCAATACCTGTGTCTTTGATGCAGGTGATTCCGGACTCGATTCCCGATGGTAGAGCACAAAAATTTAATTTCACAGTCATCCACTTTCGTAAATAATTCGCTTCTTTTACCTTAAAAGGCATAACCGTTTGGGACGCTAAACCCCAAAAAATGCATTTCATTTCTCTTCACAAGAAATACATAACTTATTGCAATGTTAAAGTTATGTGTAGGGGACGTAAGTTCATCTCCTAAAAGATATAGATATATGTCGTATAAAATGCCCTAAAAACATGGAAAAATGACCAAAAATTGTGAAAATTACGATTAAATTTGGTAGTGTAACTCTAAAAGAATACAACAAACATAAAAATGATGGGATTTTGTCCAGGATACCACAAAAATTAAGTAGTTTTTTTTTTCAGTTGAAATATATTTACGTTTGACTTTTTAGTCTTTTTTAAAAATATCCTAGGTATAAACACCTTAATGATTAAGACAAGTACAGCAAATTACTCAGCGTAAAATGAACTTATTTCCCACACTATCTCAGCGTACTACGTAACATGATGTTTCCATGTCCTGCATGTTACTGCAAAGATAAAGAAATAATACCTCGACGTAAATTGTTTAATTATTGTTTAGAATTGACAAATTGTGTACGAAAATTAGAAAAGTGAAAATCAGGGACACATTCGGGGAAGGAGAGGGAAGGGGACTTCCTAGACGCACTGCCTCTTTTCGTCAAGATACAGACCGTCAAAGAAAAGTAACAAATTTAATCGTCAGAAATGATTTTAAAAATATTATGTACAAGTAAATTAATTTTGGAAATATTTAATGAAAATGAAAGATCTAAGTTTTTCTCTTAATTTATATAAGGTTGCAGTACACCATCATCGTCCTGACAACAGAAACACAGACTAGTGCCTGTAGTTCATACTCTCTTTTTTTTTACTTTTTCATTATCATCTTATCGGAAAATACGTTAACTTTGGAGAAGTCTCGAGCATATTGCCGAAATCGAAAGAATGACAAAAATATTTTTTTAAAAAATTTATCGTAACATACCAAAAATGACAAAAAAAAATCACCAAAACTTTAAAAAGAAATGACCTAAAATCGAAAAAGATTAACCTAAAAAACTGAAAATTGGCAAAATATGCAAATATATGTACTTTAAAAGTACCATTTTCTGTTTAAGAACGAAACGTAATATGATGTGTCTTTGATGGGCATTGTGTCCACAATACCAGAGAGAAGATAACGTTTTATTAACTTTCGTCTCCTAGTTATGTGTATAACTGGAAATCATACATTCATATTCTTGGGGAAATCATACAAGAATGAATAGAATATGGTACATAGTAGTATGGAGTGGCGTATTTAGAATTTTGTTTTGGGAGGGGGGTATGCACAGCACGGGAAAATAGTGGAGGTGGCAATTGCCCATATGAGTTTGTAAATTAAATATATATATTTTTTTAATTTACACATAAATTGAAGTTTTAATGGTAAGAATTGTTAACCAGTGAATCTTATGTGATATGATACAAACAATTTAGCAGTGAATCTAATATTTTATTCTACTCAAAGAAGGAAAAGAAAGCATCCTCTTGGCCTACCTAACTTCCCGGGCTACTTATTCCCCTCTCCCCTCTTGATTTTCTTTAATTCAAACATTTACCTTTCTTTATAACTAAACGATGTATATATTCATTTGCTATAATAATTAAAGTCCCATTATGTTGATATCCGTGCAAGTTGGTGTGGAACAGCAGCTTCACTTGTCAGCTAATCGTAGTTTTGGTGTTACTGACGACGGCCGACTTGAATCACAACTAACAACGGTCGAAAGTATGATACAGAAGAAAGAAAAAAAGATCACAGTTCCTGCATGAAATTGATAAATACAGTATTATTTCTAAACAAAGGGCTTAATAAAGTGGAAAGTCAATGAAATTCTTAGTAATGGTACACGTAAAAAGGGTTATTGTTGTACGTGGAATGCGAAAAACTAACAAATTTTTTTCGTCAGGGGTTTAGCTCGATAGTCCTCCCCTAAATACATCACTGGTAATGTGTATTGTTCATCTGTAGTAGTCAATAATAATAATAATAATAATAATAATAATAATATAATAGTAATAATAATAATTACTATATTATTATTATTATTATTATTATTATTATTATTATTATTATTATTATTATTATTATTATTATTATTATTATTATAGCAAAGTAGAAACTATCAACTGCAATAGATTGGGAATGAACACTAGCCATTTAAAAAACTAAGAAAATTTTTGCCTTGCTGGCCTTGTCACAATGCCTTTATTAGCTTATGTCAAATAAATTCCCTATAGCTTTGTTTCTACTTTCTCTAATTATATCAAATAATAACCTTAGTATTCGATACTATTGTACTTTGGATATGCACTCACTTGCGTTATTATTGATGTATAAGCCTCTAATATTAGGTTGCTGTTTGATGTAAGTTTGCAACACTGAATAACAGGTGTGGTATTGTAAGTTTCCGTTTTCACGTGTAGATTCGACATATGTGAAAACCTGACGTAGTCTCTTGTTTTAAAAAGAAAAAAATATAACTTTATGTTAGGTTAGCGACACTATTAATCTGGTTGTATTACGGTGTATGTCATTCTGTCGTTATTTGCATAATACGAAAGTCTAGCGTTTTGTATCTATTATTTTAAAAGTTACAAGGGTTTATCAATATGAATGGTACACCAACCTGTATACGTTTATTCTGTCTGTCTGTCTGTCCATCTGTGCGGGAGACAAGAACTCTCAAGAAGTACTTAACGGATCACTATCAATGTTGGCCATAATGCAGAGTATCAAAAATTAGAAATAGAGTTTGTTGTTGGAGATTATACATCTACCGGAAGTGTAGAAATCAACCATTTCCGGTTTTAACGTTGATCAGTATAGAGTAAAAACCAATTATTGTTTATTTATTGTTTATAATAGATAGCGAGGAGCGGTTTCCTCCAAATGATACAATCTGCTTGGGAGAGTAATGCTCCCGTAAGTACGTTTTTTTTTCGCGCCCTACTCTAGCCAGGTGTTTTAAGTTGGTAACAAAAATGTATATCATGGTGTGGCACAGAACGAATCCTGCGGGGCTTCTAACCCGATCCTACTACTATTCCTAATCCTACTACTACTACTACTACTACTACTACTACTACTACTACTACTACTACTACTACTACTTATCTGCACAAAAATAAGTAAATCACTTTTTTGAGTATTATTTTCATCTTATTTTAATAAAAAAAAACAGTGTTACGAAAATTTTGAAAAATAAAAAAAACTCGTTGGGCCGGATTTGAACCCACGCGAAAAGCGATTTCCGTTATTAACGCTTAGCGCTAGTACGCTCGGCTCGAGAGTCGATGGGAGCAAGCGTTTGATTTCTGTTATATGAATGCTACGTGGCAAGAAATGGATAACGCCAACCAATCAGAACCGTGTATTTCTTTCCTATTTTCGGGAGCATTACTCTCCCGAGCTACTCCTCAAATGATTAAATATCGCAAGAAAACATTTAATTTTCATCTTTTTCTCACTACTATTACTAGAAGTGATAAACATCCACTGCAGCTTCCGGTTTTATTGTTAGTACTTGCTCTTCAATATCAACAGCAAATCGATAAGAGATAGCAAGAGGCTGTTTTCTTTTTTTCGAAATTGATTTGTAATAATAGGTGCTACCTTCTCTCTTAACTCTCTATTCAAACCGGAAGTGGCATAAGTCAACCACTTCCGGTTTTAACGTTAATCGCTATAGAGTAAAAACTGTAATAGATAGCGAGAGAAGTGGTTTTCTCTAATCTGTTAAGCACCCCAAGAGTATATTCTATCTCCACTCTAATCTCTCTATTAAAATGAGAGGTGATAGAAATTTTAATATCAGTTCCGGTTTCAAAATTATTTGAGAAAATATCATATCAAATCTCATACATGTATAGAATAAAGCAAATTCCTTCACATGATGTACACGTGGCAGTGCTACTTCTTTCTAATATGGAATTTATACTTTCATACAATAGAGTACGACACTTTGTAATGAAGACTCAAATCCATCGTTCAAGGAGAACACAGGATTTAGAATCAGTATCCATAAATATTCAAAATGCCCCTATATTTGACAGTGACACTTTCTCAAATCTCTCCTCTCGTAGATTATTTGACTTTTTGAAAACTTGTACATTGTATGATCTATATAACTTATCCAATATTCACCAAATTCAGCATAAAGATTTTGGCCTGTTAAGTACCCGTAGGAAACATTTTCTTGCGCGGATCCTTGGTTCCAGAGTTATAGGGCATCAAAGTTGGGGATTTCGACTTAAAGTTTTGCGAAATATTTCAGTAATTGCAACAATCTACAAAACACAACTGATCTTAATCCAGGGATATTTCTGATAGTCCCGCCGGTTATAATAAATTGATCATAGTATGTAGTGCCATCTATGATAGAAATAATGCATCGGTTTCAACTTCCTAACTGTGCTAGTTCGTTGGAGGAAGTTGTGCTTTGAACTCGCTCGCATGTTGCATGACAAGGGTCTAGTCCAGAACCTGACAGTATTATTGTTGTTCGCAAAGCTACAGGGAAAGACTGTGGCTTCAAGGACATTCAACAACTATCGTACAGCCCAGACTTGGCACTGCAGACGTGGCAACATCAGTCGTGTGGACTGACCATAGTCATGCAGGAATGCACTTCTAACGCACAGCGGCTGATTCAAATTACTATCTTCAATAAACTGACACAGGTAGACTGCTGAAATTAATACTTCATTTCTTCCATAGATACCACTATATACCAGAGGCGCGATATTTCAGTGTCTTGCCCAGGGCTGTGCCGTGGAAAATCAGCGCCCGGGGCGAGAGTATATGACAGCGCCCTCATACATATCTTCCAAGCAAATTTTTCTATCTTTTTCCCTTTTTCTCCCGAATTTTTCGCCCCCCTTACTTCGGCGCCCGGGGCCGTTGCCCCGCTCGCTCCCCCTACGGCACAGCTCTGGTTTTGCCCAAAACTTTTGGAAATACCCTCGTACTATCACTTGCTTGGTATGTATGTGAAACATTTGTCTCTGAAGACTTTAGACTTCCAAGTATGCACCATCAAAATTAAGGCTTAAACAGTCAAATTTTCGCCAAGAAGATACTAATTATTGTATAAATTACTTATAATATTATTTGTAGAATAAACATTCACTAACATGAGTAAAGAATGATATTTTTGTCAATCTAGATACTCCCTACTGGGAACATACGCTTCTGTGCCCGTGACATGGATGACTTTAGAGAATTTTAAATATACTACTGCGAACGTTCTAAACATAATTACAAGCTACGATACTCGTAACATGCCGGGAAAAACTCTACTACACTTTTCCTCCTTTTTCAACATTAGTTGAACTCTGTAAAGCTTGATGTTATAATTTGCTACTTTATGTTACTGAGTGCAAAGTTTTTAAAAAGGTTTCATACATAAATTTTTATACATACGATACACAAACATTATCCAGTTTGTTCAAACAAGTACTCTTTCGGGCGAAAGCGAATGCTAACCTGTAAACAGAGGTTTATCCAAAGGAAAAATAAACATATTTTAATTCTGATTCAAGTTTCAATCCAGTTGGAGCTAAACCTTGATAAGTTTGGAGATACAAACTATTTATAATACAGAATTTACATACATATATACAGATATATATAATTATATATATAGGGGAACGGGAGTATCTTAGTCGTACAGTGGGAGGATTTCATGTTTCGACCTTAAGAGTCTTCATTCCGGGGAAATTAAAATACCGCTAATTTTACAGTAATTATGTGATATCTTCAAATAAATAAACGATAATTGAAATATGGAAAGAGAGCGCCCTAGACAATATTATTTTGCGTGAGGTACCGTTCTCACAAGTGACCTAGTGGCTTTCCGTTTTCAGCTGTTTAGAAACGCGAAAATAAATGCCGATTTTCAAAAGGGCTCGAAATCGAAAGCAGATAAGTGAGTCGTGATAACGGGTTCTCATGTAAAATAATATTGTCTAGGGCGCTCTTGTTCCACATTTCGATTATCTTTTAACTATTTGAAGATATCGCATAATTACTGTAAAATTAGCGGTATTTTAATTTCGCCAGGATGAAGACTCTTAAGCCATCTCTGTTTTATTGTTTTGATGAGTTTTCTTACAGTTCTTCCAGTTAATCTCACTTCATATTCTTCTAATTCCTCTCAAAGTGAACCTTGTGGTGGACAAACACCGTGTGCGTGGGTTTTCTCGGGGTTCTTCCGTTTCCTCCCACTTTCTTCATTCCACCATTTCATTTATTTCTCATCATCACCGTCTCCTTTATTCTAGCCGGCATAGGCGTGGGACGTAAAATTTAAAGATTTCAGATTTCTTCCAGTTCCTCCTTCATTGTTCCCTTACACTTATCTCATGTTTCTAACATATCTATGGGCGCCCGAAGAAAATTTTCTAGGGGGAAGGCATCCCTCTGGTTGCTATATTACGTTTGGTATTTTTTATTTGTATGAAGAAAATCTTAAGAAATTTGTTTTCGTGAGCCAGGGGGGCCCGAATCCCCCATTCTCTCCTTTGCGAGCCCATGAACATATCTACTCTATACTGTGTATACGAGGGCTGCTGGGAAAAGATTCTGCAAACTACTACTTACAATGGCATTAGTGTTTAATATAAAATTCAAGAAAATAGAGCTTCCAATGTTTAAGTTATCTTTGTTTATTTAAGCCGCCTACTATATTTTTTTCGCAGCAATTTTAAGAAGTACCTGAGAAACCGCTGTTCAGAATGGGTTAACAGCTGCTCCAAGAAACACAAATCGCTCGCCGCGCCTATTATTTCTCATGTGTACAAACAGAAAGAGATCATTACTTGTTAAATCAGATGAATACGCGTAATAAATCATTAATTCAACATCTTTACTTAAAAAAATGAACAGGTTGGTGTGCTGAGTGGAAACTGGCGTTGGGGTGATGTAGAATGAGGCGACGATTTGGGTTTGTTTTACGCACTTATTTAATCACTTCTAGCAAACAAATCACATAACGCCTTATGCAGAGTCGTTTTGACATAAGATTAGCGTCATACTAAAGACCTGACTACTGCAGGAAACTTACGTTAGTCGAACTCTTTAGTATGGCACTAATCACGCGTCAAAACGACTTTGCATAAGGCCCTCAGTATTTACAGTCCTTTGATCTTCTAAAGCTATGGTTGCCTCATGTCTGGTGAAGCAGAAAAAAACAAGCAATCATTTGCTTGGCAGTACTTCTCGAACGAACAACTTTTGTTCGTTTCTGCTCCCACACACCCAAAGAATAAATTGCTGCCTAGGTTCTGGTTCTTCCCATGTTTTATCCATCTGTAACGATCTAGTACATGGAATTTGACTTACCTCGGTTGAACGTTTTGAGCATTTTTTCACACACAATTGACACAAGCTTAGTTTTGGTGCTTCGGTCAAGTTGTCTGGGGTCTAACGTCTTGAAAGTTTTCGAACGTTTAGCCGGCCATGCAAAGTCGTAAGTATTACTTTCATGTCAATGAATACAATGGCGCCTGAATCACCGTAGGCTATGTCACATCCCGTTCTCTCACAATCACTTTGCGTACAACATCAACATTACTGACAATATACATGGATAGACGACGACTTTGACAAAAAAAAATCGTCAATGAGAAATGTGCAACCAAGCTAGAATCAGGAAAACTAATTGTACAGCTGAACAGTCATATTGGATGGTGCTTCATCCTCAAAAGCCAAATGAACTCACTTGATGTATTATTTCAGTGTTCAAAGTACATTTGGAGTCATAAAAATTATTACCTGAAAGTATTCACGAGAAATTTCCATTTCTCACACATAACAACAATTTCAAACTTTTGTAAAAAAAAAAAAATAAAATAAATAAAATAAAATAAAATAAGTAAATAAATCCACTTAAACAATTTGAATATAGAAGAATCTACTATTCTTTCGAACTTTATATTAGTGGAATACCAACCCCACTGTATTACGATTATATTTTCTCTATGTGCTCACCAGAAGCTTTACTTCAGGTGCTACACGTTCTTAAAACATTACAACTAAGTATTAATTGGTTTAAGTCAGTAATTCACCCTACAAGAGTTGTACGTAAAAATTTTAGGCATTATTGTTAAACTTTGATCTCAACATAATTAGTGTAGATTCAATGTATTTGTCAATTGTTCCGATATATCTATGGCTTTTCTTACGACGTTTTCGTTGTATCCGTCAAGTGTTAGCGGGATACCTTGCACGGATCACTGCCGTTTCTACTGCGACATTCGTGTTAGTTCGAGCTATTTTAAGTGGCCATTTATTTCATTTGTAATAGCAGCTGTACGGGATGTTGTGGCATCTCCTGGTCCTATCTGGGAGGATTTGCGTCTCCAGCTAGCTATTTACACAGATGCGACACCATCCTCACTTGCAGCTGTTACTTATAAGGGCATTTTTTCTTTCAGTTCTTATATGTATACTGCTTTAATTTAGCAGTTATCCATTTTCCTACGCGCGAAATTTGTCGAGTAACTGCGTTGTACTTGATTGCTCATGTAATCTACAACCTTTACAATTATAAGATCATGTATATCCCTTCTGGGAACAACAAAGCAGATGGGTTCTCGCATGTCAGAGGCACGATTCTCCCGGGTCACTCAGTCAATCACAGTCCAGTGACTCCCCCTCCTGGGTTCTTAACCTAGGAACCAGAGGTGAGAGAGCACTTTTGAGAGTCTGGCGAACCGAATTCCTTGATTGATTTGCAGATTTTTTTTTTCAGCAGCCCTAGTATGTAAAAAGATGAACCGGAGTCTCCGACCATTTTCTAGTTTTCTGTTTTTCACATCACTCATGACGATATTCTAATACATATTGGAGGCAGGAGATTTTCATTCCGGAACTCTTTAGTTAATAAAAACCAGTCAAATACAATCGGCAATCAGCAATTGCAACTCTTTTATGCCACTTTTAAATCTGGCTTATTTTAATGCTACATATCACACCTATGTTTCGCATCATTTTCTCCTTGAATTTATGTAACCTTAATGTGATAAGTGTTAGATGACTTTCCAGGTTCTACATTTAAAAAAATAAACAAAATATCCACATACAATAATAGTATGAAAAATTAGATGGAATATATCCACACTCTCTAATGTATCCTCAGTTTACGCGTAGCTTCGCTTCAGTTGAGTTTAAGGATTTATATAAAACGTTTAAGGTGGAGAAGGAATATCCAACATACTCTTACTTGCAATACTTTATTCATTTATTTAACTATCAGCAGATACAGCTCAGAGGCCATTTTATAGATATTTAACAACAACAACAACAATGGAAAAGACTTGAGAAGGTATCGGCCAGGGCCTGTCTAGTAGGTACCATCCCGCCATTTACCTGGTAGGACTGAGGAAAACCATGGAAAACCCCAGTCAGGATGGTCGGCAACGGGAATTGAACCCACGACCTCCCGAATGCAAAGCCAGCGCTCTACCACTTGAGCTACTTCGCTCGGTAAACCATGAATATGTCATTGTTTTCCTTTCCTGGTTATTTAGATAATTTCGATTTTAATTAAATCTTTGCAATATAGTATTATCTCTATATATATTTGTAGTTACCTTGAAGACATTTAAGTAACTATGAAGACAGACAGACAGCATCTTAAAAAGAAGTTTGGTTTACTAACACCCCTTTCTATATTTACGTCAGTCTGTGTTCAACCGTACATCTGGCAGACAAAAATAATAATGAAATACTTGGTGGATCACCATCAATTTTGGCAGGAATGTAGAGGCTCAATAGGTAGGAATTGAGTTCGGTGATGGAGATGAACCGGCAGTGGTAGAAATAAATGATTTTAGGTTTTAATTAGTAGTGGGCACAGAAAACGATTTTTCGGTTTTTAGGAAAACTAAAACTGTTTTTTGAAAAATTAAGAAAGCAACACTTCTTCACCGAAACCGGTTTCGGTTTTCTCCGAAACCTTTTCATTTTTCACAGAAACCGGTTATCGATTTTCTCCAAAAACGGTTCGGTTTTACACCGAATCCAATTTCGATTTTTTCTTCAAAACCGGTTCCGTTTTGTTTTTCAAAATTGTTTCTATTTCTGACGAGAATAGTGTTTCGTTTGTTCTCTGCAAAACGATTCCATTTCCACAGAAATAATTTTGTGTGTTTGTTTCCAAAAGTTTTCACCGGTGAAAAAACAAACCGATTTTTGGAGAAAATCGAAACCGATTTCGGTGAAAAAATCGAAATGGTTTTTCGAGAAAGCCGAAATGTCGTTTTTTTCGGATTTCGGTTTTTCTAGAAACCGGTTTCCGGTTTTTATTTAAAAAAAAAACAGTTTGCCCATCCCTAGTTTTAATGTTAATCAATACAGAGCGAATACTATAAAAATTAGCGAGAAACAGTTTCTTATTGATTAAGCGTCCGAAGGATACGCTTAATTTCTATCCTGAACTCTCTGCTAAAACCGGAAGTGATAATGATTCCACTACAATTTCTGCTTTCAATATATTTCTAAATAGAGCAAAAACGGTAAGAGATTGGGAGGAGCGTTTTTAAAAAAATCGAGTTAAGTTGTGTTGATTTTGAGTTTAACGTCCCTTTCAGCAGCGAGGCTATATGAGACGGGACCTACTGATTAACGTGGAATCCGAACCACATGAGCTCCCGCCGCGAATCAAAGCCGGGTCTCCCACGCCAAAGGCGCGTACGCTAACCGCTTAGCCACGGAGGAGCTCTTATTAATAATCGATTAAGCGTTCTGAGAATAGGTGCTATCTTCTTTCTTAACCTTCTATTCAAACCGGAAGTGACCGAAGTCAGTCACACTTCCTGTTTTAACGTTGATTTCTAAGGAATACATACTATAATAGATAGCGAGAAGTAGTTTTCTGCAGTCAATTAAACGTCTCAAGAATATATTCCATCTTAACTTTAATCTCTTTACTAAAACCGGAAGTGGTAGAAATCTACTACCACTTCCGGTTTATTGACAGAAAAAAGCACGCCATAGAAACCAAACTCATTCACGTGGTATACATGTGCCACTCTTACTTGTTTTGATTTCTACGAGTGTGTAGAAAATTACCTAAGTATGAAAATAAATGTCAAATTCTGAATGTACAGTACAACCTATTAAAAAATGTCTCTGTTCTTTAAGGAGCGAATTTCGAAAGATTATATTAATTACTTTTTCTTTTGGATTTACAATCTGTGTGGGTGTATATATGAAAAAATCTTGTCCTTTTGTGTTCTTTTTCCGTCAAAGAGAATCAGTCGTAAGAAGCCAGAGGTGATCGAATCTTCCTCCCGTCGTTCTCCGCCTCTTTCCAATTTCCTGATTTCCCAGCGAAGCAAGTGCTGTCATCTGTGCAGAATATTGAATGACGTTCGCCTGCTGGGAGGTTTCGTACCACTTCTAGCCAAAACCAATTTAAAACTCAGACCTTGCAATTTATGAAACCTCCGAGGTTCACATTTGCTCCAGACTTCACTTATTTCTCGCCATCTATTAGGCTACAACCTTGTGCTTCCCGGAACTCCATCAGAGTATGTCAGATCTCTCAAGTATTGTCCAGCAATTTAATTATTAAACTGGACCTGTATGAGGTTACCATAAGGTTGTACTCAAACTCACGCTACTCAATAGATTTGATAGCTAAAGTTAGATGTTTTAATATCAAAACACACATCTTGTAATGGTATACACCTAGTTTTGGATGTATCCAGGGGTAAAAGTGAGAGGGAACGCGAGGGTACGCCATACCCCCACCTTAAAAATATATGTACGGCGTCTCCCCAGTTCCTAAAAAAATTACACTGGGCAAAGATAGGCAGGGGAACGGCGTGCGTCATTCCGCTACCTGTCGTCCCCCCACCTTTCCACATCCACTTTTATCCCAGGATGTGTCAATATTAGACCGATGTAATCTCGTCCTGAATCATAAAAATGCGTAGCAGTGATGAAACAAGGGTTGGAAATCTTCCCAATCATGAGCAAACAAATTCTTTGATTTGTAAGATATGTCTCGACCAGGTGTCGAATACATAATATTATTACCTTGATCGTACACAGCATACTGTCAAAACACTTCACTAAAATGTACCGTAACTGTAGAATCAATAGTTCTACAATTATATTAGCGTTTAACGAGAGAAAATTAGACACAGTATTCGGTAGTGACAGCCGATTTCAATAAAATTATATGAGTGAGTGCAGGCGTGCAAGCAGAAATTGTTGTTGGGAGTAGTCCAAGCTTTGAACGGGCAAGTGGGGGAGTCATGGGCGCCTGAAGAATATTTTCTAGGGGGCGGCTCAAATTCCTGGTTTCTATATTACGTTTGGTATTTTTATTTGTATTTAGAAAATCTTAAGAAATTGAATACATTTTCGTGAGCCAGGGGGATGGGCTCGGGCTCCACCCTGTTCTTCACTTCGGGTGAATATGGGGAAGGGGGGGGGTTCATACCACAAGCCACTAATTTCTATGTAGTACTTAACTGGTATATTTTCATTTTTAATTTTCGAAAAGACCGAGAAAAAATGTGAATTTAAAAATACGTATTATAGGATAACCGTGCCACCTATTAATATAAAAAGAAATCTCTGAACACGTATGAAAAAACAAAGATATTATTCAGATGCATGGGTTGGCAACTGTCAGGCGGCAACCGTAGTGTCGAGTTGTTGGTGGTGGTGCGTTAAGACAAATTCCGTATTGCTTGAAAGGCTGTATACAATGAACTGAACAGACGGCCATAGTTATAAAATGAGTGACCTCTGACTCAGTGTTCGTAATTTCATATGTAAATTTAACAAAATGGGAAAAGGGAATTTTTTTCGATAAAATGTGAAAATCCAGGGAAATTTTCGCATTGACTGATTGATCAATATAAATGCTTAAACTTTTTTTGTTCAGAAATGAAACAACATAATAGAAATAGAGAGAGAGAGAGAATTCAAAGCAGCATAATTTGCACCAATCGTTGGGTAGATGCATTTGTGTGTGTGCTTTTGTTTTAAAAAAATGAAGGAAAAAGTAAAAAGAAAATAGAAGAAAAAAGCTAATGAATAAAACAAATGTGATCTTATCACATAACTTCTGTCATAGGAATTGGACACTCAATAAACTAGGGAATTTTTTAAGAAAAGGGAAAATTTTTGTGTCAGTCGAGGGAAATTTTCTAACGGAAACCTACGAACACTGCTCTGATTTCCAAAGAGGATAAATTGTTGGTGCTGCGTTATGTGTTGCGAGTTTGGCAACAGTGGCAAAGTGTGTTGGATATGTAGCGAGAAACAGTGACCGAAGTAGTGACAGGCTACAAAATTCAGGTCGAAAACAGCATAGAACCGCGAATAGGAACAGTGACTGGAAGAAAACTTTCAATGACAAGTCCTGTCGAGCAATAGAGCGGATTATCACCGAGAACCATCATGAGACTGCGCTGGAAGTGACAGACTAACTCTAGCAAGTGACAAACTAACTCCATCACAGTCCACCGCGTGTTACACGACATGGACATACTGAGTCGGGTTACACGGGAGAAACCTCTGGTAGGAGACCATGATACCAGTGATACCGCGAACATGCAACATGAACCGCTGATGACTGGAAACGTATGATATGGTTGAATGAATTATGGTTGACCTGATTTTAAACACTAGCAGTATTTATGTATGGAGGGGGACCCAAAAAAGCGTTTGATCCCCAGTTTTTTTAAAGTATATTTTCGTTTAGATTACAGTCATTGCTATTGTTTAAGGTTGAAGTTCGTTAGAGGGAAGGAGAGATGGCGTATTATTTTTTCCTCTTTTAGACTTTCCGACGGGACCTATTGTTACTTGTCAGCATCTCTTACAGGAAATATGTAAATTTATCCCAATTTTTAGACCACATTTTACTGTAAATTTCGTTAAAAGAAAAAGAAAATCTTAATCAAAACATATGTTCTCTTGGAAGCTCAATAATTACTCCTGTTGGTTGGGATTGAAATTAATGAAAGTACGTAACTTAAAAGTGTTGCTTGTAATCCGAATTCAACTCTCTTATAGGGAAGATAGAGTAATAGCGAAGGGCTTATATTGCGATGGTTGATCTTGCAGTTCGCCTGCGTATTCCCAAGTGCACCAGATTCAAAGCTCCGTCAGAACATGGAGTCCATGTTAATACAAGGGATGGCCACAAAGTTCCGGTTCCGGAGGACGGAACCGGTTCTCGGAGATCCGGTTTTCAGAACCGGTTCCGGACCTTGATCCGGAAACCCGGTTCCAGAACCGGATCTTAGGAACAGGTTCCATACCTGAATCCGAAATCCCGGTTCCAGAACCGGATCTTAGGAACCGGTTCCAGACCTGGATCCGAAAACACGGTTCTAGAACCGGATCTTAGGAACTGGTTCCAGACCTGCTTCCGAAAAACCGGTTCCGGAACCGGATCTTCTAGAACCGGATCCATTCAGACCTGAAAACGGTTCCACCAGGTTCCGGTTCTGGCCATCCTTAGTTAATACTAGGTCCGGTCCTTCGGAGCCACGACGTTACAAGAAAAAGCAAAGCGCAAAAACTACAACAAAGAATAAAAAAGCCTCAGATATTACATCTGAACTAGTTCTGTGGCTCGTAGCTCAATACCTCTCCTTCAACCCAAGACGTGGCCTTGATTAACATGTGTTGTTTTATCATTAATTATACTAAAAAAAAAAGAGTTTCTCGTCAATTTATTTCTTATAAGTTGCTTTTGAAAGATCCCCTAAAATTTCAATGACACATACTGGGTTATAAGCAGTTCACCCCTGTAGGCACTCCTGTTACAAACTACAAACTCGATAAAACATAGCAGTATTCGCTACCTATGCACACATCTCCTACAATATTGTTGCCATTGACGCGATGGTAGAGCTTCAATTTAGAAGTGCACCTATAGTCCATTCAACGAACCTTCTGATCCAGAAGTAAACATTGCAGAATGGTATTACTCCGCCAGTCATCGGATGATTGGCTATCGGTCAGTGCTTCTTTCGAGAAGCACATGCTTGTATCCTGTCCGTGTTTTACATACTTCCCGCACGCGGCCATATTGTAAACTGTGATTCGCGCGTAAGATGGGTCAAAGCCACCTTCTACGCATGCGTATTCTCTTTTATTGCATTAATTCAATTTAGTTCTTAGATACAATGTTGTTTCTGTTATATAACTGTAAGGAAATTTCATTTATGATAATGAGCCTTATAAGCAACAAAAACATTGAAAAACAGCTTATTTGACAATGGACTATTTTCTTCTGCCGCATGGATGTTCCAAGGCTCTTTAACCAATAAAATGAAACAATCACCACGTGTATTTGTTTACATGAGGTACTGAACGTTTCTTGAATAAACTTTAGATGATTTTTTGAAATGAAATCAAATGATTAGGGATAAGAAAGGCAATGATTAACCAAGTAAACCCCGAAGAAACGTACGGTCACAATGTTATCCATCACGAACTTACTTTGCCGGAGATCGAACCAAAGACCCAACGTACAGAATTAAGCGATTAACCACTGAGTCATCGTGCTCCCTAAATGATTTTAGGACTTCCGCAGTTTAGGATTTGCGTGTCTACTTGATTTATAAGGATTGTGCACTTAAGGACTAGTGCATATGAGATTGAATAGAGTTTAGAACTTCTTGCGTTTAGGACTTGTATATTTTAAGACTTCTATTACGTCCTCGCATAAACAGCCAAATATGAAGTATCTCATTCATGTTTACTTTAGTAGCTTAAAATAGATATAACACACAGCCTCTGAGCAAACCACAATGTTATGCATCGATATTTTAATAATCTATGTTTTAAAATGCTATATTAATATGTTTGTGGTCAAGAAAAGTTTATATGTTTGTGGCTGATGCTTTCGACAATGAGGCCTCGAAAACCACAAGTGCTAGAAATGTGACATTTTTGCTGGCCCATTCCAAATTTTGTGTAGCTTTGCCAGCTCTCATTCAAATCTTCAAAACGTGTCTTTATTTTTCTATCGACACCTTATTTATTTTTCTACTGATACCTTTGTGAAACGCAACCAGTTGAGAAGCTACGTATTGCGGGTTGATGGACATTTCAGGCGCTTTTCATTTATTTGAATGACAAAACCTATTGCAAGCTGGCAAACTTCGAAGACTTGTGGACCCACAATGGTACTTACTCGGATATGGAATTATAAGAAAAAAATATTTGCGTGTGGTGTCATCTATCACTTATCTAAGTTTGTCACAAACTCACCCCCAGCACTCTCTATATTAAAATACTACACTTATATGTTTGTCTATAGCAATTCACTCTCTTTGAGAGTTTTCCTGTTTTTTACTTGTGTCCGTAAAGGAATTTGCACAGATATAGTGAGAAGGAGATTCACGCTTATATTAGAACTGTGCGCTGTGTAAATAGCACACGTTCAGCTAGTTTAAAAATAAATATGCTTTGCTCAGAGCCTGTGTGCTGTTTCTATCTTCAAATATGAAAGACCCGTTAAACTCGCCATACACAGCTTATACAAGGTGTTTCAAAACAACACCGACAACATTTGGAAGGTGATTCCTGACACCACGATAAGACAAAAAGTATAGACCAATCAGGGTGCACAAATGCCTCATTTCGCAGTTTTAGGCTGCAGAAAACGTGAAAAAATGAAATTTAAAGGTCCATAGCTCCAAAACTATGGGCTCTACCGTAATCGGGTCAAAACTTTACTAAGGAACTAATATATGCCCTCTCCAAAAATATATGCTTCAGAATGCTGAAGTACTTCCGCTACAATTTTTATAGAGGTAGTTAGTGAGTACTACAGATGATATGTCCGTAACCAAACCGCCTGTACAAAAATTGCTACGTGAGTACCTTAGGATTCTGAAGCATGTATTTTTGGATAGAGCACATATAAGTTCCTAAGTAAAATCTTGACCCGACTACGGTAGGTCCCATAGTTTTGGAGCTATAGACCTTTAGAATTCACATTTTCATGTTTCCGGCAGCCTATAACTCCGAAAGGAAGCATTTGTGCACCCACGTTGATCTATACATTTGTCTTATTTCGGTGTCAGGAATCACCTCCCACACGTTGTCGGTATTGTTTTGAAACACCCTGTATATGAGCCATTCTTTTTCAACTCAACCAGTGATGAAGGTTGAGGCATAGGTATTTTTTAACTTTGTGCTAAAATTTCACACATATACAACTTTCACCACATGCCCATTACGGGGCCTGAACTTGGACCATAAATGCTGCTATACCTCTACACCTGCAATATTTATTAGTTTTGATTTCAGATTTAAAATTCACAGGGAAAATTACATGCAGATGCAAATTTGTAGCTTCATAGTTCGTATGGTTATTGAAATAAACAACAAAACGCAAAAAGCGTCTTTTTTGGGTCGTGAGCTTGAAGCTAATTGCGTAAATAATTACTAATTAACTATAAGGACTGGAAAAGTTTTGTTGTAGGAAAAACTATTTGCAAATATGTCTTTCAATGTACAAAAAAATTATCAAAATCTGATACATGAATTTTTCACCATTGGTTGATTTGAAATAACGTGACCCCTATATTTTATTAAACAAAAGAAGAATATATAATCCACAAAATTTTTGCGGAAATCTTTGTAATTCAGCAAATAAAATTATTTATATTCGTATTGTGCAGTAGCTCCCTAAGATAGTACATCTCGTATGATAAAGGCAGTCATATGCTTCTGAAACTTTAGTCCTAATATAATAAAACACAGATGGAATATCAAAAGTTGTATTTATTCACACAAAAAAAAAGAATTTATTTATTAACCGTACAGGTAATAATGTGAAAAGGTCTTCTTTAAAACAAATAATTTAAGTACGCAACTTAAGTACATGAATCATATCCGTTATTAAAATAACTATTGAATTACGTATAACAACGGAGTACATAGGTTTCTAAATTCAAAAAACAGTATAAATTACGTATTGTAACATATAATCCATAGATTTTATGGATTTTATGTCACTGGTTATTAAATATTTATAGAAAAGGTGTCTCTAGGAATAATTCATATTATATTATTTTGTACCGAAAAAGCTTTTTCGTTTTTGCCTATTCTTTTGTTTTTGTTGGTTATGCCCTCTGGTGGGAGGTACTAGCACGACGGATGAGCTATCTCTATAGGTGGCCATAGTTGTGCTGGAACGTCCGAGGGAGGAAGTATAATGGTTGTTTCGCTACTATTATCATAATTTGTGATCGAGTTATTGTATCAAAAGTTATTCTATATACATAATCTACGAGTGATATTCGAAGTATAATTCTGTTAAAGTTTAAAATTCGAATGTAATGATGAAGTTTAAAGTGGAGTGCTGTAACCTCATGTCGGCTAGTTGTTCTATTCGATAGCACGGATTGGCTTAATAAGGCAGCGAGGTACGTAAATTTCATGCTTTTCCTTCCTTCATTATATTATTCTTGCATTTAAAGGGCCGTTTGCCATTTTGTTAGTTTTAGGCATTTTGCCTATAACTTTTCTACCTTTTTTCTAAATTGAATTAGATTCCTGCATTATTACCAATCGGCGTGACTAATTAGAACAAGTTAGCTGGTACTGAGGCAAATAGTTTACGCTGCTAATTGGATAATAGTCTAAGATTGAATCTATTGCAATTCTCTTTCCACTATTACGAAGACCATAATGAAATACTGATTGTTGAATTGTTAAATATATGTTGATTATTGGGTTCTTGAAAGTTTAAATATACTGTTTGAATTTCTAAAGGAGGTCGGTTGTACGAGTATTATTTTATGAACTCAAATCCTCCTCCTACTATTCAGAGATTTATTTTCATAGTATTGCTTGTTAGTAGCGATAATAGATTACGCATCCTTTCTATATTTCAGTGTGGAATTACGAAAAAACTAAAATTAATATCGGGGGAACCGATCGATGTGTTCTCCTCTCCCACCCATACATATACGCTAGTTTTCGAATTTGAGGTTATATATGGTTTAATTGAAATTAAAAAGATACCGAAATTAGCGTAATATAAGTATGGTTACACATTATTCCAGCACAACTATCATTAATTTTCTGTATATGGAAGGGGTGGTAATCGTGGAATATCACTCGTAGATATACAAAAGAAGAAGTTCAGTATTGCATAATTTATGGTGTATAAGAATTTCAGTATTGCTCGCAATGAAAAAGTAAAGTATACGGGGTGTGAGATTGACACTAGAGGTCTCGGGTTCGATCCAAGTGTTGCTTTTGGATTTTCTCATTTGTAAAAGCTTATTCATTGGTATATTACATGGACTGTGCTATCCTTGTTAAATCGGAGTTTATTTCCTTATTTGAACATAACATGAATCAGTCTAAAGACGAAAAAACTGGTGGTAAACAAAAACATATAATAGTGGACGACGAGATTAGTCTTATGAATGTCGCCGGACCTATTAGAGGTGACCGGAGTGTTCCTTTCTCCGATAGTGATAAGGACCTTGAACTGATTACCCAGAACACCGAGTCAATAACGTTAGAAGCCCCAATAGATTTGTCAAAACCAAAACTGTGTGAAATTGTTTATAAAAGTGGAAATGATAAGATGAGGCAAAGGATTTTAAATCCTGTAGTTATCAACCGTCATAGTGAATCGAGTATGCCACACCTGCAGGCTACGGCTCGCGACCTTCAAACAGGTTTTTCTTTATCTCACTCATTGCCTCGAGGCTATAAACCTACTGAACAATATAAAAACTTTTCTTTAGGGCATGGTTTTCAAAACAAATCTGTTGCTATTCCTTTTAAATCTGATAAATTAATGAACTCAATAGCCATAATACCTTTTGAACGAATGATTGCAAATTTGCCCTTTTGTGATGGACACGATGAAGTGTTATTATTCGAGTGGCTGCTAGGTTTATATCAAATTGTAAAGACAATGTTGTATTCTTTTGACATTGTATTAATTGCTTCACTTTCTAGAACAGGAGGCACTTTAAAACAAATTCTTTTAGAGTGCGTTACTAATAACCGTGAGTAGCATGGGGTTACAACTCGTATACGAGAAGCTTTAATTTCAGAAACCGGATTACGTGTAATAAAACAGCATTATTTAGAACGCTTGCAACACAGGGATGAAAATATAATGGAATATTTTGATCACGTGTCTGACTGTTATTATATATTATTTGGTGAATATGATTCAATTCCCATATTGTATTACATATTGGGAGGTATGAATCCCCGATTGCGTTATGAACTTTTCCGGTATTCTGAACCAGGAAGTCTTGAGGAACTAAAAGATAGGTTACAAACTTATAATCTGCAGCAACAATCTGTATTAACGTATGAACGTAAGCTTCTAGAAATCCCTCGACAAGTGCGAATTAAGTGTCATCTTTGTCATGGAAACCATAAACTAGTAAATTGTCCCCATAGACTGCAACCTATTCATAATAAAGGTATTGGTCAAGAGAAAAGAACTTACAATAACATCAGTAATTTTAAGAAAGGAAGTGTGCGGACATTTAATGATAAAATGGTGCATCGTCCCCTTCCAGTGTTTGTTAAAGCAATTATATATGAAAACCATGTTGAAGGTGCAATTGATACTTGTTCGACAGTTAGTTTGATCGACAATGCATTAGTAAAATTGTTGGAGAATAATAAACAAATAAAAAGTAAAAAAGAAAGTTTTGTTGGTTCGGGAATAGACGGGAAAACAGTGACTATTAATGAATCTGTGGAAATACCTATCCGGATTGACTCTGTTACTATGAATATCAAGTTTTTCATTCGCCCTTGTTTGTCTCCAAAATTTATATTGGGTATTGATGCCGTTAAAGCTAATCATATGGTCATCGATACGGTGAACGACGTAGTGATATTGAAGGGTGGACAAGTGCGTGCCCCTATATTTTATAAACGTTATATACCATCAAGTTCAAGCATTAATGAGTCTTCTAAGTCTTTTGTTAGTGGACCTGTCCAGCGGAACCAGAGGGGGAGGATTGAGTTGTTTTGGCCCACATCTAATCCGAAAAGGCGGCTCCAGAGGGAGGTCACTAATGGAATCCAGGGAGCTGTAGGAAATCGTGGTGCGATGCTGAGAAAAGATGGTCCAGTGGTTCATGCCTTGGTTGATAGTACGAGTTCGGCGAGTCGGTCCCCGGTCGCAGGATCGAGCCAGCAGTCCAGTCTTCAGGGGATAGTAACTGAAGAGTCGTTTTCGTCTGCTGATGGTACCCAGGCCTCCACAAAAGGAGAGCCACCTGCTGTAGATCCTGAATTGAATAATCCGGAGGGTGAGCTTCAACGTTATATAGAGTAGTTATATGCTTCGTACTCCGATGTTTTTACTGAAAAGGTAGGCACAGTACATAGCTATACTTTAGATATTCATGTAAGCGATGAATCACCAATACGGTTTAAACCTTATCCTTTGCCCCGCAAAGACCAGAAAGAGCTTGATAAAATTTTGGATAATTTATTAAAAGATAACATAATAGAAAAATCAACGAGTCCATGGACATTTCCTGCCTTCTTGGTGGATAAAAAGACGGGAAATAAGAGACTTGTGATCGATTACTCTAAGTTGAATAAAAGGTTAAATATTGTTTCTCAGCCTTCTCCCATTATGGAGGACGTTCTTTCGGCTTTGAGCAAAGGAAAAGTGTTTTCCGTGGTCGATATGTCTTCAGCGTATTCACAATTATTATTGTCAGAACGTTCCAAAAAATATACTTCTTTTGTAACTCATCGCGGTAGTTATATGTACCGAAAGTTACCTTTTGGATTAACAATGGGTAGTTATGCTTTAATGGAAGTACTTAATAAGTTATTGTATGAGTTGAAGGATGAAGGAATTGAATATTACTGTGATGATATAATTATTTTTAGTAAAAATGTAGAACAACATAAAGTCTTGCTAGAGAAGGTACTTACTATTTTCCGTAATAATGGGATTACAATATCACCAACTAAAAGTCTATTGTTTCAAACTAAGATAAATTATTTAGGATTTGTGATTTCAAATGGAAACTTGGAAATGGATCCTAAAAGAATTGATGTTATACGAAATTCACCCCCACCAAAAAATCGAAAAGCTTTAATATCTTTGGCAGCATTTCTCCAGTTTTATGGGAAGTTTGTTGAAGGATTTAATGAAATCATGTATCCTATACATAAGTTGCGCAGTATACGGACAAAATTTGCTTGGAAATCAGAGCAGCAGGCCACTTTAGACAAAATAAAGGAGGTGTTTGAAACTCAGATTGTCTTAAAGTTACCACAATTAGACCGGAAGTTCATAGTGCGGACGGACGCTAGCACCCGGGCCCTTAGCGGGGTCGTCGAACAAATGGATAGTGCTGGGAATATTAGGCCTGTGTGTTTCTATTCGCGAACTCTGAAGCCAGCGAATTTTCATAAGAGTGTGTATCATCTTGAGTTGCAGGCAGTGGTAGAAACTCTTGAACGATATAAATTGTATTTACGTAATCGATTTGATCTTTTGATAGATAACCAAGCATTGACGTACGCCTTGAGTAACGTAAGGCGGATGAAAAAGTATGGCACCTTACTGTATAGATTAGTAAGCTTTAATTTTGATGTTAAACATTTGTCATCAGTCCAAAATATCGGTGTAGACTTGATTTCAATGATTTATGATCCTTTCAATTTTGATATTTATGATACCACTTTAGGTGAGGAAGAAATTAAGAAAAATTTGTTAAATATAAATTTCTGGAATAATCCCAATTCTTCTATTTCCATAAAGGAACATCAGTTGCGGGACCCTGAATGTTTACAGATTATTGAACAATTGCAGCAAGGTAAGGAAGTTAAATCGTTCAAATTAGTTAATGGGATTCTTTGCAAGAAAACCAAGGCTCATATTCGTCCGTTTAAGATATATGTTCCGAACGCTCTTAGGCCTATGATTATGGATTTGTACCATAATGACCCACTATCGGGGTCACATCTAGGGGTTTATAAATCAATCAATAGAATCGCCATGAGATACACGTGGGATCGGATTTTTACGGACGTTCATGATTATATTACTTCGTGTGAATTATGCCAACGCGCGAAAGCGAGTAATGTTACCCCGCGGGGAGAGTTAATCTCTGAAGTAAGCAAAATTATTAATTCCCATTGGGACATTGATACCCTAGGTCCCCTCCCAAGAAGTAGGGCTGGGCGATACATATTGATAATTGTTGATAGATGCAGTAAATTTTTAATGTTAGAGCCTCTCAGGGAATTGAAAAGTTCTCTTGTTATTAGGATATTACGTAAATTGATGAACCGACACGGTTATATTCATATTCTTTCCCATGACAACGCGTCAATTTTTACATCACAGATTTTTCGTGATTTTCTTGCGGGATTGGGGATTAGATATTGTCGGGTATCACCTTATTTTCCAGCGGCAAGTTCAGCGGAACGTCCGATAAGAGTAATTAAAGATATTTTGAAAAAATATGTGCATGATAAACAGGAACATTGGGATAAGATGTTGGGAGAGATAGAATTCTCTTTGAATAATTCTATCCACGAGGAGACACGTGTTTCTCCCATGGAGATGAAATATAATTATAACGTCAATGATCCGTTAGACGTGAAATGGAGGATCGATATTTTATTTCAGAATAAACCAGATCGCGATACTTTGCAATGTGCTATTCAAAATATGGAGAGAGCGTGGCAACGTCGTAAACGGTTATATGACCAAAATAGGGTCCCCACTGATTATCAGGTGGGGCAGAAAGTTCTTTTAAATTCCCAACTGAAATCTTCATTGACAGATAAGATTAATAAAGGATTATCTATGAGATGGTCTGAACCGTTCGAGATCGTTAAGCTGTTGACGAACAACACATTACTCGTTCGGAATGTAGAAAATCCGAGAGATGTGAGAAGAACGCATGTGGCGTTAGTAAAGAGATTTCGTGAGAGGAGGTCTGTACCGTGAATTTTTGGTACTGTACTGTTACTAATATAGAGAGACCTGTGAGTAATTATATAAGAGTAATATTGAAATTTTCAGCAAACTGTAAATAATTATATGTATATGTATGTAAATTGTCTTTGGTGTTTTTTGTACTGTTTCTTTTTTCTATTTATGTAGGGTGGCCACCTGCTAATCTAGTCATGTTTGTTCGGCTTGTTATGTATTTCGTCTCCATTTGTTACAAACATAATGGGAACCCATGATTTCTTGGTATGCTTATGGATTGCTGGAAGGAGGATATGAAATGAAATTTGAAGGTCGGATACATGTATTTGTAGGCTATATATGCTATTTTCCTCAGGTATTGTGTTATGTTACTAGAATCGATTTGGTGACTATACCCACATCAGAATTTATTTTGCACTTAAAAAGAAATAATTATATATTGAAAGTAATTTTCCATAGGAATTGATATTATTTATTAACATATTATTTGGGTCTTATGATTCTAATTTGTCTCTGGTTATAATGACAATGTTTTCTGAAACTTTTGCAAATAGTTTTACTAGTTGGATCCACGGTGAATTCAGATGGACGTATGTGGATTGATAATTTATTTTCTCTTTTTCTAAACTTTTCCTAGTATGAGTGATTTTGTATGGTTGATATAGGGGGATTTTTTTTATTCTTAGTATGATTGTTTGGATGAGTGTTTGTTCTTTTCTTTCCTATACTAACATTTTTCTAATATCGTCCACAATATGTCCTTATCTGTAATTCTCTTTATTTCTCGATTCGCTCGCTTTCAAAAAAGTTTTTTTTTTTTTTTTTTTTTTTGCTTGCGAGTGGGCCGGGGCGAGTGTGTAACATATAATCCATAGATTTTATGGATTTTATGTCACTGGTTATTAAATATTTATAGAAAAGGTGTCTCTAGGAATAATTTATATTATATTATTTTGTACCGAAAAAGCTTTTTCGTTTTTGCCTATTCTTTTGTTTTTGTTGGTTATGCCCTCTGGTGGGACGTACTAGCACGACGGATGAGCTATCTCTATAGGTGGCCATAGTTGTGCTGGAACGTCCGAGGGAGGAAGTATAATGGTTGTTTCGCTACTATTATCATAATTTGTGATCGAGTTATTGTATCAAAAGTTATTCTATATGGCGGCGAGACGTTAGACTGGTGTTGATCGTGCTCCCAGGAAAATCACAGTATTTTATAGAAAGCAGAACGAGATTTTCATGTAAACTTACAACTCTTTGTGTGATAGTGTGTGGGTGCTGTGCTTCCAAATTCGTGAGTTCTAAATATTGTAAGTGAAGACATTTGTCTTGATAAATATATTTCGAAAGCATGGCTCCACAGAAGAAAGTCAGCAGCCCATCTTGTCTCCCGGAGAAGCCCTCTCACGGCGAACTGGCAAAACAAATTTGTGCGGAGGTAAAATCAGTGATACAATCCCCCGAAGTGATGAAAATCATGGTGGACAATATAATTGAAACTGTGACAAGTCTTGTAGTGCAACGTATTGAAGACCTTTTGAAATTCAATACAGAAGTGGTGCATGACTTTGAAGAGAAGCTGAAGAAAAAGGAAGATACTATCAACGATCTTTCTGCAGAAATTTCCAATCTTCACGAGAGAGTAGTTCATCTAGAACAATATTCTCGAAGAAACAGTGTACGCATTTTTGGTGTGCCACACAAGGCAGATGAAGATACTACAGAATCAGTGATCTCACTGTTCAGGGAAAAAATGGGTGTGGAAGTTACACCAAATGAAGTGTGTCGCAGCCATCGTGTTGGTCCCCATGCCTCAGGCAAACTTAGACCTATCATAGTTAAATTCACCAATTATCAGACCAGGGCCAAGGTGTTTGCAAATAAGAACAAACTGAAAGGAACGAAAATAACAATTCGTGAAGACCTGTGTTCTCAGCGCTTGCAGCTCTACAAAGCAGCATCAGCTCGGTTCGGCTTTAAGAACACTTGGACTTACGATGGACAAATTGTAGTGAAACATGGAAATATTAAGCATTATATTAGTAGCTTTGCTCAGATGGACAACATATAAGTGCAATCCTGGTAGCACGTTCTGTGAATAATTATGAACACTTTCTTGCAATATTTTTCTATTCAACTTATTTATTTATTTGTTGCTAGTTTCGTGAATTATTTTTATAGTTCAGTGTATTTAACTTATCTATCAATAACTATTCCAATTTGTATTTGTACTCCACTTCATATTGCAAAGCTAGGAATGTCTAAGTTACATATATTTTTCTTGTGCTGTGACTACAACATTCTCCTCATGTGTCTGATATCTTGTGTGTAGTTGTGTTGTTTATGTATCCAGTGTCGGCAGGATACGTTTTGTTCTCTATGTGTGTGTTCATGCTATTATTTTGCTGTTATGTCGGCGTTTCGTCTTGTTTTTGTTTTTGATGAATATTCTGGTAAGTAGAACTACCGATTTTTTTGTACGTATGTATAGAGAAGGGATTCTCGTAAACATTTCAAGTATATTACATTGCATTGCATCTGATTATCTTCTCAGGATAGAACAATGAATGACACATTCGCAGACTTAAATATGGCAACCTTGATTTCTAACTGTTTCAGTGGGCTTGACACTTCCACCCTCATAGAAAGTGACAATGACCTTCCTTCCTCCCCTTTGGAAACTACCTCCCACGACCAGAAACCAGATTTTGCCGAAGGGAACTTCAACGCTATTCATTTCAATGCGCAAAGCCTTCTTTCAAATTTCGAGGAAATTGAAAGCATTGTAGCCTCTTTTAAACATGTGCATGCAGTACTTATTTCTGAGTCTTGGCTACAGGATTCCCTATCAAACAACCTCGTTCATTTATCAGGTTTCCATCTCTTTACAAACCACCGCCTCTGTTAACATGTATTATATATGTACAAATGTCAAACTGCAACGCTACAGGATTGACTGTCAAACGGTAGGATGCCATGGTAGGACCTGCCATCTAGTGGCGAATTCGTGATGAAATGTACACGCATTTTTTGGCTGATTGAGCAGGCAGTTAGAGGGAGCGGACGGTGTAGAAGGCAGTGTTACAAACCACCGCCTCCTCGATTCACTTACCTGCCTGTTCATTCTTTTCAAAAACCATTGCCTCCCGCGTGAACGCTTGTTTTCTAATTTCGACGCTAGAGTGCAGCACGTACTGCCCATTTTTTGTGAGTAAATCTTTATGGTTTGCATAGGAATGACCACGCTTTTCCAATAGTTTAGAAAAGAAAATGGTCTTATATTGTTGGGTATCATTCTGCAAAGCAAGAAAATGCAAGTTGGAATACAATGGAGTGTTATTTCATGAAATACCATCCGATAATGAACTACGTAAGAACATTAATAGGGGTATACATGAGGGATACTAGATTTTCCGTTTTTTCCTCAAGCTTTTGACAGTTGCATATACAAAACTCTCTAAGTCAATAAACTAACTGTATACTCCACATTTGATGAGTTCAACAATGGGGTATATTGACGAGGAATTATAAAATGAAAAAGATCTTCAGTATTAGACTTCCAAACTATACTATGCATAAGTGTTGGCAGTCTTATAGAACGGCTATGTCCTTCGGTTGACAGGTATCAGAGCAAAAACGGCAAGAGCTATCGTCATGCAGTTTTCGGGAATCGATTCAGTGTCCCAGGAATATTTTCCATCCTCTTGGACTACCTTCTACTTAAGCCGGAATGGTTGAAATAGACCACTTCCAGTTTCAACAGTAAAGGTTATAACTCAAAACGGTGATAGATAGCCACAAACTGTTTTCGGAAATTAATTTATGGTCTCAGGGAAATAACCCATCTGCACCCCTATATTTTAGTAAAACTGGAAGTTGAAGAAATTCAGTACTACGTCCAGTTTCAATGTTGATTTTCATATAGCAAAAACGGTAAGAGATTTTGCGAAAGGTTTCTCAGGAATCAATTCAGTTCCAAAAATGTACTCCATGTCTTCAATATAGTATTCAATTTGCATAGCTTGGAAGTCTACTGTAGTTTCACTGTCTGAAACGATACTCACTTGTATATTTTGGATATTGTTGCTCTCAAGACAAGATTTAAGATATTTCATCTCAAGAAGCTGTTGCTATATTGTGAGACAGCTTTGTCATCTCGTTTCTCATAGACAGTTGCTGTTTCATATCGTGGGCAACACTAATTTTAATACTAAAACAATGTACAATTTGGGTTAGAGTAAGAAAAATCTATATAACATGTTGTGGTGTGGTTTGCGATAGCCCAAAGTCTGGAAAGTGTATTAGAAAAGGTACAATTCTTTGTGTTTCACATTCGTATTAGTAATGACTAGTATTGGGGTTTACACTTCCTTATTATATATATATATATATATATATATATATATATATATATATGATGGCCCAAAAGTAGGTATACAGTAACTTACTGACCAGCCCATTGCTTTTTTATATAATTTCTTATTGCTATCCATAAGGTAGACTTAGTTTCTTTATTATTTATTGTTAATGCCTTTGTACTTATATCTTAAGCTCGGAACAACCGAAACAAATGAACTCATAAGCTAGAATGATATACCTGATCGATGCAGGGATGTAGGCGTATACCTACTTTTGTGCCACCCTGTATAATTACAATTATAGTTAATGGTGCCGATTTCTCAGTAAATTTGGGAGGGAAGCATTCAGATGCAGAAGACATATGAGGATTTTAAGACAAATTGCATTCAAATTATACCAAATATCACATATTCATAAGTACAATGGGGGGGCCAGGGCCCTTGCCCCCCAGGATCGGCACCCTTGCTTATAGCATCACAGTTCCTTCACACGAGAACATAAAATTATATAGGCCTATATTCTATTTAGGCCAATATATGATTGTGCGTATTCTTTCATTTTTGTGCCTAAGCCGTAACATCAACAAATGTGTTTCTATTTGAACATTTTTTTTTTGTACTTCTTCAATGACTATCGCATATTATATCCTTTGCGCAAACCATTTAGATTTCTTTACATTATTTCTGTTAACATGTATTATATATGTACAAATGTCAAACTGCAACGCTACAGGATTGACTGTCAAACGGTAGGATGCCATGGTAGGACCTGCCATCTAGTGGCGAATTCGTGATGAAATGTACACGCATTTTTTGGCTGATTGAGCAGGCAGTTAGAGGGAGCGGACGGTGTAGAAGGCAGTGTTACAAACAATAGAAAGGGTAAACGCGGCGGGGGTGTGGCAATACACTTACGAGACAACTTCCAGGTCAAACTTCTGTCTCAGTCAGCTGGTGTATATAACAGTAGTTCAGAATATATTATACTTGAAGTCACTGTAGGTCACCAGACATTGCTTTTGAGTGTTGTGTATCGTCCCCCCCGTACATCTTTCATAAACTTTGTTGACGATATTGCAAAACATTTACCCAATTATCAGCATTCCATAATAATGGGTGATACAAATTGGGATCTTTTAACAACAAAAGACGAAGTCTTGCAATATTGGGATACGATCTCGGGCCTGAATCTTGCTATCTGTCCTCTTGGTCCAACCCATCACATAAGGAACTCAGCATCATGGATAGATGTAATATTGGTATCCAAGGAAGAACATGTAATGAGCCACGGTCAAATCCACACACCAGGCATCTCGTACCATGATATGCTATATATATCCTACAAACTTCGTGTTCCGCAATATAAAGCTAAATTCACATCATACAGAGACTTTAGGTACATGAATGAAGTAGACCTGAACATCGACGCTGCCTACTTGCCGTGGCACTCAATAAACTGCCTCACTACAGTTGACGAGCAGGTAAATACTCTAAATTCTTTAATAATAAATTTGTATGATAGACACGCCCCTGTAGTTAAGAAACGCGTTTCGCGACCCCCATCACCATGGTTAACCGATGAATTACGTTCGTTAATGGCGCGGAGAGATAAAGCTTATAGAGCATACAGAAGACATGTTAAAAATAGTGATCCTTCCAGTGATAGCACAACAAATTCCAATACAAAATTCGAAAACTATAGGATATTAAGAAACCGTTGCACTCAAGAAGTAAGGAAGGCAAAACGGCGCTTTGCCTATGAAATACTTGAATTCGAAAATAATGGAGCAGTTCTTTGGAAACGGCTAAAAGTATTAGGTGTTGGGAGAAACATAGTCAAGAACGCAGTTAACTATACGCCAGATGAATTGAACACTTTTTTCTGTCAAAGCCATATGATACCAGCCTCCATGAAACTGCAAACAATGAATAATATTGTAGCTTCGGAAATTAACTCTCTGTTCTCGTTTTCTCACGTACAGCCTGCACATGTATTAAAAGCGATCCAAAGAATTAAATCTAAAGCCACTGGTACAGATGATATTTCAATAACCATGATCAGGAAAATCCTACTGCATGTACTTAATCCTATCACTGACATTTTTAATTACTCTCTTGCCACAGGTACTTTTCCCACAGTATGGAAACTCGCTAAGGTCCGCCCACTTCCAAAAAAGAACAACACTGATAATATTGGAGACTATCGCCCTATCAGTGTCCTTCCCGTGCTTTCAAAAGTTTTTGAATATATTGTAAATGATCAAATTCGGGAATACTTAACAACAAATAATTTATTGGATACATTTCAATCTGGTTTTCGAAGAAATCATAGCACATGCACTGCACTAGTAAACGTAACGGAGGATATAAGATGGGCTATATTGATAACAGAAAACTGACGCTCCTTACTCTTCTTGACTATAGTAAGGCATTTCAAACAATTTTGACATATTACTTCAGAAATGATCATTATTGTTTAATTTTTCTGAATCAGTGGTTAAATGGTTTCATTTTTACCTTCACGAACGTAAACAAAGAGTAGTGATCAATCAGGATCACATATCGACATGACATTGTATCAACAGTGGAGTGCCGCAGGGTAGCGTACTAGGTCCCCTTCTCTTTGCCCTTTACATTAATGATCTCCCTAAAATTCTCACATATTGTAAATACCATATTTACGCTGATGATTTTCAGTTACATGCTTCTTTTCCCCAACAAGATATTAATAATGCGATTGAGGAAATAAATACTGAGTTAAACAAAATCAGCGATTGGTCTACGGCTCATGGGTTAAAATTAAATGCAACAAAATCGCAGTGCATCTTAATTGGCTCCCCAAAAATTCTTTCTTCTATTAATATCCATCAGCTCCCAAATATAAAATTGTCCAATACTGTTATTCAATTCTCTACAACTGTCAAAAATTTGGGAGTCATAATAAATCAAAATCTCTTTTGGTCAGATCAAATAAATGGAGTTTGTAAAAGAGCATTTGGTGCCCTACATACGTTAAATCGACTAAGAAATTTTTTACCAATATCTTTGAAGATCAAACTTGTCAAGGTACTGGTGTTCCCACATCTTGACTATTGCGACTCAGTATATTCTGATCTAACAGAAAATCAATCAAAACGCTTGCAAAGAGTACAAAATGCCTGCATTAGATTCATTTTCAATATAACTTACAGGAAACATCTCACATCTTTTTATAAAAAACTGTCATGGCTGACGTTAGTTGAAAGAAGAAATTTACATAATCTTACCCTATTGTACAAAATACTTACTACGTCAGAACCATCGTATCTAGCCCGTAGATTTTTATATTTATCAGACTTTCATACTAGAAGCACAAGATCACAAGATAATTTCTTGCTCTCCATACCCAGTCACAATTCTGATTCATACTCAAAATCCTTCACAGTAAGTACTACACGCCTCTGGAACAGTTTACCTCAATTAATACATAACGTTTCCACAGTTGCCAAATTTAAAAAATCTGTAAATTCCCTTCTCTTAAGTAAAGATAAGGATACTGGTAGCACATGAGGCATCTTCGTTTTACCAGATTATTAATAACCCACATATGAACACACAACCAATAGGTAATCTATGTTAATTTGTACATCTTATATGTTCATACTTCTAGTACCCTATATACAATATGCAATTTTAGTTTTCTCCTTGTTATTTTTGTTTCCTCTATTGTATATTATTTTTCAATTTTTGTTTTTGAAGTGCTTAACCATTTTTTACTTAAGTAGTATATTCGTTTTTTTATGTGGTTCAGTACTCTTCTTTTGTAATTGTTAATATTTTCTATATATTGGTATTTTTAAATATATCTAATGTATGCACGTGGTTAAGTGCTCGGAGAAGGCTGCAGAGCCTTAACTTCGCCACGTAAAAGAAGTCATAAATAAAATAAAATAAAATAAAATAAATAAATAATCTACGAGTGATATTCGAAGTATAATTCTGTTAAAGTTTAAAATTCGAATGTAATCATGAAGTTTAAAGTGGAGTGCTGTAACCTCATGTCGGCTAGTTGTTCTATTCGATAGCACGGATTGGCTTAATAAGGCAGCGAGGTACGTAAATTTCATGCTTTTCCTTCCTTCATTATATTATTCTTGCATTTAAAGGGCCGTTTGCCATTTTGTTAATTTTAGGCATTTTGCCTATAACTTTTCTACCTTTTTTCTAAATTGAATTAGATTCCTGCATTATTACCAATCGGCGTGACTAATTAGAACAAGTTAGCTGGTACTGAGGCAAATAGTTTACGCTGCTAATTGGATAATAGTCTAAGATTGAATCTATTGCAATTCTCTTTCCACTATTACGAAGACCATAATGAAATACTGATTGTTGAATTGTTAAATATATGTTGATTATTGGGTTCTTGAAAGCTTAAATATACTGTTTGAATTTCTAAAGGAGGTCGGTTGTACGAGTATTATTTTATGAACTCAAATCCTCCTCCTACTATTCAGAGATTTATTTTCATAATATTGCTTGTTAGTAGCGATAATAGATTACGCATCCTTTCTATATTTCAGTGTGGAATTACGAAAAAACTAAAATTAATATCGGGGGAACCGATCGATGTGTTCTCCTCTCCCACCCATACATATACGCTAGTTTTCGAATTTGAGGTTAGATAAGGTTTAATTGAAATTAAAAAGATACCGAAATTAGCGTAATATAAGTATGGTTACAGTATCCAAATACTTATGTTGTACAGTAAGTAATTGGACATTCTTAAACTGTAGCGTGTTACACATATTCACTATAAGATGACCAGAACACCGCTCTGAGCGCAGACTACAATAGCTCTGAGTAGCCCCGGAGCAGAAGGTTAACACCACCATCGCAACTAACATCATACATCATTGTATTCTGTGACCTGCACTTCATTTCATCATATGCTGTATATTACATACCATGCTCAGGTCACCTTCATCTGTAAGCCTAATCAGATAAATATGTCAATAAAAAATGAACCTCTATACCCATCTCCCAATGAAATTATCAATAAATGAATGCTCATATCCCCAGAGAAGGCGTTACATTCTGCGGTCCGACCAACCTTGGATGGGAATGAAATTGAGCGTAAAAAAATACTTCTGTTATAAGGGATGGAGAGTTTGTTATATTTTGATGGCGTTAGACTGGTTTTCCAAAAAACGTAAAATAAGTAAAGTTTACTAAGTTTTTTACTTACTCTTCTTGGATTAGCGTAGTAACACTTAAAGGGAAACACTACATTTGCAAGGTTACTTTAATATTACGGTAGTTGGATTGTAGCAATGTCCATAGTCATGTTGGATTTGTGTTCAAGTTACTGCATACCTCTCACTGTCAGTTTTCTGAGAAACTTCTCATATAATACGTTTCATAATTGAATAATTGGGATGCTCCCACACCCCTGGCCAAGAGAGAGGGCGAAACCCTCTAGTGGCCGTTTCTTTACACCCATTCATTCCAATTGGGGCCGCGGTGGCTCAGTTGTAGAGCGTTCACCTCTGGTGCTTGGGGTCCTGGGTTCGATCCCAGCCCCCGCCAAGTGAACTTTGTGATGGACAAACACCGTGTGCGTGGGTTTTCTCGGGGTTCTCCCGTTTCCTCCCACTTTATTCATTCCACTATTTCATTCATTACTCATCATCACCGTCTCCTTTAGCCTAACCGGAATAATCGTGGGACGTAAAACTCAAAGATTTCATTTCATTTTCCATTCATTCCAAGTTCTTCAGCAATCAATAAATGTTTTACTTAAATTGATGTCCATCACCTTCCAACTCAATAAGTAAAGTACTGTTACTACCCACCACTCTAAATAATAATAATAATAATTGGTAATGTGCGGTTCCCTGGCCTGGTCTCCTTTTTCAACAAATCTCGGTCCAGAGAATGTTTCAGCGTAGAGATTAAACAACCAGCAGTTTCGCGGATACACCACGTGAAATGATAGGGGTTTAATTAGAATACTGAAAGTAAATAAATGGTATGCAGCCGGTGTGACATTTACCTGTAATTGTGAAAAAAATATGGAATGAAATCTTTAAGTTTAACGTCCCACGGATATTCCGGTTAGGCTAAAGGAGACGGGGATAATGAGAAATGAGTGAAATGGTGGAATGCAGAAAGTGAGAGAAAACGGGAGAACCCCGAGAAAACTCACGAGCACGGTGTTTGTCCACCACAAAGTCCACACGGCGCGAGCTGGGATCGAACCAGGGACCCCAAGCACCGAAGGTGGACACTCTACCCGTGTAATTGTTACATATTACCGAAGGGCACCTAATCCACAATAACCCCCATTTGCAAGTACATGGAAGACCATATCTTTGGAGCAATTGGATGGATCATCTCCATCAGCTAGCTTGATTCCTAAATCTTGACCTCTACGTCCTGACATCAATTGATCCAGCAAGTAATTTTTTGTTTTCCTGGTAGATGGACACACAGATGAACATATTTTTCTGCCTTTCGGACGGCTGGACACACGGACAAAGAATTTCTTTTTTTTTCCCTCTCGGACGGATGGACACACAAACATTTTTCTCTTTTTCATCTACATTTTTCCTTTTCTCTCTCCAGGACGGATGGAACACGGACCTTTTAGTCTCCCGGACATATATTTTTCTTCTTTGTCTCCCGGACAGATATTTTTCTTCTTTTTCTTGCCTCCCAAAAGGTGAATGTTTAGGACTAGTATAAGACAAATCGATTAGGCGACTTAATTAGGTTGCACTGTAAGTACAGTGAAACAAACACGAAAATAAAGCAAGCAATATGATCGACAACTAATTAGCATCAATTTAAAGGCTTCATCTCTTCTAGTCAGCTATTTTCGTGGGTTAATATTATTGCGATCAAATCAACAACTTAAAACTCCTTGTAAATACACAACATGTTTCACCGTTAGTTGATAGCAGACACGAAGAAAGAAAAAAAAAAAAAAAGAAAAACCAGCAAAGTTCTCTGAGTATAAAAGTTTGCTGTTGATGTTATCTGACACCAAAACCGTCAGCCGTGCAATGGAAGAACATCAAACACAACAAGCACTATACCTTCGTTCAGAAGTTTCGTTTAGTTCACAAGTTACTTGTGGAAACTGTTTTGGCCTACGGGTCTTGTTCATCTGTTGTTGTGAGTGAACGGGAATGAAAATGATGAGTTAGACTTTGCTTGTATAGGGTAGAGAGAAGCTGATTGCAAGAAAGCAATAGTGAAGTAGGGGGGTGGGGGGTGGATGAGTAAAGCTTGAGTTTGTAGAGAGGAGTTTGTTTTAAAACGACGGTGTTGATGTAGCACGAAGCCGGTTTGGAACAGCGCTCCTGGACACAACCGGTGCCCCAAGTTGACAGTGAACTAAAGACTCGTTAGCGAAACAACAGACTAAACTTTCGGAAGAAGTTCGTTTGTTCCGTTATGTTGTGTTGTTTCTTCCAAGTCTTTTTTTCCTTTCCTTTCTCCTTAGTTTTCTCTTCCGTTTCTTTGTTTTTTTTTTCTCCACAACGAAATACACGAAGGAAGGTTTTTAATGGTGAAAAATATCGAATTAAAGAGAAATGACTGTTTTTGTACTTTCTTGCACGAGAAAGTTTGCAAACAACTATTTAAGTAAGTTTTTTCTTTCCTTTTTGTTTCCTTTAGTAAGGAAAGATCGTACGTACAACTTGCAAAGAATACCTCTGTAGTACAACACGTTATCTCCTCTTTATGTTGGTTTTATTTTTTGAGTCACGTTTCTCCATCTGACACTTGAAAATCGACCTTTTGGAGTTGTAATAAACGACGTAACACAACTGCACTCTCAACTGTTTATCAGATCGTGAGTTTTGATAATGGTTTAAAAAAACTTAACACGATAACAATAGCCACGATTCAATTTATGAAATGGCATATCTGTCAAAATTTGTCGAAAAGTTCTGGAACAGAATTCTGCAGCCAGAAGCTCACGGGACAAAATGTCATCTACCGAAAAAAAAAAAAATTGTAGGGTAAAATTTTGTCTAACGTGAAATAAATAAAAAAAAAAAGAAGAAAAGGATAGGAATGGTGGAAGAAGCCTTTAGGGAGAAAGGTACTATTTTGTAGGACCTTGAATAGAATTGAAAAAAAAAAAGTTTCATAAAATGCTTCGTGTGGAGTACCGTATTGTATTGTATGGGGTCAGAAACAGGGACATTACACAAAAATTTTGAGAAACGACTAGACGCTTTCGAAATATGGATGTGGAGAAGAATAGAGAGAATTAACTGGATCAAACGGAAAATGAATGAGAAGTTGTTGAAATGGTGGTAGAAAAAAGAACAATTTTAGATATTATTAATAAAAGGAAGAGAAACTGGTTCGGGCATTGGCTAAGAAGAAACTGTATCATGAGGGACGTGCTAGAGGATATAGTGGCAGGAAAGAGAGGGACAGGGTGAAGAAGACTACAATTAATGGACGATATCAAAACAGAAAAATCGTACGTGAAGACAAAGAAGTTAGTGGAAGGCCGTGGAGCATAGAAGCTTCTCAGTTGCGGTAAGTAACCTGCCAATAATGGTAGAATACCTATGATGATGATGATCTTATGTGGCCAAATCCTCAACAAGCCGCAATCTAGCCTGACAAAACTTCGTCGTCACAAATCTCGCAGGTCAAACTCTTCTTTGTCCAAAATGTTGCGGAGCGAATTCTCACCTATGTCCAAATTTCGCCAAGAGACAACCTTGTGACAACATTTTCTTCATTGTCGAATCTTCAATATATCGCTGTATGTGTGTGTACAAACATATATGTGTTCCATCTAATATTACAGTTTCAAATACACGAGGCGACAAAAATCACATATTCGTCTTATAATCCGATTCTAATAAACTGAATAACATACATAAAAGCCCAAGCGAGTGTAAATTTCCTCACGATTTTTGAGCGAAAACTTAGTATTTTTCTTCTAATGGAATCTCTACGTTTCGTTAACTAACTATATAATGTAAAACCCCTGTTCTGTATATCCATAAACTCTTAATAACTTCTGTAAATTGTTTTTAAAAAATCAGATACGCTTGTTTGAATTCATCGCTTAATATCGTGAAGCTTTTTTTTTTTTTTTTTTTTTTTGTCTTTACTTGCATTTCTTCCTCAACTATAGGTGTTCAAATAACACCTTTAACACGAGATTAAAAGAAAGATGTTTGAGTACAGAATATGTTTCCTCTCAGTTAACATAAAAACGAGAATTAGTTAAAGCCACATAATGTCTAAGAATATCTTTAACGTCTTGCTCACTTTAGTATATAAACTTATTCTATGAATCTTGAGTGATTCACATAGCAAAGTGCTAAGCAGTTTAAAGAAAACTTGATCCATCCATATTGCACTTAAAACAAATTTAAGTCCACTATAATCTTATCTACATAACAAGGAAGCTTAGTTATTAATCAGGTTCGAGATAACTTTCATACCCTATAATCATAAGCGTAAATTAAAGAAAATCAAAAGATACTTATTTAAAAAATAACAAAATAAAACATCATCATCATAGGCATTCTGCTCTTATTGGCTGGTCACTTGCCGCAACTTCCATGCTCCACGGTCCTCCGCTAACCTCCTCGTCTTCACGTATGATCTTTGTGTTTTTATATAGTCCATTAATTGTAATCTCCTTCGCCCCCTTCCTCTCTTTCCTGCCACCATACCCTCTAGCCTGTCCCTCATGAATCTTACTAAGTAGTAATATATATATATACCGTCTGTGTGTCTCTTTTCAAGAAAATTTATAATTATGCATGACAAAAGATAGGGAGTATTCTTATATACAAACTAATAAATTCAACTCTAACGTAATATTATAATATAACGTTACTACTATAATATTCTTTTTATTATTGATATAAATTAAGGTATATTTGCAGATAAGATTACATGATTGAGTGGGTGCGTTCTAAGTGGTTCGCTATAATCTACTATTATACAAATAAATCAATTGCACCCAATATTCTTCTAGTCTTAGACCCATTTCTTACTTTATACAAGATTTTTTTTTTATTTTTTTAAGTGTATTATTGTTTTACTTTGTTATGTTTTCACATTCAATCAGTTCTTTAAGAGTATTGTATTTTCACGATGCACAACGCAACTTACGAATATTTCCTGCATGTTATACTGTACATACCAACTGTAGAGCATTTTTGGCTACATAACGACATACGGTATACGACATAAAGGGTGGGTCATATTTATGGGATACACTTAAAATCAAGGATGTTATAAAATAGAGGATCTGCCCATATGTATCTTCATACTATTAAATTAAGGAAGCCAAGAAACAACAGAGCATCGACATATCTGATTGGCTACTCTCGTTTCCACCATCGTCTGATTGGCTACTTTCGTTTCCGCCATGAATGTTGGCTCAAAACATTGTGATCTTATTAGGCGGAGTGAGCAGAGTAGGGGTGGAGAAACTGTGACGTATGGCTTCAAGATTTTAGTGTAAGGACAGATCATCTATTTTATAACATCCTTGCTTAAAACGTATTTGTGGAGAATGTTGAAGACTACATTTATTATCAACTATGTGGAACACATTGCCGATGGAACAGAGTTTTGCATTGTGTTCAGTGTTTGGAGATGACACTACCTTGACGAGAACATTCTTTCTGTCTAATAATCATGTTCAGCATAGTTTGGCTTAGGGCTTAGGCAGAAATGGTGGCTATCTCCCTTTGGATGCTGTTCTTCAGTTGATTGATGGTAGTGGGTTTTGTGGTATAATCTTTTCCTTTAGATAACCCATCAGAAAATAGGCCGGTGGAGTTAGATCGAGAGCTTTGGGTGGCCAATGGGTGTCACCGACACTGGAGTTAAGGCGTTCCGGGAAGTGTAGTCGAATATTTGCCATTCACACTACGGCAGTATGACTGGTGGCACCAACTTTCTCCGAAAGGAACCGGGTAGGCTGGATTAATCAAAAGGCGGATTCACTCATGGTAATAAAATGATGAATTTATTCGGTCTAGTTGACGGATTGAACTAGTATTCGGTTGGTGGAATTAGATGACAGAACCAAGCAAAGAAGCAGGCAAAAACAATATTTCAGAACAGAGATAGCTACATTATGTGAAAAGAAACATATGCTCTGGTATACAAACAACCAACATCATCTTTTATGTGTCCATTGTTTTCATATAACAAATAAGCTCGAAATGTCGCAAACCCTCCTTGTAAACTACTTATTCTCCCCTTGTCTGCCAAAACCAAGTTTACAATAGTTTTTCAGTTGATAAAAGTAGTTTAACAAGTTTGACCGAAAGAAGGAATCATATTGGAGAACAATATGCGAGATTGGAATTATTCATTTATTGGGAACCAAATGATTCGACCCAGAGGAAGGATCAAATTCTTGTTTGTAGGAATTAAATTAGAAGATCAAACAATCAGGAATCATACAACTTACCGGAACCAAGGATGATTATCGCATCCAGAATTTTTTGTTTAAGGGGAGAGTCTAATATTATAAGACACTATGCAGTATTTAACCTGTAATATTCTGCTGCCGATATAAATAATTGTTAAAATCTATATATTCTTAGAAGAAAATTTAGAACTATTTTTTGTTACACAAGAAAAGAAAGATTACAGATAAAGTGTAAGACCAAATCTTTATTCTACATGAATTATTTCTCTGCTAAACTACTATAGTTTCATTTAAAATTGTACTATGTATATATAGTCACTAAGTTTGGGGGCAGGGGTACGAACCCAGTGGACCTATTGCGTGGGTGCATCCATGCAAAGAAGTTAATCCGGAGAAACTAATCATTCTTTGGAGTGGATTGAAAGAAACTGATTTCCGCAAAAAGGAGCCAAATGCTCTTCACCAAAGCAGTCTGTTACTAAGTTCAAACTTTGTCAGAACATATATTATTCACAGAGTATTCTTCCCTGTGTTCCTTGTTTTATTTTTCTTGATTGTTTGGAAGATTTTTCATTTTATTTTGTGATGGATAGTAACGGAGAACTTGATGTTGACCTCCAGTACAGTGGATCAGAAAGTAAGAGTACTATCAGCGGCTGTGAAAAAAAGCGAAGCAGCATTGTGATTGGCGTGAAATACGTTTTATTCCTTGCCTTCACAAGTTTATAAAGAGTTTCGATAATTTACTGTGAAATGTTCACTTCAAAAATTATTCGCATTTTGACAGAACTAATATATTCAGGATTCAAAAGTTACTTATATTTGAAGTACTATGACCTTAAAAAGCATTACTGAGCCCAAGAATGATGAAAGTCAGAATAGTCAACGTTCACTGACTGAGGCCTACATACATACATACAAAAGCAATTTCATTCCCATCCGGAGATGGGCGGGCCACAGAAGGTTACGCCTTCTCTCTGGCCAGAGGTCTGAGTGATTGTGGAGTGAAAAAAAGAGAGATGGAAATCAGGGCAAGTACAAGTTTTGAGGAGAAGATTCGGCCTTAATGGGCTGTATGATTGTTAATTATTCTGGCATAGCAAAAGACGACAAAAATGCAGTTGACAAGTGAGCAGCCAGAAGAATGAGGTTTAAGTAGGGTATATGTGCGGATGGTCTATATATATGCGTCGAGTTGGATTATAGTCCGCCGTTTGAGCCTCTCTTTCATAGATCGCCAGCAGATGATCGACCGGTGGGTAGATGCGGCGAGGAAAGGTAGGTGTCTGATCTAAAAGATCTGCAATGATCGGATGAGCATTTGTAATATGGTGGATGATATATCGGGTTCGGAGACGATAAAGGTGAGTAAGGAGAAACGGCATTGTCGTCTGTTTATAGACTAGGGCGGTTGGTGTTCGGGGTGGCAGTGAAAAGGCTATTCGGATGGCTCGGCGTTCTAAGATCTGGAGGCGGTCATAGTAATATTGATTGGCAGAGAACCAGGCGAGATGGCCGTACGTGATTGCGGGGCGAACAAATACTTTATATGTATAAAGTAGAATGAGGCCTTTACAATGTTATCAATAAATAAAGTAGTTTAATTTTTACTGACATGTGGAAATAAAATAATAAGTTAAAGGGCTAATAAAGGCCAGAAAAGCTGTACAGTTTTGTTTTGTCTGAATGTTTCCATAAAATACAATTCAGTTTGAGCATGATACTGATGAGTTTGAGTCTTTGCGTTCTATGTCTTCAGGCAATACCGATGTTATGAACGTCGAGACCTCTATTAACATGGGTTTCAACTACGACCAAGGCTTAGTGGAGATGCAGTTAGCGGGGGACATGGAAAACGTTTCATCTAGAAAGCCAAAATTTGAGGATGTAAACAAAAATAGGCAAAGCTTTATGAAAATGGTTAAATTTTACCTACAATATCTTCAATTTACGTATGAATTACAATGTCGGGAATACTACCACTACGGAGACTGCATACATTTATACGCTCCACAAAGCTGATAATAACACGTACGTGAATTTGGCCACCCAACTTGAAGCACAAACGATAGGATTAATGCCATTGGTTACTGCATTGTTCATGCTGGATAGTACACGAAACTACATCCTTTTCTTGCTTTATTACTTTCAGGGATAAGCAAAAAACTGGTAGGGGAGCCAAGTTCACGACTTCAAGAACAAACGGTGGAAATAGTTTCATTCGTTAGCGCATCGTTTGTGCACGAAACTCACCTATTAATAAAGCATAAACAATGGGGTTTCGTGCACAAACGAAGCAAAATCAATGCACTTTGGCATACAATGGCACTAATCCCATCGTATGTGCTTCAAGTCGGGAGGCCAAGTTCACAATTCACAGATGATTAACAATTTCATAGTCTGAGATCCATACATAGGTCCTGTTGGAAGGTTAGCGTATAGATAATTTACTTCTGGAATGTGTTCTGAGATGTTAAAAGACAAGATTTGACTTGGTCACATAATCATCATCATGTCAATTTTTTCAATATGGCCGCCAATCATAGCGCCGGCTAGTAACTTACAAAAATTGAAGACCTTGATTTACACAGCTCTTGTACAGCTTCTAATTAGCGTAGCGCGATGAATGATACACCGTTGGAAAGCTGAAGAAATGTATATTCCAAAATAATAATGTTTATGTCCATCATGTCCATTCTGCTCAAGAGAATGACCAAAACATTCTAGTTTTTACATTATTCTGAAAAAATTAATAATAACCTAAGCTGGCAACACTGTTATTTAGCATACAGCGGTTAGACAACACGAATAAATACGATAAACATTTGTGTACATTATACGCAGGAATTGAATAGATTTTTTTTTAAAGAAACAAAGGTGCAAAGAATGGTATATCAGATTATAAGCTGTCCCTAAAATATGACCTTAAATACTGGTACGAGGCCATTTTTACTTGCCGCCCCCTTGATGGAGTGGAAGATAAATGTGGTGCATATCAACAGTAACTCAGTTCCTTCGGAAACACTTCAAGACCTAAATTAACCGTGGTCTATCAACAGGTGGTTAAGAACGTTCCAAAGCTATGTGTGTTTTTCTTTGGACATCAGAAAGTTAAATCTAGTTCCTCAGAAAGGTTAAGCATTACTTCCTCAGAAAATAAACTGTTTCATATAAAATTTATCAAATCTTTGGTTTATTTTTAAAAGCGTACGTGAACTCACCAAAAGCAATGACCTTATTGCATCCAAGTGATTGTAAATATTTAATTTAAAAAACTCTGACAAAAATCATTATCCTGTACTTTACTTTGGTGGGTTTTGGCAACTACTACTCCTGCTACTGCCACAAAAGTTGGAACAACAAATCATTTTTGCATGGCAAGCACGTTACAGTTTCTCGGGTACATCTTTTGCATTTACAGGGAAACGGGAAATCTTTTGATAGTCTATATTCAAAGATGAAAGGTCGAAGATTCACCACCCTGTTCTACACCTATAAAAACATAATCAGAAGGATTTAGTACTGATATGTGATACCAAGAAGAATCCTCAAGAATGTGATACCAACAGTGGCTTTGAAGTTAAGCTCGTCTAATATGAAGATGTAAAGATGAAGATGTTGGTGCCAGTTTCGTAAAGTCAATACGCTTCATTTGATGGTATTGTGCTTTATGGCATTCACTCATTGATCTAGAATTTGGTTTCAATAGCCTTACAAAATAAATTTCTGGATCCTGAATCATGGTGCTAGTTAACTCTTTTCTTCCAAAATGTGATGAAAGATGAGATGACTCTTTAGCAAGTTTCAAAGCAGCATGTTTGGTACCAAACTTGATGGTTTTGTCACATCCAAATAAGGTATGTACAGCAGGCAGAATTTCAATTGCGGATTTGTTAAAACATGTAGTCAATTCATGAAGTGAGATGTACCTTGTAGTAGCAGCTTTTCCATTCAAAACCCATAGCTCGGTCAGTCTTTGACTTCTAAACTCATAGAGATAATAATAGTTAGCAAATTAGGACATCTGCATCTGATGAAGCCACTATCGTTGTTTCATTGACTTGGATATACAATGTTGAATATGTAAAATTATTCTTTCATTTGCTTCTTCAAGCTCTGAAACTAGATCAGGAACGTCAGTGATTTGTCCATTGCATAAGCCTGTTTTTCTCTCCATCAACTTCAAGACCTCCAAGGTAAGTGATAACATTGTTTAACTGATCATACTTCTTTTGAATATAGTTAGCAGAGTACTGTTATAATTTGGGTTTGTTTTCAGAAGAAGCCCAAAATGTATTCATATATTTCCGGAGAGGAGTTTCTATGCCAAATATGGTGACCTCGATTGGATCACATATCACCCTTCTATGTCTTTTTGGTGATTTAATACTTCCATCTTTGTAGACACCCATTACTATATCTATCCTCGAGGAAGCTCGTGACATTTGAAAAGATCGTAGCAGTATTTACTTCACAAGATTTCCAAAAGTTTTCAGTGATTGGCTAATTGATACTGCTACTGTTCTTGTGTGAAGTATAAAATCAAACAAAGTAGCTGTGGGAACAGAAAACTGAGGCAAATGTGTGATTATATCTGGAAGCAATCTTTTTCGAGTTCGTGAAGTATCTTCCTCCATGTTCACTCTGGAATTATTGTTTAAATAATTATTGTTTTTCTTACGTTATGGAAACGGTTACGAACTAATTTATTTTTAATAAAGAAATGCGTACTCTGGTCAGAAAAATAATAATTATTCATAAAGTATTTCTGATTTGTCATCTTTCGTCAAGGAAAACTAAGTTGACGTAAGTTTCCAGCAGAGAATTTGATCTACAGAATATCCTCTTTCACATGCTATATCAATATATCTCTGAGCGTCAATTGTCTCCTTTTGAGCATTGATTGTTCTTCTTTTAGATTGTATGATAATCTATCTTAAACAATGTATTGTAGAGGACAGACTCTTGTTTTTACGATGAAAACTTTATTTCGAAAATTTAGATAAAGTAGTTCTTAAATGTCCAGGCAGTTTAGTTTGAAATCTTCCCCAGTTTTACTAAAATGTTTTTCAGTTATGAGATTCTTCAGGTCTTTGCTTCTTTAATCAAATGAATTTTGCCTCTCGTGAATGAAGTGTTGATGTCTCCTTACTTTTTGGGTTGAAAATTCACGATGGATCACATATTCATCAACTATTTGGATACCACACATTGCTAAAAATAACTGCGTTATCTGGGTTTTTTCAAGTTGAATAAGATCTGTTTGTGCAATAGCTTCTTTACGTCGTGTCGTTCCAATAATTCCACCAGTATTTTTGACTGGCTTATTATACATCTGTTCAAGTATCTGATCCATTGCTACTCTACTGAAACGATTTTTAACTTTGCTGAACTACAAACTACCCTTCCGCAAAATTTTTGTAGGTATCTGGATGTTCATCCTTTAGTCTCAGACAGTCCTCAAAGTATATACTTCCCCATCTGGCGTAGTTAACTACCGAAAACAAAGAATAACGGAAGTGCTCTGCGTAATGAAGACATGTGAAGTTCCCAGTCGTCTTCTCTATCAGCACGAATCATATTCCATAGAACAGGAAATACCTTTGTCAGAAATGAATTCCAATATTTGAAATAGTTTTGATTCTTGTGAGCACCCTCGTTAAACAAACGATCTGAACTTTTCATTTGTATCATAAAGAAGGGTAGAAAATTTTGAACCTTCTGCCTTAGCGACATCACCATTTCCACACCCGCAAGCTTTTCGTAGATTCATCACATGTTGAAATAGAGATGCATACTTGGTAGGATCATTATTTTTGAAAAATTGCTGCCACAGTAAACGCTCAATGGTTTCTGCTATAATGAAGACTCCATGTAGCCCTTGTGAGTAGTGAGATCCGTTCAGTACACTTTCTGCTACGTTTGGTGCAAATATCTGAACTTCTGTTGTCGTTTAAGTAACTTCCAATACAATTAATTATATCTAGATAGTGTGCAAAGCATCTAGCCCGAGGAATATATTTGAAAACTGTGCTGGATAGCACAGTTGTACATCCTTTGCTAACCTGTACACTCCCTCATCAGATCATAATGAACCTGACTGTACAATGATTTGGGATAATGAATCTTGAAAGTCCAACATTGTTTTGTATACAGAAGATAAATCAGTAGCAGCATATGGTAAGACTGGTACACACATTGATTTTGTTTCGAGAAGAACTTTTGTCACACAATAGCGAGTTGAAAGCATTCCAGGAAGGAACACTAGTTATAACCGGGAGATCACTATCAGAAAAGTTTGTTAACTGAAGGAAACGACTGAGGAACCGGATGCGATCAAGCACTGGCGGTGTATTACATATATCATATAGTAGTATCATTTCAACAGGAGTGAAGTATTGTGGGATGTTACCACGAGTCCACTGCTTTTAAAATTGCACCAACTTCTGACATTCTAACACATCAGTGAAAGTTTTATCTCTTTCTCCAGAGTTGAAGTCATGAAGTGTATTGGTAGTTGTGTTTGAGGAGAATTTTGAACTACAGGTTTTTCCAGTGTCTGTGTATATTGTGCTTAAATGTGTATCATATTATATATATTCGTAATATATATATCGTATGTATTCGTAACGTTTATATTAGTGTTGTTTAGCCGCTGTATGCTAAATAACAGTGTTGCCAGCTAAGATTATTCTTATTTTTGTCATAATAATGTAAAAATTCGAATGTTTTGGTCTTCCTCTTGAGCAGAATGGACATGATAGATATAAACGTTATCATTTTGCAACATACATTCCTTCATCTTTCGAATGGTATATCATTCATCGCGATACGCTAATTAGGAGCTGTACAAGAGCTGTGCAAATCAAGGCTTCATTTTTTCTAATGTTACTCGCGGGCGCCATGATTGGCGGCCATATTGAAAAAACTGACATGATGATGATTATGTGACCAAGTCAGATATTGTCCTTTGACATTCCAGAACACATTCCAGAAGTCAAATTCTCTATACGTTAACCTTCCAACAGGACCATGTCTTGCCTCTAGACTGATGTCTGCCCCGATGACCGATGAGTACATGGTTTGTTGGCGTTTATTGGTTTCACAAACTGCCATGAGAAGGCCTTTCAGGGTGCAAGATCGCATGACCTTGCCTGCCATTCTTGGCATATGTCTTCACAATACGAAAACGTTCTTAGGGAGAAAGACGTTTGCTTACGTAATTTCCAAACTCTACTTGAGATTCTCAACTGTTGTAAGTAAGTAATACGAAATTTACTTGCGTTTTGCTTTTGTCTGTCTTTTCATGGGTGCAAGAGAATCACAATGACAGATATCAATGATTCACTTGTGGTTCATGGACCACAGTTTGAGAAACTGTTCTAACCATTTTATACAATAAAACCAACTCAATTCTATTGAGTCAACTATATTTTATGGGTGTTGAAAACTAGAAGTGTGTTGAAAAGACTTTACAACCATTTTGGCTTTCTCCTTATAACTTCTAAATAATAGTGAGGAAAATGAAAAATGAATACAATATTGCGAAACACTTGTGCTTTTATCGCTCGTATCTCCTTTTAAACGGGAAGAGAAAAGAAGAAAAAACCGGTTCTTCCACTTGAGAAACTATCTCACTGCAGTTTGTCTTCTTACAACTTATAAATTGTGCTTAGCTAAGCATTTTCGCCGATACCATAACGGAAGTGGATATGTTTTAACAACTCTTTGAACAAGGCTAAGAAGAAAAAGGCTGAAAAAGGCGAAATCGAAGAGAACAACAAAGAATAAGAAGAAAGAAAAGAGAACTGATAAAAGATACAAAAAAAGCAATTTTTCTTCCTTATCCAATGTACTTGACAAGAGTATTGTGTTGGACTCAAGTGTTTCGGTGACAGATTTACAACGAACGACTCCTGAGCTGCTCTCTTGAAAGAAGAAGGAACTGAGTTATTGAGAACGTTTTTGGGGGGAGAAGAAGAAAAATTATTCTACAGTACATTACATACGGACCTAAAGGGAAAGTGTATCCACTGTAAAATACTCAGCGACATATGGACGTTTTCCCACCATGTTTCTAGTCAAGAAACAACAGATGGCAGAAAGATACCTTTTTTTCTAGTTCACTTTCTTAGTTTATCGTTACAACGCTGTGGATTCCTTCACTGTGTGTAATATTATTTCTTTTTTTAAAAACGTGGGTAAAGTTCCAAAGTTGGTCGTCCGTTTCTAGGAAAATTTTGAAAATTTAGCAGGAAAAAATTAATAATTTGTTTGTTTGTGTGCTTGATAATGTATAGGGAGGGCGAAAGTTGTGTTTATTTTCTTACATAAATGGTTCTAAGCAGGGAACTATTTGACAAGCGGAGGAAACTACTTGGCGCAAGGTTACTGCGTGGTAGGAATGTGTGAATGTAATAAGCATTTGTTTTGTGAACACGGCTGGTGGTTATTGGGAAAATCTATTAAAAGTAAGTAAAAGTCATGTCTGAATAAATCTAGAAATAGATTGTAGTAAATGCGGTAAGCAAATAACTGTAAAGAAACGTGGACAAAGTTATACTTGTCAATGTAACAGTAACATAACCAAGATGGCGGGAAGGTTCTAGAACATAGATCCCCCCTCACATTTGACTGTACTAAAGAAAGAAAACAACGTTTCCTGTGGGGCTCTAACTCGCCTTCACTTGCTAATGCTCGCTCGGCAATACTATATGAATTAAATATTAAACTTTGGCACACAAAGGAACCAATCATTACGCTTTTAGCCAAAAACTAGGCGGACGACCAACTTTGGAATAAATATTAAAAACGTAAACAGTAGTATAACAAAAATCTGTTCGTACTACACTTGCTGCCGTAAATATATAGCATTTTTCTTAACCTCTCAAAGGAATTGGATAAAAATCGATATTTTTCAGCCTAATGTTATAATAGTCATAAAACGTAAAAGTGTTCACATCCATGGCAATATTACTGCCTCTTATGAAGGTCAATTATTACATCTATAAGGTGCGTATGAAACATAGTGTAGCAGATCACATATTGAACTCTGCAAAGAAAAGTGGTTGTTAATGTTCTGCCATATTTTCAGATTTCCAAAAGTAGTTTTAATATAGGGTGCTTCATGAACCAATCAAATTACACAAATTCTTGTCGCTATTTCTGGAGGTCTGTGTTCAGTTGGCCCTCACACCATGAGTTGAATGCGAATCAAGATACGGCGAAGGTCAGTTGTTAGTGTGGGCATATCCAACATACTAGCTGGTTGTGGCAATTCAGTTACACCGTGAAGTTGCGAAAGGACAGAGTGAACATGGGACCTCCACAGAGCGTCATAAGGACATGCATGTTGTACGAGTTCAAACTAGGTCAAACGCCGCTGAAGCGGGGCGAAAAATATGCCAGGCCTTTGATGAGGTTGTCGTGACAACGCGGACAGTGTAGCGGTCGTTTAACATGTTTAAAGACGGTGACGAAACACTCGAAGACGCACCACTTGCCAGAAGATCAACACATGTACAAAATGAAGATCTTCAGGCAGCAGTTAAGACTAACAGTGGCCAGACATGTGAGGAACTAGGACTACAATTCAGTATGAGTGGAAAAACCATTTGGTAGCACCTCCATCAACTTGAGAAGCACTACAAGTTGGGTCGATGAGTCCCACATGATTTGACTCCGGGCCAGAAGGCAACGCGAGTAGACACCTGTGTTTCTTTACTGTCTCGTCTGAGGAGGGAGCCATTTCTGTACAGGGTGTTGACATGTGATGAGAAGTGGGTTCTGTACGAAGCTCCCGTCATCATTGGTTAGCATCCCATGAACCGGTTCCAAAACAGCTGAAACCAGCGCTGCACCAGAAGGGGGTCCTCCTATGTGTTTGGTAGATTGCTCGCAGCACCGTGCATCAGGAACTTGTACCAGCTGATCAGAGCATCAATACAACTGTGTACTGTCAGCGGTTGAGCCGTGATCAAAAAAACTCAAAACTGTGGAGCCTGTACTTCTGAATAGCAAACAGGTCCTCCTGTTATAGGACAACTCTAAGACCCACGTGGCTAGGATGACAAGAGATACCATTCTACGCCTTGGATGGGAAACCCTATTGCAACCACCATACTCCCTGGACATTTCACCGCCCGATCATTACCTGTTCCGATTATCACAATCAGCTTAGAAGACGCCTGTTCAAATCCGTCGTAGAGGTGCAAAATGCACTTGAACCTTCTTCGCTTCACGGCCCACCATGTTCTGCCGCGATGGAGTACATAGCCTTCCAGAACGTTGGCGGAAAGTCTTCGATGCTGACGGGGACTACTTTTGATCTTCGAGGTACGTCTTAGTTGACATATCGGTGTTCAAAGTTGGTGGGTGAAAAAGCGATAGAACTTTCTTGGTTACCTTTATATAATATTTTATGAAGAGCGTCATGCTAAAATTTAGTATGAACAATACATTTTTAAAGGTAGAAAAAACAAACGTTTAAACTGGAAAAATATTACTAGCCATGCATTCTTTGTGGGGCTCTTTATGTAACTTGACAATATTTTTGATATACATCTTACCAGGGGTGGAAAGTGGATCTGAAAAGGAAGGGGGATGGTAGGTAGCGGCATGGCGTCACGCCGTCCCCCTGCCTATCTTTACCCATTGTAATTTTTTATGAACTGGGAGGACGCGATGTGTAGTTTTTGAAGTTGAGGGGCGGCGTCTCCCTGCGTTCCCTCTCACTTTTACCCCTGCATCTTACAGAACGTAATGTTCAACTCTTGAGCTTAATATTCGTACTATATACTGGCTTTTATGAATATTTTTTATCTTTTTATGACTTTCATAGGCAAAAAAGGCGTGTCTATTCGCGTCTACTTTTGAGTTACGATTCATGTATATAGTTTCTATTGTATTCTTTCATGTTGCCTTAGCTCTCTAAATTCTGTAAGCTTTATATTACCTGCTATTGATTTGTTAGTACAAATATTATACTTATCTTTTGCTGTGTCATCATGGGTTTCTTTGTGTGGAAAAAGTATAATATATGCTGTCTATCCAAATACTCGATAGGAGCCAGTGTAAGGTTGCCACCTTTGAAAACTAAAATTACCGGCACTCACTCATAATACCGTTTTGCATGCATTCTGATGTTTTCAAAGGAATAACATTTTCTGAACTAGATTTCTGCACTGATTTCAAATATGTAATCAGTTTTTTTTCCTATCACGTGTTTTTTGAGAATTCGACATATTCAAAAATCAGGATTTAGTGGAAAAATTACTTATGTCTATGAGAAAGCCACTAGAAAACACAAATATATTCTAGTAATTGCTAGAAGATTGACATTAATTTTACTATGGGTGAGTCCTACGATGTCTTGATATGTTTACAGTAAGATAACAGGACGGTGACACTATTCGCTGGAGTAATGTGTTATTTCGTGTAAAGTAAGTTACTGCCGCGGCAACGATGTATCATCTCGTTATCTTATCTGAGTGTTGAAGATAACAGAACATTATAGAATTGGCCCTTCTAAATACTGCAATGGATTTGCGTTGAAAGAAAAATGGCGACTATTATTTTACGACCCTCTCGGGAGAGTAATACTCCCGAAAGTACGTTTTTTTGCGCGCTACTCTAGCCAGCACTTTTACGCGCTATCCTAGTCAGTTGTTTTAAGTTGGTCACAAAATCTATATCATTTAGTACAAGGGGAACAAAACTAGCCTTATATCATGGAGTATTATACAAGGGCAATAAAACGAGCTCTGCGGGGCTTCTAACCCGTTCCTACTACTACTACTACTACTTATCTGCACAAAAGTAAGTAAATCACATTTTTGAGTATTATTTTCGTATTATTTTAATTTAAAAAGTGTTATAAAAATGTTAAAAAAAATTAAAAACTTTCCTCGGGCCGGGTTTGAACTCACGCCAAAAGAGAGTTTAGTTACTAGCATATTGCGCTAGCCCACTCGGCCACGAGGACCGACAACAATAATCGTCTGAATTCTACTATTTGCGTACTCTCCTGAGCTAGTCCTGTTATTTTCACTTACAATTCCAGCGACACATTCGTATGTATTTTAATCTCTTTAGTGTAATGCGCCGTGTTTTATTTTTACATAGACTGCAAAGACGATACAACTCACTGCTGGTGTTTACGTGACGGTAAAACAAAATGACTTCCCTTAGGTGTACTAACAATCCAAATGTAGTTTGTTGCACTTATGCAGTGGCGTATTTAGGGAGGGGGACTTTCGGGCTTAAGCCCCCCCCCGAAATCTTACTTACTATAGTAAAGTATATGAAATATCTTGCAGAATTTTCATATTTTCAGGAAAGCCCCCCCGAAGGTTAGCAAAGCTCCCTCGAAACAAAATCGTAAATACGCCACTGCACTTATGGAAGCTATGTCTTGTGTAAACAGAGAAAAAATATTACAGACTTCGTGAAAAAAGCTTATTTAGCTCTCTCCGGAATGAAAATTGGTGACCAGGATAAATCATGGGCGCCTCAGTGTGAAATTTGAGGTTATGGATGACCGGCAAAAAGAAGAGCATGCCTTTCGCTATTCCCATGTTGTGGAGGGAACCTATGAATCATACGAACAACTGTTATTTCTGTCAGGTAAGAGTTAATTGTCACAATGCGAGGACAAAGAAAGACATAATGTATCCAAATCTTCGATTTACAATGAAACCTGTAGTGCACAATTACGATCTAGGCATTTCTCATGTCCCATGTCCCTCTAGTAGTGCATCTTCTGATAAATCATTTGACACTGAAGAAAAAACAGATTTTTCTCGTTCAGAAAGTAATGATTTTATACCAAGTGATAGTGATAAACAACAATTATTTAACCCGCAACAACTAAATTACTCGACCGATGATTTGTATTTATCGAGAGAAAGTGCTATTTTCACCCGAGACTACTTTCTCTTGGTATAGGCAAAGAGAACATGAGATCATTTTGTTGTTGTTATTGAACATGGATAAATGGTTTATTGCCGTGACATACCAAGACTTATAGAACGGTTTGGTGTGTCTTACAATGCTTCTGATGGGAGACCTTTTATCGATTTATTTAAATCAACTTTGAAAGGTGTCTTACTTCACAATGGCATATATCGTTGCACATTCTATTCATATGAAAGAGACACATGAAAATGTTAAGTGTTTGCTATGGTGTGTAAACTACAAAGAACACAAATGGGTTCTGTGTTGTGACTTTAAAATTACAGGCCTCCTGCTGGGACTTCAATCAGGCTACACTAAACATCCTTGTTATCTCTGCGAATGGGGCAGTCGTGCAAATGATGAACATTGGGTTAAGAAAGAATGCTGCCCATCCAGAAAATCTCTCTCACCTGGCGTGAACATGAACCACTCGTGGAGCGTTCAAAAATTTTAGTCCCTCCCCTACATATAAAGTTAGACATCATGGCACAGTTTGTTCGTGTTGTAAATGAGGATGGTAAGTGTTTTTAGTACATATGCTAGATATTGTTGTGGTTTCCTCCTTCCAGTCTGTTACGGCTCTCTAAGGGTACCCACTCACAATTTAAACCACAATCAAATTACTAAAACTTCCATCAAATATATGGGTTGTTATATTCTCAAATGAAAACTACTAATCTTATCAGGGTAAATAAATATTTATTTAGATAATAAAGTAAATCGAAGTGATTCGACGAAATTCTTAAGGCAAAATAATAAAAATACGGAACTCTTTCATTTCAGAGCCCAATCCCTTAAGTCAGATGATCATCCCTCAGACCAACAGACTCCTACAATTTACTTAGTCAGACTCCACCGATCCGTCATTTTATCTGACGCCTACCGCTATCAGGAAAACCTGACTACAACTTTCCGTCCATAAATATGAGAGATCCGGTTGTCAATGGACATCACTTAGCCCAATGACTCATTCTCTTTCTCTAAAAAGAAGACCATCACTTAGGTTTCTCTGGCCTAGCAATATATATATATATATATAATATAAAGAAAAACCTTAAAGTGTTTTCTGCCTCTGAGGTTAAATATATATATATATAACCTACTTCTTCTCACTATTAGAAGACAACGGGAATCACTAGTTCCAATAAGCTATCATTTAAGCTTATAACCTGACTAGCTAAATATCCTCAAACTTGGTCATCACTCAGACCGAAGGAAATCACTTATTCCTTTCTCTGGCCATCACTTAGGCCAGTCCCTACTTATTTCATTAAAATATCAGAAAATTCTAACGCCATCACTCAGGCTCCAGAGAAATCATTTATTCTCTGTCATCGGTCATCATTCAGACCGTTCCCTACAAGATAGGAAAGTTTAAAAAAAACGAGGAAGGACCTTAATAACGTAGAACGGCTCTAACAACCGTAGTCATCCAGCAGTATATCCCTATGACTTCAGACTTGTCTTGGCGGTTCTTTTTCTTTGTAGAAGTTTCGGGCTTGGGCCCATGCCTTCCATTTTGTTGTTGCTTGACTCGGTGTTTGTTTTCGGCGTCTGTGTTGTCAGGGTCGCAACTGTCGCGCTCCCTGGCTTGGTCGTCATCTAGTGTGCTGGGTTAGGTGTTCTTCATGGGGGGCGGGGCATCCGGTGACAGTGGCGTTTGGGGTTGGAGTGCCCTAAGCGTGCAATTTCAGGGTTGGTGGAGGTGGTCGTGTTTCTCCAGAAGTTGATTGCTTGTCTTGTTCTTACTTCCTCTAACATTGGGAGTGAGAGGTCCTCATGTAGCTGCGTGATCCGGGTGTCTCTGGAGTGACCCGTGATTATCCTGGCGGCTTTGTTCTGAATTGTTTGCAGTGAGCGTAAGTGAGTTTTGGCTGCGTGCTGCCATGCGTTGTGCGCATACAGCATGACTGGGCGAAGACAGGTGGTGTAGATATGTCTCTTCGTTTCCAGGGGTAGCGAAGGAGACAGTATCAGCCTCTCGCCGCATAGGGATATTGGTAAAGGAAATATCCCTATGCGGCGAGAGGCTTCCTTTTATATGGTCGATGACCCTTCCCCTTTTTAGTTTACTTAATTTTATTTTCGCTTAAAAATCCGCAAAAAAGTCTTTTGAAAAACGAGAAACCGTCACAAGCCTCTGGAAAATTCCATTGAACACTACAAGAAAATCTATATAGAAAAAAACTTGAATGTTGAGTTCGTTAAATAAAGCTGAAAAGAAATCCAAGCAAGAATACACAGCTTAAGCAGATATACACATACAAATAAGCAATAACCAAGATGAAATTATAAATATATATAACACATAATACGTATATATGTAATTAAATATATATCTGGCCAGACTTACCTTTATCAATAACAACATTATATACAATTGTACACTAATTCTTTATTCACACACAAAAAATACAGTAAGGACGAACCATCGTCCTTACAGTATTTAGTACTATGAGCATCGAAAAACTCACAGCTGGTACTTCTGAATGTTGTGAAAAACTTCCTGGGTAATACAAGAAGTCCTGATTACGAACATATTGTACAGGAGTTGCTGCAAGATCTTAGAAATCTATGAGTGTCAAACTACACTTTTTACATACACATTTAGGAAGTTTTCCAAACAATTTTGGTTTCTATAGTGAAGAAGGCTTTCACCAGGACTTAACGGATATTGAAAAGAGGTATCAAGGTGGTTGGACTATTAATATGATGGCCGATTATTGTTAATTGCTGAAAATGGATTATACAAGTGTTGTTAAGTCCTGGAAGAAATGGCAAAACGAAGAAGATTGTTTCGTAAGTAGTATGATTAATTGAACATATTTGAGTAGTCTATGGTATTTGTTTGCATTTCTGTGTATTTAGTTACTTTTGTCATTTTAAAACCACTGTATCTACATGAAAAACGTATTATGTATTATGTATTATACTGTAGTTTGTATGTATTGATACAAAGTAGTGGTGGGCACAAAAACCGGTTTTTCAGTTTTCGGTTTTTCACCGAAACCGGTTTCGGTTTTCTCCAAAACCGGTTCGGTTTTTACCTGGACCGGTTTCGGTTTTCTTCAAAACCGATTTCGGTTTTTTTTTCCAAAATTTGTTCTATTTCTGACCAGAATGAAGCATCGTTGTTCTCCGGAAACCGAATCCATTTCCACAGAAATAGTTTTGTGTGTTTTCGAAAAGTTTTCACCAAAACCAGTTTCGGTGGAAACCGAACCGGTTTTGGAGAAAACCGAAATGTCGGTTTTCGGTTTTTATAGAAACCGGTTTTGCCCATCCCTAATACAAAGATACCTCCCCATTTCCAGGAAAACGTGATGTGATGGGGGGGAGATTAATGTTATATTCGTAATCAGCTTCATAAAAAAAAATTATAAGAAACCTCCACTCAAACGGAAATCATTGAAACTTTTTTTTTTTAATGCGGAGTAGTGTAATCATTAATATAGATTAAGAATAATCGTACTTTAAACCTTGAAATATACAGTTGAGTCTGACGAAAATACCGGTCAGCTGGCAATTCTAGGCCAACGGACAATTTTAACGTTAGGCTTCCACACTTGCTCAACTTGGTGTATGCAGGAGGTGATATATATGGGATTTATTCGTAAGTTTTTTTAATGCTCATTTTCGCCTAACACTACGTCAGACTGTGATTCACATACAAAAATTATATCCGACGTTTTAGGTGAAATTTAAATTCATATTTTCTTTAGTTTTCTTTCCACCTGACGTTTTTTATGAAGGGGTAAATACCTTCATCGCTTGGTTCCACTTTCCTCGATTTATCGGATTCTGGAGGCAACCAATAAAATGAAGCATCCGACCAGACACCAAAGGCACTTCGCCGCTTCGTGGAATGGCATCATTTGCCGACACGTTTCTCCAGAAAGAATAAATCTTAAAAGACACAATTTTAGGTATACTACCTCCATCATGAACAACGAAGGGGAAGAAAGGGCACTAATACTTAGAAAGGCCTAAACGCTACAAATACAATATCGTGTCTGTTTTTCCTCTATGTTAGTGAAAAATAAACATGCCTTTAGAGGAAAGATGATAATTCTTTTCATAGAATTTAAGGGTCTTCACTACAGCGAAATTAAACTACCGCTAATTTTAGAGCTTTTCTGTAATATCTTCAAAACAAATAAAAATATTCGAAAAGCAAAAACGTAGTGAACTAGACAATACGATTTTGCATGTGATACTTTTACCACAATTCACCTATCTGCTTTTGGTATGCCGCTATTAACAGAATCCGCAAATGCTAAATTATCTACAGTTGGAAATCGAAAGCAGATAGATGAGTTGTGATAACGGTATCACATGCAATCGTATTGTCTAGTTCACTACGTTTCTGCTTTTCGAATATTTTTATTTGTTTTGAAGATATTATAGAAAAACTCTAAAATTAGCGGTAGTTTAATTTCGCTGTAGTGAAGACCCTTAATATCGAATTTCAGTTTCAATATATCAGTTTGCAATTCCGGTGCAATTATTTTTCTTTCTTGATTTTCCTTCTACATCTGTTAAAAGAAAATCTTAAAAAAAAAAAAAAACTTGTTTCCACCTTCAATAATAAGGAACTTGTTAGTTACAAAGACAAAAGTAGATTTCATATCAAAACTGTGATAACTAAGTAAATGGAACAAGTGTTCGCTTTACTGTTCGAGAATTGAGTTCATGTATTTGACAACAATCAAGCAATTCATGCTGAGATATGTTTGACCATTTGCTTTAACACTGTTCATGTGACCTTAAACTAATGCGACCTAAACATGATTTATGAATGCAGTACTCAAATAGAAGGTTAGCTTAGTAAATTTAACTACCATCATCATAAAGTCTGTTTCGTCGCCTCTCGAAAATTACCGTCCCGTGCAAATACAGGCGTTGCTCATATGGTAGAGCCGGCCCTGAATCTGACTCATTTTGAAACTCCAAAAACGTCAAACTAAAATTGTTGAATTTACTGTGTTATAATAAATACTTTCTAAACGTAACCTGAAATGACGCTACCGGAATGTGTGTGCATTGAAATCACTTCCAGTTCCTTATGACCATGTTTCCGAAAACTGTTTCTTTCTCGCTTCCAACGTCATTAACTGTTCGAAATCAGACATTTCTGAGTACTGCAGTAGTTTCGATCGGACGCTGCCCAAAGTTATATCATTTTATCCCTTTAGTTAAGGGAGTGGACCCAAAAAAGTAACAGTTTAAATAAACCCACGTGGTTATTATTATATACACTTCTTTCATATCCCTCACTCTCTAGTTTAAAATTTCCAGGTAAAAGCTTAGACGAATATACACTAATTACAGAATGAGAAAAATATTGATACTTGCAATATTCGTATGCATACAACTGAGTAGCTCTGTCTCTTCAATAAAACGTTAACGGAAAGCGGAAACTAAGCAGATAAATCATAAATCTGGCCAATTAGTGACCACGAGACCAGGAGAAAAAAAATAATACTGACCATTTTAGAGAACACAGCATGAGGCTTTCATTTTCTCTCGGAACTTATCACTCACCTTGATATCACAGGTAAATAAATGAACGGTTGGATAATAGCCCAGCAATTAGTGACACGTTGGTGTTTGTTGTTGACGTGTTAATTCCACCACGGATTGGATTACAGTGGCAGCTGTGAGTCAAATTACATTATATGTCATTTTGCAAGCAATCCTTCGCTTCCAAACAAAATTACAGCACATACGTTTTCTTCATTAATGTGATGTATGTTGAACGTACGTAATTTGTTGCATTTCTCTCTTCCTTCTCCTCTTCCTCCTCCTCCTCCTCCTCCTCCTCCTCCTACTACTACTACTACTACTACTACTACTACTACTACTACTACTACTACTACTAATAATAATAATAATAATGTAAATTATTATAATCCTATTGCTTAAAGAATGAGAAAGTTCAAGGTCACAGAAAAAATATAGTTTTACGTCCCACGCTATGCCGGTTAGGCCAAAAGAGACAGATGAATAATGGAGGTAATAATGAAAGAATCGGTGGAACGAGAATGAGGGAGGAAAGGAGAAAATTGCCCCAAAACCTACCAACACGATGTTGTTAACTATAAACTCATTTGAATTGGGTGACACTAAAAGAGCATTGTCTCAATGTGTCTTCTCACAGAAAGGAAAGTTCTCCTTGCATAAATAATTCATTATAAGTTTTGATCGATTATAAATACCCAATATGCGAAATCTGAACAAATCAAATTAGTATATGGCGTTAATAACAAACATGGGCGCCTGAAGGGTAGGCAGGGTGGGGTTCGGGCTCCCCTGGTTCATGAAAATGTATTAAATTTCTTAAGATTTTCTTAATACAAATCGAAACAAAATATATACCAACAGTAATATAGCAACCAGGGAGATGCTCAATTCTTTACAAAATTTTCTTCGTGCGCTCGTGATAACAAATGGTCTTAATCTTTTGAAAAAGTACCACTGTGTCCTGCGACAGATGCATTATCTTAAATTTCTCTCTAATATTTCGCCAATTTTGCCAAATCTTTTCGTCTTATTCTTTCTCTTTTCCTTCCTTTAAGCATAAAATAGCTTATTACACTGAAAACACTTTTTTCTTTTCTTTTCTTTCTTTCTTTCTTTTTGTTTTTCTGGAAGGAGTTAGATTTTACCAAAGCTCTCTACCCTATCCGTATGTCCGCTCGGGAGACAAAAAGAAAAAAACTACATGATAGATCAACACTACATTTCCTGAGTATGTAGAAGGAAATTGTGTTTGTTTCTGGAGGAGATATTCAAAACCGGAAATGGTAGAAATTAATAATTTCCAGTTTGTTTTACAATACAAAAGGACAATTACCCCCTGCTGCGGGTGGCCATGCTTCACACAAATGAGATGTAAGTTGACCACATTTTTTTTTCTGCAGCAAAATAGACGTGTTTCTGAGTAGTTCGGCTAGATCAAGAGTGTTTCACTTAATTGACAATATTTGAATTCTATCTATTGATTCATTTTTAAATCTGAGCTCCTCCGTAGCTAAGCGGTTAGCGTACGCGCCTTTGGCGTGGGAGACCCGTGTTCGATTCCCGGCAGGAGCTCATGTGGTTCGGATTCCACGTTAATCAGTAGGTCCCGTCTTATGTAGTCGCACTGCTGAAAGGGACGTTAAACTCAAACTCAACTCAACTCAACTCATTTTTAAATCTACTGTACTGAGCTTCTCTTCTGTAACAAGTAAATCTATACCACCGAGATAGCACTATCAACATTCAATGTCAAAAGAATAACTAGTTCTTGTATCAGATATATTTTAGTAAGTAAAATTTTTCATAGATGGATGGAGAGAGTAATTTTAATTTTGCCCTATTTAGTTTTTTTTTTTCATTTGTGTAAACATATTTCATTAATATTTAGTTAGATATTTGGCTTTTTAATACTCACAAGTGTCAGTGGCAGGCCCGTATCCAGGGGGGTCTAGGGGGGCCGGCTCCCCCTAAATTTTTGCTGGCCCCCTCTAAAATTTTCACGGTAGGCTTGCAAATGAACTATAATACGGTGATTAACTATAATATTGTTGGATCGCCCCCTAACTTCAGCCGTCCCCCCTAAATTTTTCGGCTGGCTTCCGGCCTGCTCAGTGGAGAAAGAAATCCCTCTTGAATTTCTGAAATATTGTAACAAAAGTATGGTGACTTGAGTTCCCTAACCGACAGTCATAAAGTACCATTTGCACATATATTTTAGGTCATCATCCCGCTATAGATATTGTTCTTCCATCTAAGTCGCTTGCTTGCTTGCTTTGTTTTGCTTAACAACCATCTAACATCTGTTCGTAAATATGTCGGATACGGTTTCCGGCCATTGTGCAAGTTCTTAGTTTTAAGCAATTGTCATGATGTTTTTCTACTTCATATAGGAGGCAGGAGATTAAGCGAAATCCCGGTATTCCATAGCTCTAATAAACCCGTCAAATAAAAGTGAAGTGAAGTGAAGAAGACTATGAAATATACCGAATTATTGAACATTGAAGAATGTCGAAAAAAGAATTTAGTAGGTAACATTTTTTTAAGAAGTATATGCACTAAGCAGTGGTGTATTTACGATTTTGTTTCGGGAGGGGCTTTGCCAACTTTATTTATGGAAATGTGAAAATTCTGCAAGATATGTTATTTACTTTAAAATAGTAAATAAAATTTCAGGGGGATTAAGCCCGGAAGCCCGCTCTTAAATACGCCACTGCCAATAGGTAACTTTTTATTAGTTGTGTGTACATTGATAAAGATTGTAAACAGTGATGCCAACTCGTGTAAAAAATCCTATCTTTTGGGATTTTTTACATTTTTTTCTCTAATAGTGATAAAGGGAATTTTCGTAGAAATTGACAACATGTATGGGATTATTCATACATTTACTTCATCTGCGTCAATAAGCTTCTTTATGGGCGTGAAGTAAACTAACTAGTCTTTAATAAACATGAAATTAATGCTAATTGTCAAATTTTGTAACGATAAAATGTATGCTGCTATGGAAGTTATTTATACAATGGCTTGAAAATCTCAAAAAATAAGCACCATGAACTTATTGACAAATCTGGTATTTGAAAAAAAAAACCAAACGAGAAAACAGCATCTTCCAAAATGTTTCACACGAAATTACTAGAGAATGAAGCTTGGCTAATGTTTCGTTGTATTCCATCGAAGAGTACGATATAAATGCGTGATGCAAATACTCATTCTTAACAACATAATGTAGTGGTTTTGGTCAACATTTTCAATTCTTTTTTCTTAATTACTTATTCATAAACTGTTTGACTCACATATACAATGAAAGAGCATTTATCAGCGTTTTAAGTTAGACGATATTTCCAATATTAAATATGGTTTAAATCTTGGAAGTTAACATATTATGAAAGCACTGTATATCCTATATAATTTAATATCATCTGAATACATAGCGCATTGTGAGTATTTAATTTCTTCTTGTAAATAGATTAGACAAGAAATAATGAAAGCTAATTTATAGATTATACAAGAAATAATGAAGACTAGTAAATGGATTAGACAAAAAATAAGGAAGGCTAGTAAATAGATTAATCAAGAAATAAGGAAGGCTAGTAAATAGATTAATCAAGAAATAATGAAGACTCGTAAATAGATTAGACAAGAAATAATGAAGGCTAATTAATAGATTAGACAAGAAATAATGAAGACCAATTAATAGATTAGACAAGAAATAAGGAAGGCTAGTAAATAGATTAATCAAGAAATAATGAAGGCTCGTAAATAGATTAGACAGGAAATAATAAAGGCTTGTAAATAGACAAGAAATAATGAAGGCTAATTAATAGATTAGAAAAGAAATAAGGAAGGCTCGTAAATAGATTAGACAAGAAATAATGAACGCTCGTAAATAGATTAAACAAGAAATGAAGGTTCGAAGTTCAACCCTTAGTATTATATGATTAAATGATTTAGACATTTTTGCAATATTATTTAACTGTTAATCTGCTTAAAATATTTACGTGAAATTCAGTTAATTTTTATTAATGAAATTACGTCCATATTAAAAACTAGGGCAGCCTAATTTCTTCATGAAATAATTTTTAAAAGTACGCTTCTGTCTAATATTTGATTAATTATCGACTACTATTTCTGTTACGTTATTTACACCTGTGCGAAATCAGAAATTTAGCCATTTATACGAGTGTATAATTCATTTATACTCGGGAAATACAGACTAATTAAAATAAGCTGTTTGGAGCACAAAACTACGACACTTACGTTCGTTCTAGTCTTCAATTTATTATTACCTTAACATTCATTAAGGAATTTGGGCGATGGACATCTCTGTTTTAATTCATGGTAATTATTCAACAGTTACCTCTTTACAGGGGTGCCCACAAGGGGGGGCTATGACGCAAACTGCGTCATTGAAATATTTTGGGGGGTTAAAAATCCATATAAATATGTTTGATGGGGGGGGGGTAAAATTAATCGAAAAGAAGATTTTTTTCATGGAAGAACACCTACGGATAGACAATTGGGGGGGGTGCGTCATGGATATAAGGGGGGGTGGGCACCACTGCTCTTTATAACAACTGAATTCTATGTTACTACGAGCAAATATCAGCGAAGACTACTTCCACTTACTCAAGTAAATAAATTTGCAAAACTAGACAAAAGGAGTAATTATTCTAGAATCGAAATGAGAAACCTTATTTCTCAAAATAAGAACTCAAGCTTTCTTGGTGTCGTAACGAATATAACTGTTGTCGAACTAACACCTAACTGAAATACAAGTTGTCCAACGTTTCGAGAACAGACAACGTTGTGCTTATCATCAGCGTACAGTATGAAAGAACTATCATCATAATCATTATCATCAGTTTATTCCATCAAGCAGGGAGAGAATTACGTGTAGGTCCGCTATTTTGGCCATAGTAAAATTATTTTGTAAAGTATTATTGTAAAAACTAGGAATCCTCACTGCAGTTTGGTAATGTGGAACATGCTTATAGGAGTAGAGGCTGACGTAGTAATCCCGCCGCTTGAACAGTTGAAGCGGTGTCCGTCCGTTTATTGCTAATTTGTGGTGATAAAGAGTGTTGCTAAGAGTTCGGGAAAAATCAGTTCTTAGTGGTCCTGAGATGCTGCCGTGGTATGCAGGAGACATCGTAGTTAATGATCTGTGTGGTCAGTATTCTGCCCATACCATGAGGGCCTCAGAAGATACCCTAACAAGCCCAGAGAATGATGTGCGACAGCTTCTGGGATGAGTGTGGCAGAAAACAGAGAAATACTGAAAAAGAAATTATAGAAACATGCTCTAAAATGAGCCGTTGTGTTTTATTTCTTCGTGCTGTCAAAGGTAAGATAAAAATTACTTTGGATAGAATTTAGAAGACTTTTCTTTTGTTGGAGAACTCTGTGGGTATGAAAGAGTTTGCTTCAGGAGTCATATTTTGAGGAGAATGGTCGTAACCCAAGTCGTAATTATTATAGTATGTTGCTCCAGAGCTTCTTGTATGAGATTGTCCACTTGTTGAATTGGGATCAAGGTATCGTGATGAGAGTTGGATGTTTGCTTTGGTTAGAGACTTATCTTGCTGTGTGATGAGGTAATAGACTACGCGTCATTGGTTTGGGTGGAGCGGCTGCGATCCGTCAACACTGGGTTTTTCACTATGACTGTTAAAAGGGCCGACGGCCTGGCTGTTTCTTCTGATGAATTTCGGATCTATTGTCACTTTCGATTCACATGAAAATGTGCTTGTAAAGGGATTGTGGTCTTTACATGTGATAACAAAAGTTTTTTAGAAATAGAACGATTACATGGGTGTGCTACTGCACCTACTTCTGCATACGATTTCCACAAGGATTGCAGGCGATATCATTCGCACATTGGCCTGTGGTGTGACTATATTTACAGCAGTGCCAACATGGTTTCGTTCTAGGAACGCTTCTAGAGATTGAAACATTTAAGTGTATGCCAACGATGGTGATGCCATGAACAATAAGCTAGTTGACTTGCTGTAGATCTTTGGAAAAGAGTCGCACAAGGCAAGTAGATCCTTTTGAACAGTGAATACATATAATATTACGGAATGTGATGTTTGCTTCTTTTAGACGTGCCCAAAGGAATTCAAACTGTTCTTCGGTTGGTTCTACATAGATACTCAATAACGCTTGTATATGTTTTATCTTTGTGGCTGATTTTCTTGGTGTTAATTTTGACTGTAGAATATTATGTGCCTCTTTAGCTATAAAAGATAGATATATTTCTTTGCGAATAGATTTCTTCTGTGTATGTGATATTGTTTGGATAGATTAGGATTTATCCATGTTCTGGAGAGAGCGATCCTGAACAGCTACTTCATCTGTAGAATTCTTTGCTCGAGTTACTTCATCCTGAGGTGGCACGAATGTCTGTCACAATTTATTCTACATTGACGAATCTCCATTTGCAACTTCAGGTGCACTGGAAGATGAAAGCGAGCGTGTTGACTTTGTTTTCTTAACGGAAGTGGTTATCCTCTATGTTGCTTGTTTTTCTACCATATTGAGTACAAGAGGCGCAAGAGACACAGAATCTATATTGTGGGGTTTTCCCACGACCAATGACCGTACGAGAGTAACAAAATATACGATTAAAAAAAAAAAAAACATATATGGGCTGGCATGTGATAGGCGAAATGTGATTGGTCGATGGGAAAATCCACTAAACTTTCAATCTTTAGCCTCGTTCTGATGTGTCAGTTGCCTCAGTTTGTAGGCTTACTCTGATTGGTGGTTTGGTTTTGCTGTATTCCAATGAGAGTAAACCTACAGGACCAGGAAAACCTATTGAACTGGACTGTGGGGTAATGTTGGTATTCAGAGACGTTTTTAAGTATGATTAACTCTGTACTTAAGAGTTTGACTAACGCGCGATTTTAACTTTCGCATTTAGAAACATCCGTTATGTTATTCATGATTTGTATACATATATACAGGGTGTTTAAAAACAACACCGACTAGTTGTGGAGCTATGGACCTTTAAAGTTCATTTTTTCATGTTTTCGGCAGCCGAAAGGAAGCTCCGAAAGGACGCATTTGTGGACCCAGGATGGTCTATACTTTTTGTCTTATCTTGGTGTCGGGCATCACCTCCCAAACGATGTTGGTGTTGTTTTGAAACATCCTGTATAGCGTCAGCCATGACTCTTCTGCAGGGTTGTCCAAACACTTTAGAAAAAAAAAACAATTAATACAAAGCTAGAAATTAATATTTCAATAGGAATCAAACAAATGAATGCAAAGACTTTGATTTTCACTGACATAACTAATTTCTAGTTATATGTTTTTAATATTGTCTCTTATTACATTGTTACCTCCTACTGTGTTTGGGAAACCCGTCGAAAAAGTCGTGGCTAACCTCTTTTTCGTTATAAATCGTAGGTAACATAGCCAACATCTTTCTAAAGCTGGAAGTTACAATCACGCGTTCGTCGAACTAATAGTACGATGGTAGTCATACTTTAAAATGTATCTGAATATGATTGATTATGTGCCGTACTTAGCTACACTGTACTTCACCAATCCCTATTTTTGTGCTTATACCCATTTAATACATTGCACAACATTCTTTCCAGTAAATTTCATTCCTGCATCCAGTCTGTCCGATATACAGGGTGTTGCAAAAATGTGTCAATATTTTGGAAACAGATTCCGCACTTTAAAATAAAAAAAAAAAAGTTCATATGGACCTTTGCTCAAAAGTGGATAGTTTCAGGGTTATAGGATGCCGAAAACGTAAAACAAGTGAACTTTAAAAGTTTATAGCTGCACTACTATGGGACCTACCCACATAGCACACTACGTCCCTGGGATGTCCCATTTTGATCCCAATCATCCCATTCGGTTCCCGGGATTATCGGGACAATGATAAGACATCCCATGGACGTCCTGCATGGGACGTCCTGAAGGATTCCCATGTAGGATGTCCACGGGACGTCCCAGATGGGACAGGATGTCCGAGGGAAAACCAATAGACATCCCTTCGTGATCCCGTTGAACATCCCGTATCCCGGGATATAAGCGGACATCTGGATCTCCCGCGGAAATCCTGTGGATGTCTCGGGAGCACATTTGGATAATCCCGGGATGTCCCGTCGTCCGTAGTGGGCTCAGTCTCGGACATCCCGTGGACTTATTTGTGCTATGTGGGTATCGTAGTCATTTGAAGACATCACTGAGGAACTGGTATGTGAACTATCCAAATATCCATCTTTCAGAACCTCTGCTACTTGCACAATTATTTTTAGAGAGGTTGTTTGGGAGTACTTGATCACTCTGCACCTACCTCTATAAAAAATTGATGTGCAAGTACTGGAGTATTTTAAAACATGGATATTTGGATAGTTCACATATCAGTTCCTCAGTTATGTCTTGACCCGACTACGATCTGTCCTCTAGTAGTGGAACTATGGACCTTTTAAACTTCATTTTTTTTCACGTTTTCGGCACCCTGTAAGTACGAAACTATGCACTTTCGGCCACAGATCCGCATGAACTTCTTTTTTTTTTATGTGAAGAATATATTCACTACATATTGTGAAAATTTTTTTGTAACATCTGTATGTTCTAACAAATTCACAATGATGATGATAACAATGTTGGAAGTTCTGGAAACATTGGACAACTGCAATTCACTTGCTTGTTAGCCAGAGAACAACTATATATTATTTTTCGTCTCGTAGCCAATAGTAGTACTATGTTCGACATTTCTCAAAACTGAAAAATAACAAATACGAAGACAACCAAATTTATATCTTTCAAGATATAACAACTAAAAGCTTTTTTTTCTTCTTTTTTTTAAAAAATAAAGAGTGGTAGAACGTGTCTCTCTAGCGATGGAGGAAAAAGAGAAAAGAAAAGAGTGAGAGACGAAAAAAACTGATGAATGGAGCAAACGCATTTTAGCTCTTCGAGATTTTTGTGACGTTCTCAGCATCTCAGGATAGACTGCTTGCACGTGACTGGAGAACTCACGAAACAAACGCTTCATGGAAGAAAAAAATGGAAGGAAAATAAACCAAGAGGTAAAAGGAAAACTGAACGACTGAAACTCAATAATTATGTATTTATTTATACAAAAAATATGAATTTAGTTCCGCAATAAATTATCGTATAAATTTTCACAAGATTATTCTCACTCCAGGGAAAATAGAGTACTTTCTTTTTGTGAGAACAGTGATTTTTTTTTTTAAATTTGTTTTCCTTATGTTACAGTATTCGTGCGAGAAACAAGAGAATAATTTTCTAACAGTCGTAGGAAACCTTACCTCTCATATTTCCTTGAAGAAACCATCTCATAAAGCTTCTATCCTCAAGAAAGAAAGGAAGAAAGAAAAACGTGTTCCGTTAGAACTTTAATTATACAACATGCGAAAAACGACTGAAAGCATTCGAAATATGCGTGTGGGAAAGAATAGAGAGAATTAGCTGGTCGAGCGGAAAACGAATGAGAGAATCTTAGAAATGGTGGAAAAGAAAAGAACAATTTTAGATATTATTAAGCAGAGAAAGAGAAAGCAGTTGAGACATTGGCTAAGAAGGAACTGTATCATGAGGGACGTGCTAGAGGGTATGATGGAAGGAATGAGAGTAAGGGGGCGATAAGTAGAGTACAATTATTGGACGATATCAAAACAGGAAAATCGTACGTGAAGACGAAGAGGTTAGCGCAGGGGCGGATCCAGGCGGCGATCGCTCCCCTCCCCCCCCACAGAAGAGAAAGTTTTCTTATTTTATATGTAAATAAAACCCATCCCAGAGTTTGGAGCTTTTAAAAGTAGCTCTAAGCAGTATTACAATCCCCCCCCCCCAGAAGTCTGTCCTGGATCCGCCCCTGGGTTAGCGGAAGACCATGGAGTATGGAAGAGTTTCAGTTGCGGCAAGTGACCTGCCAATAATAGCAGAATAACTTATGTTAATGATGATAAATGTATAACCAAAAACAATATCCAAAAATAATGTATAGAGCAATTGACAACCTCATTGAGTCAAAAAAGTGATATCGGTGAGTGTAAATCTACATGCGCAGTTTTCGAGGAAAAAAATGTCATTCTAAAAGAAAATAACGTTGTACAACTAGTACGCTGCCTATTAAGACGTAACTGAAGTATAGTCCCATAAAGGTTTTCATTATGGATCGAGAAAGACTACAGTACACATACAGTATGGTTAATGAGATACGAGGGGTGCTCAAAAACAAATCTAACTTTCTCTGTAACAACTTTATTACTCATTGTACAACGCTTTAAGCACTGTCTCCCGTCAAGTAGTCCCCTCTCCTGGAAACACATCGTTCCAAACGTGTTTGCCATTTTTGGAAAGCCTCTGGAGACGCACTTTCTGGGAGAGTGTGCAGGTCTCTTGATGCATTGTTCTGACTACTCTGTGGTTTGGAAACGATGTCCTTTCAACATGACTTTAAGTTCTGGAAACAGGAAAAAGGTCTGCTGGCGCTAGCTCCGGAAAATAGGATGGATCGGGCACAACGTGATTCTGATATTTTCCCAGGTAACTGAGGGTGAAAAGCGAAGCGTGAGTAGATGCATTGGCACTGTGCACTATCCAAGTCTGGTTTTCCCACAATTTAGTCCCCTCCCTGCGCGCAACGTCCATCAATTTCGCAAAAATGTCCTGGTATAACTATTTATTTACCATCTGATCACGTGATAACAAGTTCATGATGAACAGTGCCTTTTCAATCAAAAAACACAATTAAAATTAGCTTGATTTTTGGCTGATTCATGAGGAGATCCAGAATGAATTGAGAAGCAATCGAAATATCTCTGTAAAATGTTTTGCTTAGTTTGTAGCAAAATTTCACACACAAACGTTCTTCTTGAACCTCTTTCGTTGTCACTCGATCATTCGACAGTTTGAATTGACGAAGAGTTGTTGGTGCACATGCTCACTTCCGCGCTGTAGCTCGCCAACTAACGATGATAGCTAAACGCAGCAAATGGCAATTTCTTTCAACCTGCCGATAGGTGCACTCAATACCCGCAGCGCACTCCTTATGACGGTTGCCGCGTTATTTCGAAAGTTCGATTTCTTTTTGAACATGCTTCGTACATGGATAATAGTGATTAACTTTGTTTAAATACAGTATTGTTCAAAGATGGGACATAAATAAGTCATATGGCCTGCATCGATCTGAACAAAATAGCATAAGTTCTCAAGGGCAACAAAAAATAATTGGATCATTTTTATTATGTTGCAACATATTTATTTATTTATTTATGAACTTATGTAGTGTTAACTAGGAGATTATACGAAGACTAACCAGAAAGTACGAGACGTTTTAGCCTGTCGCGGCAGTAGGCGGGGCTACAGTCGCGATATTGATGTCAGAACGTTGCCACACTCAGTACGCATCCAGCTGTGGTAACGTGAGGACTGTGACGATCTTATTGTGCTTTCTGTGATGTGTTACAATGTGCGTTGCAATAGGAAATCCCGCCTGTTGTGAGCTGTGTTCTTGTGAATAGGTTTTTGTAGGCAGAAAATCACAAACCAATTGCCAACTGTGTGAAATGTACGGACATGGAATAATGAGAATGAAGCTGAGTGAGGCAATGGTGCATTGATTAAAAAAACAAAATGGTCGTTCCAATGTTCACGATGAGGATCACAGTAGTAGGCCTAGCCTTGTGTCTGATGAACTGTTGAGTCAAATCGACGACAAAAATTAGTGCAAATCGTCGTTTCATGATTACGGAACTTGCTCAATATTTGCCCCAAATCTCACGGAGTTTGGTGCATGAAATTTCTGATGGAAAAGGTTGGTTACCACCAATCGCAGCCGCCAGATTTCTACCGCGACAGTATTGAAAAAACTTGTGCCACTGTATGGTAAGTGCTTTAATTTGCATGGCAATTATGTGAAAAATAGCTTAAAAGTGTATCATTCAGTGTATATAATACAATTTGGTTTGTTCATTCTGTTACTTTATTTCATGATGTCTTACTTTTTGAACAGCCCTCGTATATATTATTTGTCTTCTTCTGCGACAGAAAAAAACATTAGTAATTGTTCAAAATGATTACTTAGTTCCTATTGTCTAGGGTCAAGCGCGAAAAAACTATGCCATCCCGTGTATGGAAACATCTTGCTGGACACTTCCACGACGGTGGAGATTAAGAACAATGTTGAAATGTGTTCAGCAGAGGGCGCTACAATTATATGACTGTGAGACAGGAGCAAGTACTAGTACTCTGGCTTAATAACTGTTTATACAGTAGCAGCAGTTCCGTCGAAAAATAATTCCTGCACTACTAAGTACATTCCAGTAGATATTCTGTTAAATACACATTTTTTGAATGAATTACTTGTCGGCTCCGCTTTTTATTTTCCTTAAATTACTATTACTTTAAAATTTTTGTGTACGTACTTTACTACATTAGAAATTTGCGTTTATTGTCAAAAAAATCAATTTCACCGTTCATCACGCCATTTAATAGTTTTGACGGTACAAAAATAGCAGTCGCGCAAATCTGTCTTCAACACTGATGGAGACGGTTAAGACAGTTTCCATAATCCTTTTTTTTTATTTATTTATTTTTTTGCGATGTTCAAAATATTTATGAAGTTGAAAAACAATGCTGTGGAACATTAGGGAAATAATGCTGTCTTCAACATTAGGAGGCTTTCAGATTTGAGGCTTATTCTGGGAGGATATCAATTTCATTTCTTTCCTTTGTGGTAATTGGACATAAATCATCACATATCTACTTCCGCCCCCAAAATAAATTTGAAATCTTATTTTGGGGGAGGGGACAGTCCCTCCACTTCCAAGATTGAAGGGGACTTGTCCACCTCATCTCACCACCATTTGCGCAGTGAAAATAGAACAAAATTCTGAGCTAGTTAAAAAATTGAAATTTGAAGATGTCGTACTACAACTAAATGGACTTGACGGGCTACTGCTGTTATTATTCTAAAATTTTAAAGAGAGGTGCGAAACTGTGCTGAGGTGTGGAACTGATCAAATGTTGACTAATGATATTCCGCAATTATAAATTGTAAGTGTGATTATTTTTTGAAGAATGGTGGATTGCAGTGCACACTTTCCCTCAGTACCGCGCCCACCCTCATTTACCCGCCCTAACTGAAATGCAAGATAAATGTAGCCTTTTGTCTTTCTTAAATAACATGTTAATTGGTTTTAAGTCCGTATTTATTAATTGCCTAAAATCGATAGAAGAAAATGAATAAACCAGGAGAAAGAGAAAGAAAGAGAAAGAGAAGGAGAGAATTTGTTTATTGATTTAAGTTCTTGTTAATTTTCCTTTTAACTGTTTGTTTTTCTATAGCTATAGAAAAGTTTTGAAAAGCTGCAGAATAAAACAAAAATGATTTGAAAGAAGAAGAAGGTAAAAAAAAAAAAGAGAGACATTGATGGTAACTTAAGTTCTATTTCGTAACGTAGTTACAAGTTCTTGACTGTTATGGAAAACTTGGAAATTTTATTTCAGATTCAGAAAAAAATGAGAACAGGAGAGAGAAAGGAGGATTATTTAAACGTGTATTGCGGTAGATTTATAGCGTCGAGAAGGATTGCAAAGTGAAAGAAGGAGCAGCTTAGCCATCTCATGATATTTACATAATAGCTACAGACTTACTTCGATTATTGCAGATCATAATTTCATGGCAGAATTTCACTTATAGAGCTTGAAACTCTAATAACTGCAGCTGCGAGATATAACCCTCTTCATATGAACCAAGTATTCCAAGAGGTAAGCATATTTTCCGCAACAGATCAGATTTCAAACCATAAAAAATGTATAAAAACCATAGGAGTCCCATCAGACAGTAAATAGTAAGCAAAAGCAGCATGTTTCTATACTCCGTGCCACGCAAATTGATATATGGTATCAGCCAATAAGCTCGCAGTGTGTTGTTACTAAATCTTCAGGGAGGAATCTTATCATTCATAATTTATTTTGTTCGTTATTTATGGACAATTAAGAATGATTATATTCCTCCCTGAAGGTTTAGTAACAGCGCACTGTGAGCTTATTGGCTGATGCCAAATGCCAATTCGGGTGACGCGGACTATAGTACACAAGTAACTCTACTGTTTATTGGGATGTTCATTACATTATTATGAATAGTGTAAATGAAATTATAAGTAATGTAAAATGAGTTATTTACTTTTTACCTGTAGTCCTGAAGTAAATCAAATGATGCTGACTCACTTTTACCTTCGAATATCCCTATATTTCAGATAAGAGTTTGAAGCAAAAGGAGAATTTTTTTTGTAATTCATGTGCTGCAGATGTACAGTACGAAGCATAGAAAATATTACAAGTTCAAATTACTAACAAACTCTTGCGCCGTGTGTTTATGCATTCAGAAACACATGTCTAGATTGACTGTCTGCTCCTGGTATTCAATCCAACTTCTCCTACTTCTCTCCTTGTCTAAAGCAATGTCTGTGACGTAATATATTCCTTCCATTCAGACGAAAAAAAGGAACTAAGTTTACAAGCTTTATAACTTTAAAACCGCCCTTTTCATTCGTTTGTTCTGAAATGCCTTTGTAAAGCCTGAATAAAAGAAATTTCACAAAAATGTTCCCATAACTTTATAAACGCCTTTATTTGCATTTTCTCCATTCTTCAAACACTACACATCACATCAAGCTAGGAAGATGTTCCTTGTGAAATCTATGGAAATTGTCAATCACGGAGGTAGGTTTTGTGCTTCCCTACGTCTGTAATGCGGGAGCACAGCTCTAAAATCTACTGATAGAAATAACTGTTATTCAATAATTTCATTTTGTTTCCCAGTAATTGCAAGCAAATGTCCAAAGGAAAGTTTCCGAACAGAAGAAGGAAAGTTTCCGAACTGCGGGATCACATCAGGCAGCTGTCGAATTAGGGTGGAGAATTCTTTTTAGAGCATCAGATAATTTGCGAAGGGAGAGAAAGATCTTAAGATCTGGGGAAAAAATCTTGAGCTTCCGACATGGGTTTCGAACCACGAACCACTTAGCTATCGCACCATGACTTTATCCATTCAACCACGTAAACCTCTGTGCAGTAATTCATATAGCTTAGTTACAGGGTGCATAATGAACTTCCCCTCGTTCAAGAGCACTGTTTAAGGCCGTAAAAGTTTGACTACTGAGTTAATTGAATTTTCCAAATATTCAGACACAAAACCCCTTTAGCAAAGCTCTAGTAAAAAATGAAACAAATCGTCGTAAGCGGCCCTATTTTGCTCATATTTCATACATCAATATTTCATTAACAATACAGTATAATACGGTGCAATATGTAATATAATATAATATCGTGTAACCCTTTTCTCTGGGAAATTTCAAAAGGAATAATTTACTTTTGGGAGTGGGTTTTCTCGTACGATTTTCTCAGAAATGACTCAGGTGATTGTGTTCATACTCCAGAAATAAATATTTCATTAATAACCCAATAATAGTGAATAAATCATTCCTCATCAAAATATATTCAAGACATAGTTAATCCATAGTTAACTTTGGGAAGAATAACAATTATTTCCTCAAATAGGACTCAGGCGATTTTTTAAAAATATTTTTTTTAAAACAATATTTCATTAATAGCACTAATATGGCATAACATATTTCTTATTAAAAGTTCAGAAGGGATAGATTACTTTTCGGGGGGAAATTTCTTTTGAAGAAATTTTCGTAAGATGCCTTGCGATTTTGTTCGTATTTCACAAATAAATGTTTCAGTAATATTAACAGCATATCACGATTTAGTTTTAAAATTAGAGCGAGAAAGGTTAGCAAGTTTCCCGTACCTTTTGTTTCCCTTGCTCTGAGAAATGATATTTTTCTTTGTAAATATTGTAATATTTCTTTTTTAGAGTCAATAATATTCCGGGTTTAAGTCTTAAGTAATTTTATTATAAAATAATTCTTTATAGAATAAATTACACAGTTCTTTTGTAATATGCAAAATGAGTGTTCTGAATGTGAATGTTTGTCTTTAGCCTTGAGTGACCTCAGATGATGAAGGATAGAATTAGTCTTGTAGGGGAATCCCTTTATTCATGGCAGCCTCCAGGATGTCTGTAGCGACTAAAGATACGGTTTTATAGTGAACCTCCTTTGCTCATAGTAGCCTCCAGAGGTTCGGTTGTGATTAGGAATTCCCTTAGCTCATGGGAGTCCCCACGGATTTGGTAAGTTGAGAACTTCTTTGTCCAGTGCGACCTCAGGAGCGAGTAGTGGTCAACTGATAATTTGGATTCCATCGCGTCGGCTTCATATCTTCCCGCTTTCTTCCATATCATCTGCTTTATAAGCAATACCATGTGTTTTACAATTATAACATGTACTTCAAGAAGTAATACATATTGAAAGGTGTGGATCCTTAGAATATAATAATTTCTTCGACAAGAAGCCAGATATGTGTTGTCATAGTACATTTAATTGTAAAGATTCATAACGTAGTTGTAAATTATTTCGATTCATAAACACATAAGTATGTCCCATGGTACCCCTTCTTTGTAATACCAATAATAAGGTTTCTTTTCTTAATTCAACCTGTGTGTGTTCACCTATAACTTGACATACGTGCACCAATTCTGATCATGTTTTACAAGAGCACTCTTTCTGGGTGGTCCCATTTAAGTTTCTTTAGGACTTGATGGCTATTTTTTGGAGCTAAACTATGAAACGCATAAGCGGATGCTAGATTAGTTACGGCAACGTAACATGTTCATAAGCTACTATAAATTCGTTGGTGTAATTATGGTTGCATAACATCATTGGGGTTGTACTGCAAAGTTTCGGAACACAGTAACATCATAAAAAGCGGGTTACGTGTGTGAAGCCGTTTAAGATTTCTTTCTTTTTTAAGGTTTTATACTATTATTTTAGCTCTGGCAGCACGTAATCTAATACTAAACAAGAATCCATAAAATATTATTTTAGATTAGTTACATGACTGTAGAAGTTCCAAGTTTGTCACGGTGTGCTTCAGACTTTATTTATTTTCTGGAGACGCGGTGGCTCAGTGGTAGAGCGTTCACCTCCGCTGCTTGGAGTCCCTGGTTCGATCCCAGCTCGCGCCGTGTGGACTTCGTGGTGGACAAATACCGTGCTCGTGGGTTTTCTCGGGGTTCTTCCGTTTCCTCCCACTTTCTTCACTCCACTATTTCATTCATTTCTCATCATCACCGTCACCATGAGCATAGCAGGCATAACCATGGGATGTAAAACTTAAAGATTTCATTTCATTTCATTTAAAGATTTCGTTTCATTTCATTTATTTATTTTCTATGTAAGTACACGTACTATTTTTCTATGGAGTTATTTTAATTCGTGCTCTTCTCTGATAAAGTGTTTAAAATTATAACACAGAATCCAATATTTCTCATTTCACTTTTGACATCCTGTCGCCCGTTGTTTTATATTTTGAACTTTTCCTTGGTATTCAAGGGAATTCTATTCTAAATCCTTGTATTTTTGTGAATCATAATTCTATGTATATTTGTTCCATAATAATCTTAAACTAATACATTTTTTAAAGAAAACATTTAGTTGGCAAAACAACAACAACAGCAAATGTATTTCGTAATTCTTCTTCAATTCTTCTGATTCTGCCACTTCTTTGTTCTGTTAAGCGTCTATCGTGCCAATCAGTTACTTATTGGCAAGGAAGAGAAAGAGAGAGAAAGATCGTGATTGATGTCGCTGTCAGTCCAATGATCAGATTTTTCTTTTTTCTCAGCAATGTTCACACACACTGACATTGGATAAAAATGAAATATGATTTTAGTGCAGATTAAAGTATTAAATAGTGTGCCACGATGTGCCATCAGTTTGTAGCTCAAAATAATCTCTAAAATACCCATGAATGAATGTCACAATATGGGGATTGCTTAACTGTAAAAGTTATGATTGAATTTAAATAAAATTCAAATGTTTCAATTTTGAGAATGACTAGTTGTGGGAAAGGTGAAAGAAAGACAATGGATTAAACTATAAAATGAACGATGAGCACTAGCCTGATATTCCAGTCAAACTGGCGTCGTCCTGGTCATCTGGAATGATGGATGACTTTCTCTGGAGAAACCTGGAAACGCTGGAATCAGTCAACAACTGGATCCCAATCCTGTTGAACTGCTAGGGGTGTCGAGTTCTCTCTTTACGATGTTCTCCTACATCTCCATTCCAATAGTCAGATGTTAAGCTCAAATGAATCTGTGGCGATGAATCAACAGAACGGTATTCCTAAGACATGGAGTTGGTTGTTCTCTAATGGTGCGATATGCTTCTCACTACGATTCTGCACCTATCCAAACCTTGTGGCAAATAGCTCCGTGTGGACGTGTCTTCTGTGGTTTTGCTTAATCGAAAAACGATGACTCTTCGTTCAATCAACTAGGAAATGTCAGGCTAAGGAGAAGGGAACGCGGAAAAGCAAGAAGAAAACTAGTCGTGTTTCTATTGACAAATTCAGAAACGACAATTAACAAATACATGATTATTCAAGCTGTCTAGAAATGTACATCACTAATAAAAGTTTCGTTGCGTTGAAATTTAAGAGTTTATGATTCTGTTGTGGATAAACGTAATTTAATAAAATAATTGAATTTAGCGAATTAAGTTAAGAGTTTACGCAATTATATCTCAATCACTTCACTGTTACTTCAGAATAGTACAATATACTCTCGGCTAAACGAGCCCCGACTATTCGAACCTCCGGGTTATACGAGTTGGTTATGCTTTATAAATATTTATTTTTATTTTCAGCTTAAACGTAATAGTTAAATGTTGAACCTGTTTTTTGTAAGAACTGAAACTAATATATAATTTTCTGAAGTTTCTACTGTAATTCATTGAATTTCATACTGTAATAACCGGATATAAGCACACAGTATTACTGTTATGCTTTAATACAAAACTGTACTCGGCAAAAAAAAAAAAAAAAAAAAACCACTAGATTAATAGTTCCATTTCATGGAAGACAAACAAGTCTTTTCAGCATTGCTTGAGTCTTCTGCCGACCACTCAGCACTGAGACATGAACACATGTTCGTTCCTCTTCTTGCACCTGTAGTACCTGTAACTAAATTTAAATTTAACAGGCCTTATGCAGAGTCGTTTTGACGTATGATTAGCGTTATACTAAAGGCCTGACTACTGCAGCAAACATGTTAGTCGAACTCTTTAGTACGTCACTAATCACGCGTCAGAACAATTCTACGTAAGGCCCAGTGTTTCTAAAGTTAAGCGTTGCTTTTCTTTAGAATTGTTTTTTTCTTTAAAATCATTTTCCTATAGACTCAATACTCAATGTATCTATATATGTATAAATATGAAAGTCACTATGTTTGGGACTTCCCATTGCTTGAACCACCCGATCGATCTTGATCAAATTTTCAACAGATGAGGTACGGACCTGGAAATGTTTTTATCATTTCACTTTGACGGTACAATGTAGGGAGGGGGAGGAGGAAATATACAAAAATAAATAAAACAATAAATTTTGAACCACAGGACCAGTCTCGATCAAATTTGCAACATGTATGAAGTTCGAGCCTGGAATGGTTTATATCATTTCATTTTGACGGTGCTACTTAGGGGAGGGAGGAGAGATTTTAAAATAACTGATATTAGTGTCGAATGCATAGTTCTTGGGATTGCTGAGATAAACAGTGACAGTTTCGATGCCGTTTAAATCCAAATTCAGCCCCACAACTTGTGAGAGGGAGATATATTTTAAAAAAAATGATCGTAAATGACCGATAATTGTGTCGAGTCCATAGCTTTCGGAGTCGTTGAGACAAATAGTGACACTTCCGATACCGTTTAAATGCAAATTCATCCCTTTATGATCCAAAATGAAACGTGTTCTCCCTATGAGTAGGACCGGTATTCTGCTGATTGATAATAAGGATGTCATTTATTTGTTCAGAAAGGTTTACTTATATGCTAACCTCAAAATGGATTTCACCCTTCGTATTATCCGAGGTAGCCTCAGTCCCGATGATGTCGGATAATCGTGAGTATACTGTATCTGCAAAAAACCTTTTTATCACAACATTTTAAAACGATTTAAACAATTGCAAAATTACGTAACATTTTTTACTGTATAACACAATTTTTTTTTAAAAAAAATTCGAAGACGATATATATAGCGAGCTGAACAAAATATGAGGGAATGTAAATTCTCATGCGAAGTTTTTGAGAAAATATTGAAAAACGATTCAATCTTCGTAAACCTAAAAAATATGATACTGGGAGATTACCACGCTTCCTATTAAGATGAAACTCAGATTAAAGTAATCAAGTTTTCTGTTATGGGACATGCAAAACGACAGTGTGTATAGTATGGTTAATGAAATGTAGCCAAACATTAGCGATAAACTTTTATACAGGGTGGTCCGGTAGCGGGCGTACCAGCTTTAGTTTCAACAGTATAGTGTTAGTTATGGTAGAATTTCTGTATAGTTACCTTGAAGTCTTAAGAGTTTTAAGAATTATAAACATCGGTATGATCACCATCCACGTCGTAACACAGTTGAATTCTGCGCCAAGTTCTCGCAGATATTTTGTGGAGATACTCCGGAGTCACGAGCATGAAGGCGTGTTCCACAGCTGCTCGTAATTCCTGTGTTGTGTGATTATCGAGTGTTTCTTACTTGTTGCTTTATGGTGAAGATGCACAACCTCTTCCAATCCAGCGACCCAGAAAATATCTGATTCAGGTAATTGCGCACTTGAATCGAAATAACTGTTATCAAGCAGAAAACAAATGAACATGGTTAGCAATGTTGCCAGCAATGTGGGTAAAATCTAAAACCGTCAGAAAACACCAATTAGGGGTACGCCCACTTCCGGACCACGCTGTACTTTAATTTTTTTTCGTAACTGTAGTATTATTATCCAGTAATGAAACACGCGCCAATCGACAGGTGACATCAAACTGAACATCGTGACATGCCTGAAATAAATAAAGATTCCTATCCAAAGATAGGCAGGCCGTAGAGGCAACATCATAGCAACCTCACGGCCTTCTTCTCTGAGGGCATGAGCATTCATTTATTGGTAATATCATTGTGGGATGAGTATTAGGATTTATTTATTGGTATATTTATCTGAATAAGTATGCAGAAGAAGGTGACCTGAGCATGGTATGTAATTTATATGATGAAATAAAGTGCAGTAAAACAACACAAGGATATATGGTGTTAGTTGCGAAGACAGTATTAATCTTCTGCTCTGGAGCTACTCACCCCTGTTAGTTAGAAAACAAAACAGTGCATTGATGAAATTATGTGCAATGGATGTATAGATGGTGATAATGTAAACAAGAACGGGGGTTATAGTGAGTGGATGGTGATAATATATACGAGAACGGGGTTTATAGTGAGTGGATGGTAATAATATATACGAGAACGGGTTTGATTGATTGATTTTGAGTTTTACGTCCCGTTCAGCAGCGAGGCTATATGAGACGTGGACCTACTGATTAACGTGGAATCCGAACCACATGAGCTCCCGCCGGGAATCGAACCCGGGTCTCCCACGCCAAAGGCGCGTACGCTAACCGCTTAGCCACGGAGGAGCTCATATACGAGAACGGGGTTTATAGTGAGTGGATGGTAATAATATATATACAAGAACGGGGTTTATAGTGAGTCGATGGTGATAATATATACGAGAACGGGATTTATAGTGAGTAGATTGTGATAATAACGGGGATTATACGGGTCTTTTTATGGTTACACACATACCGCTTATAATATTATTTTCACACGATTATGTATAAGGAAAGATGTGTTCTTCTAGAGCCGTAAACTTTAGATGAATAGGATATTGTCTGCACTGTAGCTAATCTGTTCCATTTAACTCTACAAGTTCTTTATATGTCTAACATATCAGTCTCCTTTTTTTTATTTTATCTTGAATCGATTCCTTTGGATCTCCCACGATTTCATCCGACATCCATTGTCCTTTTCGTTGTAACATCCTCTACTTCCACCCTTACCCCACTTCCCTCTTCCATCTTGACGACGGCCACACAATGTCGCTGAAACTTCCTTTCTATAGCTTCTTCGTTTGACCTCCTCTTCCACCAATTTTTTCCTAAAGAAAGATTAAAAAAAGACGGGCCTTTTTACTGGAGAGCAGCCAACGTTTTACATAAGAAAACCTTAATTGTTTCTACAGAGTTAAAAGATGGGAAACATAAGGGAAGCTTCGTATCTTTGGTATAGGTAAAGATGGTTGAGTTGAGAGAGATAAAACAGGTAATTTTAATATACTAAGTTCGCTCTGAAGTAGCAAACAAATTAAAGAAATTGCCTTGGATCATTTAACGTATAGGGAAAAGCATAGGACAGGGTTTCTCAGCATAAGGGTCGCGACCACTATGGGGGTTTGCTAGAGGGTTTTATGGTGGTCACAAAGATAAGCGGAAGAGATAAATATAATTAGAATCTAACACTGGAAAATATTTTTACATATTATTTTGAATTTTGTTCTGATAGGCATATTTTTTTACAACAAAAAATAAGTCTCTGCACCTATTGAAAATGTTTAGTAGTTTTTTAAAAATCAACTTAAATGAAAGAGGTACGATATGAAACTAACAAGAACTGCATATTGAAATACCAGAAAAATACAAATGCAAGAAAATCTGCCTATTGAGATACAATTTAAATTGAAACGTAATGAGATACTTGAGCTTGGTGTGACTTCACTAGTGCGGTAATGTCCAGTTCAAACTTCGTGACGCACATTATCAAATCATTTAAATTACTCAACAACTTTTTAAACAACTGTCCAAGTTTGCTTTTTAACCAACATTAGAAATCACTTTATTTTTTTTTATCATATGACCCAAAATTAAGGGAGTTCTGAAGTTTTAAAATTTTCAAACGGTCTCCATTTTGAAACGGTATGACGGATCGGATTCGATATTTGTAATATGAATGATGTGACCGAATTTGGTTTTAATCCATTCGCTTTTAGTGTCCACTATATACAAGAAATGGATTCTACTATTATAGAAATAAATGGATATCGTGACATCTCCGCAATAGGTGTATATTAAAAATTCCACACAAGCTTATTACAAACCAGATATTACAACGGGGTCGCTGTGAAGAGGATATCATAAAATGGGGGTCGTGATAGGAATTAGATTGAGAACCACTGGCATAGGATGTGCTATATTATTCTTCGTACAGTAAATGTCTCAAAGGAATTGGTGTCTTTTGTTTTTATACGTAAAAGGTACATTAATTAAATTTTTCCTTTAAGCCTATAAGCGTGGAGTGATGGAGTGCTCTACAGAACATACTCGACTGGTTGACACTTAATGGGGACATCAGCATCGGGGCTATTTGCCTCCGTCACAGTCAACGCGACTGCTCAAAAGCGGATTGCCTAAAATAAAAGTTAAAAATGAATATAGTAAAATATAAGGAAAAAATTGCTGCAAATTAGAAATACGGTGTAAAATAATAAATATATGAGAATAAAAAAATATGACAGTAACGACAAATATTAAATTGATAACGATAATAATAATAAATAGTAATGGTAACAATTGAGAAATATATAAAGTTAATAATAAATAGTAATAATAGTAACAATAAATAAAATAAATAACAAAACTAATTAGTAATAATAGAAACAAAATTTAAGTTTGATACGAACCTTACCACGTGGGCCGATCACTGTCCACTTAGTATCTATCGTCTCCCAGCATATCAGATTTAAAAGAAACTGCAGGTGGCTTACGAACAGGTGTGATTTTGCTGTTTTCGTGGGAAAGAACCGTATGATTGGGCTGGTATATATTGGCGTATATACTGGCTATATTTTAGGCTGGCCATAGTGACTGGCGATGAGCTGGAGTTCGGCGAAGTCCACCAAAAACACACATAGGGTTTTGGGGGGTTCGCTAGTCCATGCGATTGGGGTCTGAATTTCTGGACTTTTCTCGGGAACAAGATCAGTTTGGACGGAAACGCCGGACGTCTGAGTTGCAACAGATTTACAAGAAGCAACTGCAACAGTAGCAAAGGACACAGAAAATGACGCTTAAAATCGGCAGCAGAGATATCCTCAACAACCATGAGTTCTCGGATACGTTTCTAACGCTGAAAGGCTGGACAGTCTCCACACCAAGCAGAATGCTCTTCCTTGCAGTTGACACAAAAGGACTTGGTTGCTTTACAGGGTTTCGCAACCATTACAGTCCTGGCTGCAATTCGCACAAAGAGCAGCACGCGCATCGCACGACGTGCTGGTTTGCCCGAAGTATTGACATGTGAAACAGCGCAGGGGACTCGGAATATAAGAACAGACCTTACGTCGGTAATAACAGGCCTTCACGCAGTCCGGAAGTGTAGGCAAACTGAAAGTAAGAATCAGTGACTGAGTAGCAACGAGTTCACTTGAACTTTTCACTTTTTGAGGCGAGCTACCTCTATAACATGTTGGTCAGGCAGCTCCGATTTAGTCTCCTCCTTGGTGACATTTAAGAGGTTCCAACACGCTATCACACTGCGAGATACGTTCAGTAGACGATTGGGTTCTACAGACACGTTTACTGGTCGAATGGGCGCTAATTTGAGTAGGTTTGCTGTTTGCTTCTCGTCAATCGTTTTCACCAGTAAAGTGCCATTCCGTAATTTCTTGATATCTTTAACCTGCCCGGCGTTATAAGTAATTACTTTATTAATAAGGAAAGGGGACAAGCCCTTATTCGCATTCAGATAGTTACCTTCAGCATGGGCACTATGAGCATCTTTAGCTGTAATTACAAGATATCGGCGGGGGCGCGGGGGCTCAGTGGTAGAGCGTTCACCTTCGATGCTTGGGGTCCCTGGTTCGATCCCAGCCGTGTGGACTTTGTGGTAAATAAACACCGTGCTCGTGGGTTTCCCCGGGGTTTTCCCGTTTCCTCCCACTTTCTTCATTCTACAATTCCATTCATTTCTCATCATCACCGTCTCTTTTAGCCTAACTGGCATAACCGTGGGACGTAAAACTTAAAGATTTCATTTCATTTTTCAAGATATCGGACTACAGGTGTAGCTATATTTCCTTTTCCACACTATCTAAAACTTGAGAGTTTGTCTCGCTCTTGCTTGTTTTGGGCATTTTACGAGAGAGGAGCCCGGGCCCGACTTTAAAGATCTTTTAGTATCCATAAAATGTTATTAAATACACATTTATAAATAGAAAATTTGTGACAACTTCACACCGGGGCGCTCTCTAGGAGAACTTAAGCTACTACCCTTGCTATCTCATAAGCTCGCCCTCATCTTAGGATCAGTCGTGGGTCAACACAGTCAAGGGGAATGGGGATGTAAGAAAACCATTCCCGTCGACATAAACTCATGGCCCCCGCAAATAAAGAGGAGAAGCGAGAAAAAAACTTGTTAAAAACAAAATACAGACCCCATAAGGGAGTAAGTGTGGATTTGTTTTTTTATCGTTTTGAGCTTTTAGTCTTTTTCCTTTCTGTTTTTACTTTTTATATGTTCAAAGACTTGAACACCGGACAACACGAACACTGTACGCCCATAACAGCAGGCCAGAATGGTTGCATGTCCAACCCAGGTTACACTTTCCAAGACTCCCACTAATCATCCACGAGTCCTATAGTGGTATTCGCGGCCGCGAGGGCGTGCGAGAACATGCAGATGAAGGGTGATACATATAAAGGGCGTTAGGAAAGTTTTGCAATACGATTTATTTCTTATACTTTTTTAAAGTATTTTCCACAACACATTACACATTTTACCAGTCTTGAAAGAAACTCTGCCATCTTTCGGCAAAGTTCTGGGCACATTCATCGTCCGAAGCCTTTAGTAGGGCGTCATGACTTGTAAAACGCCTTCCTTTCAGTTTGGTCTTCACATGTGGGAACAAAGCGAAGTAACAGGGAGCGGGATCTGGACTGAGTATAGGGTGCTCTAACAGTTTGAGTCCAGTGCTGGGCAATTACTCTGAGCAAATTTTTGAACGGTGCGCTGGAGCGTTGGTGTGGTGAAGAAACCATTTGTCCATCTTTGAGTTTGGGCGCGACTTTTTGAGAGCTGTAAGAACTTTAGGCAGATATTCCTCGGTATACCACTTTCCTGTGACTGTCTTCTGTGTTTCTAAGACAAGTAGCTCGACAATTCCTCGCACACTAAAAATACCACCACCATTCTCTTCTTCACTGATGTGAACTTTCGAACAGCCACGGTTGTCTCCTCATCTTCGAACACCCAAACTTTGTTTTGAGCCTTGGTCGGGACGTCATAGTAATAGAGACAAGTTTCGTCACCTGTTACAATACTGTTCACAGGGGAAGATTTTCCATTTTTAATTTGTTTTTTAACATTTCACGGCACCATGAAACACGGTGTGCCATCTGTTCGTCGGTCAAGTCAAGTGGTACCCAAAGGATACAAAGATTTCTAACTCGAAGGTGATCGCGGAAAATAGCATTGCTGGTGCATTGATGCGCAAACATATCTCTGTTTGATGCTATTTCACCAGTCTCTCTCTCTCTCTCTCTCAAGCATTTTTCTTACTGCAGCAATGTTGTTTTTGTTCAGTCACAGATAAAGATAGCCGACCTGACCTTGGAGCGTTCTCAAGGCTGAAATTTCCTTTTCGAAACTGTCGGTACCACCTAAATGTCGTTGTACGATGAGGATAATCCTCTCCAAGCACAGGAGTCATTTCCTCTAAACACTTATCAACACTTAAACCACGTGCAAAATTGTAACGCAAAATTGCCCGTATTCAATTTTCGACCACGGCAACGACATCACCTATTTTCACTAACAGATGAAAATCAACTAACACTGAAACGATGACTAGAGCTTCTACAGTGCACGTTTGAATATGTCTAAACACGTGCTAAGTTTCAAACTCCTGTGATGATCCATTCTGTTCTATTGCAAAACTTTCCTAGTGCCCTTTGTATATGAAAAAATGAAGCCGCCCTCTCAGCTCCACCCCTCCCCGACAATGACGCTTCACTACATGGAGGGAGAAGAACATACACTCAATGATTTCCAATGAAAATAAAACTGATTTAATTGATGGTTTTATTTCAGTGAGGTCACTTCGCTAAAGTTACCCTCACTTTAAAAACAATGATGAATAACAAACGCATAGAAAACTGAGCCAGGTTGAATCTACAAAAGACTACTAAATACACTAATAATCGAACATTTCCGAACATTTTACTTTAGAACAGAAATTTGTACGTGCAGTTTTTATCACCAAAATTACTGGACATCCAAATTTATACACTATATGAAAAGTTTATAAAACAATATTGTCAATCATACAATAGTAATTTGATGATACCATCTAGCTTATTTCTTACATTTCTTTTATATTCTTCGCAGTTTTTACGTTACCTACTAAAATTTAAAAGAGAGGTGATAAGATTAGTGAAGTCCCCACAAGGGTTCGATGTTTTGGTTCTCTCACTGTAAAAATATACCCACAATTATGTAGTAATTGTCAAATTAGAAAGAAACTGTGCTAATTTGAAATCATACATGATTGAGAATATACCTGTACACAGACAAAGTTAGTTACTGGCTCATAGACACAAAGTCATCAACCACAATTAAAGAAAGCAAAGTGAAATTTAGTATATGCAGAATTGACAAAAGTTTGACAAAAGACACAAAGAATAAATCTTATTGACCAAAACTTTCATGTAAATTTATTACAGTTATTATAATTAAGTAGTTCATTACCTCTGTGAATTTTAGCTGTACTATGCGCAACTGAAGTCGAACTTCTCTTGAGAAAGGTTTTTTAATGCCATCGTGTGTTTGTTAGAGAATATGGATTCGGGTTGAGACAAAGTAGCTTCCTTATTTATTTTAACATTTTACATATTTTAAGATCATGTTTATTAAAAATTGGTAACTAATATCAATGATAGTTTAAGTACCATATTCTTGCAAAAACAAACGACCCATTTTCAGATCTTTGCTTTGAAATTAAGATATCAAGCTGCCAAAAGTGACTCTAATTTACTTGTCATGGTTTCAGTTAAGAATAAACTTACAGGTATTTTCATAAGATATGTGGGTGATAGCAAATCATAGCCGTCTTCTGCTCAGTGTACTTTGATAATGCTCGAACTAATTCCACTGTATTTACCTTACCATTAAAGACATTCATCACAAACATATTTACTCGTGATGAATGATAAGGATAGACACAAGATCTCCACGGAGAGCCTCTCCAGTGGCGCACGGTGACCCGAGAAGTGACCACAACACTGTCGGGACCGTCGATCGGTTTCTCGACTCCTGTTCGAACACGCCTCACTTTGTGACATCGAAACTAACGTATTCGTGACCTACAAAGCCTACCGTTTCTTTGCATACCCTTATCGATCCTGGTACTCACTGGTCAAGAAAGTAGGAAGTCAACAATGCATTGGGTGGAGATGCCCTTTACCACTTCCACTTTCAATATTAATTTTCATATATCAGATACGGAAGATATAGAAAGAATTGGCTTTTCGATCTGGCTTCAGTGTCCTAAAAAAATCTCTGACTTGCCTCGATATTACACTGATTCCCAACCTGTGGGTGCCCTCCTGAATGTGTGAGGATCAAGCAAGAGTGACAAAAACTACTGACTGAAATAAACTGCATCTGAAATCGTAAACGAGTCAGACAGAAAACACATATGACCAACAAAGGTGAATATGTGTGCAAGACCTACGTAGGTAGCGCCAGGTAAACATACCTGTGAACCACTGCTTTATTACAGCTGGAACATACAGACCGATTGTTTCCGATTTCAATGCCGAATTCAAATAGTGTGGAAGTTTATCGTAGTTTCATAATGAGAGATGAAACTCACTTGTTCGTTCATAAGAATCTGATTTTATACATAAAAGAATATTGGTAACCATTGTCATTTTTGTTTAATGCCTATGGACAGACGAACGGTCGAATGTAAAGAGTTGTTATAGGACATTTCCTTATCTACTTAGAGAATCCTAAAATGAAAGAATGTTTAAAAAAATTAACTTTTCGAAAAAGGAAAGAAAGAAAATTTAGAGCTTTTATTCAGTAGATAACTAATGTGAATATTTCATTTCAATTTAAGATTTGTGTCATTGAAATTCTCTAACTAGAAAAGACTAAAGATAAATAATCTATGTTCATAATATGAAGAATATCCTGTGATATATATATATAATATTACTTTCATTTTCCATTGGCGTTAATTGCTTCTCTAAAGTCATAAAAGAGATACATATATTTAATTAATTGCTATCGAAGAAAGATTCCGGAACTAAAGTTTTGGATGTAACGAAGCAAAAGATTTGAAACAAAAGAATATCTCAACTCAGGAAGTAATTAGTCAAAGAAAAAAAAAAGAATAACTTCATAATAAAATACTTTCATTTTCTTCAATCGTTACACAAAGAAATGAGAGTAATAATTCAATGCACTTTTCTTGGTGTTTAATTAAAACGAGATAGAGATATGATTAATTTTACCTGGAACCTTCATCTAATTAGCAAGAAACACAAAACTTCTTAGGAATTCATTCTTGTTCAGTAAGATTTCATGATATATATATATATATATATACTCAAAATATTATCACCGAACTTTGGAACGGTATTGGATGTAATAAATTAAAGAAAAAGAATATATTAAAACTTAGGTCGTAAAATGAGTGATTTCACAACTATGTGCAATATAATCTACCGGAAGATCGAGAACATTTCTTATTCACTTTAGGTTAAAACCTGAAATTTGTCTAAGGCGAATTGGAACATTGTATAGGAACTATCTAAGCGTAAAAACCGAGTTCGTATTTCATGATTTATGGTATTTGAATGACTAGTATTAAAGGACAATTAGCATACAGTACTTGCTTTTTTTCCTGAAGAGGGCAGCACTGGAACTTTTAAAAAGTAGGCTGCAGTGCCAAAGTTCTTGGAGAGATAACTGGAAACAAACCATTGTTTAAGATGCTTCTGTGGGGAAAACAAAGGTGAGAGAGTTATTATCACTATATAGATGTTTCAGTCGTAGTTGATGGTTTTAGTGACATAGGCTTCGAGACTATCTCTGCTTGGGATGAAACGATCTATGCTTTCTACATGGATTATTATCCTATTGCTCACCGTTTTCTGAGTTGGTTGCGAATCATCAATGTGTGACCAGTTTTCTGAACAAGATGAAATATTTTAGTGATGCGTGAGGGGCGGCTGGTGAATCTAAAATTGCTTCTTGGTCTTCTTGATCATAACTGCTTTGAGAGAAGAGCGAAACAGGTTCCATTCAATATATTCAAGCGATTCTCGGTATTCCACCAGAAACATTTCTGAGAGTTATGAGAGAGGGCATAGAAAGACACCATATTGAATATAACATAATATAATATTATGTACTAATATAATATTGAATAGGAGGAATCTACAATCATACTAGATGTGACGGCCCTACACATCTATTAAGCTTGTTTTTTTCAAACCCTCAAAAACAGTAGCAAACATCACTTCCAAGAGTGTTACTCCTCAAGGGAAACGCCACAAAGTCGACGTCTCACAAACTGCACTCCACCCTACTTCCTCCTAGGATCTTTATCAAACTTGAGCACCTCGCCAAAGAATGTTATCAATGTCCAGTTTACTACCGCTGCAGTGACATTCAACGCAAGAATCTTCACTGTGTGCTACCTCTTAATAAGAACTTTTGTGTCACCTGGAAGAAAACTGGCTATCATACTGGTGCTAGCAACTGTCGGTTATGACTATTTTATGCAGGCGCTCTCAAAAGACCGAGAAAAATGTCTATGAATCCAGTATGTTTTCAGCTGATCCAGAACGACCCTTTTCCGGACAAGCTTGGCACACTAATGAGACTCCTATCGCTCAGAAGACCCGAAGCCATATAACCAACCAACAACGGACCCTACAGTGGATCTTACTGAAGCATACGAAGACCAAAGTGAGACAACATTAAAATTCTCACCAAAAATATCGTAACTTGGATCATCCACATTCTCACCAGAAGTTTTCCCGATGGGGACCTCATTAAGAAGAAAATTTTAAACTACATCAAGCTTTCTCAAACTCCAGTAGAATATCCTTATCTCAGACAAGGGTGACTTTTTGTAACCTTTAGCAATACAGATGCCAATTTTCCATCGAAATAAGAATCATGGCTTTTAAACAAAATCCAAAAAATTCAAACACAAGGGAAACCAGGCATTACCAGCGGGTTCCATCAACACGTTCACTACAGTACTATTTCTGCGAACAACCAATCACGGCCTGGGTTTTGTTTTGAAGCTTCCATTTGACAACAATGACTAAACGGTTTCTGGCTCAAAAACAAATCGTAACGTTGCACCACCTCTCTTACTCTCCAGACCTGTATGAGACATTATTATTTTTCAGGGTGAAGTTGCAACTAAAAGTTGAAAAATTCGATACCACCAAGCAGATTCATAAAGCTGTGATCGATTAACTGAACAATTCCAGCAGAAAAATATTCCAAAGCCGTAAAAGAAAAACTTAGAAATATGTGTTCAGCAGTATATTGCTTCAAGTAGAGCCTATTTTGAATAAACAAACTTAAAAATGATAGTGACCTTTTTAATTCTTATTCCAATGGCCCTAATCAGAAAACATGTGAACCGCACTATGTATATATAGGCTGTTAGTGAACTAATACCGACAAACTTTAAGAAGTGATACCAGAAATTAAGGGTTGCTCAGTGGTTAAGCTGTTACCTTACCTTTGGTACGTAGGGTTCCTGATTCGATCTCCGGCCAAGTAGCACCGTGTCAGTGGGTTTTCCCGGAGTACTCCGGTTTCCTCCCACTTTATCATTTCACCAATTCTTCTATAATAATTTACTTGTTTTAATCATTGTCTCTCTCTTAGCCTAAGGACGTAATCATGGGACGTTAAACTGAAAAAAAAAGGCTCCTCACATCAAAATGAGGAAAGAAGTATATGTAAATAGACGGTGAGAAATGGATACGTTCGGAGCTAGGACCATCTAACGTAGGGATAAATACACAGTAGCATATATAGGTACTATTCTGAGCACGAGGAACCACAGAGCTGGCGAGCCCTAACTCCCATGCCGACCCAGTTCGTGTTCAGTGCTGTTAAGGATTAATTATTGTCCAGGTTGGGCGGGGCCTATCCTTCAAGTCCATATATACCTGGAAACAGTTTAAAGTGTACAAAAAAAATCGCCACATGGAATTTTCTCAACTACAGATGATCATCCACACTTATTCACACTATGAGATTTGTTATTTGATATGTTTCATGTTTGGAAATTACTTTGTTAAACACTCATAAATAAATATGCAAAGCTTTAACCCATAATGAAAAGCTCGATATGTACACTAGGGATGACCACAAAGTTCCGATTCCGGTTCGGTAACTGAATCCGAAAATCGGGTTCTGCAATTAGATCTTAGGAACCGCTTCCAGACCTGGATCCGAAAACCCGGTTAGGAACCGCTTCCAGACCTGGATCCCAACCCCCACCCCTAAGAGCCGTAAAGGAGGCACAAAGTTAACCTTTAAAACACTGCGATGAGGACCACGTGCTTGTACCCTCCACGCCTGTTTGATTATGTTCACACATTCCTCCTTACGAGACGACATCGTACATAAATTCAGAACCGGTTCCGGAACCAGATCTCGGTAACTAGTTCCTGATCTGGATACGAGAACCCGGTTCCGGAACGAGATCTTAGGAACAGATTACAGATCTGGATCCGAAAACCCAGTTCCGGAAGCGGATCCGTTCAGAGCCGAAAACCAGTTCCACTAGGAACCAGTTCCGGCCATCCCTAGTTAGAACGGTGTCTGAAGTTTCTATATTTCATTATTTTCTAATGCAGATGCTGTATATTACAAAATGTATTAACATTTTCACTTTTATATTTTCAGGTATGGGATGTTCCCTCTTTTTGTCTTGTATGATATTTGGTACGTCTGCTTCTGTAAGTACTTCCAAATAACTATATATGTAAACAAATTTTAAAAAGTTTCCTTTCCCTTTGAAAGTGTAATAATTATGATATTTTGTCCTTTAGATATTACGATATCTTGACGATTTCTAAAAATTATTTATCCCAGAATTATTCGATTACTTCCATATTAGTATATGTCTTCAAAAAGATATAAATGTCTAAAATCGTAATAATAATAATAAGTATGAATATGCAGTATTTTATTTCCGAAAGCAATATTAATTACAATGTTTTTCGTACATTTCAATATCAACATATTTTTGTCTTTTTTAAAAAATGTTATATTTATTTCGGTAAGACTTTTCTTTCATTTCTATTTCTTAAGCATTTTCATATACTGAAGTGAGTGAATTTCACGGTATGATACAGCGAGAATTTTGTGAGGAAATCATCGTTAGTTGGAGAAACTGAAATTTACTTATTATTATTATTATTATTAATAATAATAATAATAATAATAATAATAATAATAATAATAATATAATGGTAGTAGTAGTAGTAGTATAAAATACTTCCTTTACACGTTTTGAATGATTACATAGCCACACCCAAAGTAAAAGTTCTGTGGACCTGACTCCAGGTCGAAACTTCAAGACGACCAACTGCGTCAATTCTTTTTTATGACGAAAAACTTTTTACATAGGGAGAAACTAGGGATGGCCACAAAGTTCCGGTTCCGGCGGAACCGGTTCCGTGAGGAGCCGATTCTCGGAGATCCGGTTTTCAGAACCGGTTCCAGACCTGGATCCGAAGAACCGGTTCCAGACCTGGATCCGAAAAACCGGTTCCAGAACCGTATCTTCTAGAACCGGATCTGTTCAGACCCGAAAACCGGTTCCACCAGGAACCGGTTCTGGCCATCCCTAGAGAATATACGTAAGACTGCCATACAAAAACAATTTTGTGCAGTGGATCCCAGGGTATGGATTCAATGTATGGTGTTACACAGAATCCAAATTTCGAAATCTCCGGACGAAATACAGTGTCATTTTTTTTAATGGACGAAAAACTTGAGCAATTTTGATAGTGAGGATACGCGTTTTCCTCTTACAAAACACGTCGAATCCATACTCTGGGATTCGGTGCAAACTTTTATTTTTTTGTGTGGCGGCGGCGTTATGACCACGACAGAGTTGTAACCTTCCACTACCGTTGTAAGGATGGTACAGTAGACGTTATACTGTTAATACTTTACAGGCGTCCGTTAGTCCACAAAATAAATCTTGAACGAAAGCGAATTTTCGAATTAGATCGACTACTCTCAGCCAAGTCCGTTAAGGAAGTTTATCCCTCACGATGGCAGCAATCATTCTCTAGCCGCTGACATCTATTGGACGAAATTAGAACTTCAGGAAATATAATTAAATATACGTTTGTCGTGGTCTTCCAGACATTTTTCGTAGAGTTTATTTTTGGTTATCTTTCCTTTTGGCTAAGTATCTAACAAACATGTTTTCTGTGCGCGTAGTCGCGGGATCGATTCCTAGTGGAGGCACAAAGCCTCAAATATAAACTCGAACACATTGGTCCAATCTCACCTTAACTCGTAATTGTCATGTAATATAGCAGTGTATGACGTAAAAAATTATTTTACGGCTGGAAAGACAAGACGATAATGATTGAACCAGATTGAAGTTTAGCTTTCCTTCTTAGCATCGAGATTATACGAAACGTTTACCAACTATTTAAATTTGAACCCTAGCCATGGTAATGCGATCCAATTTGCATTGTACCTTGCGACGGGATGTAAATCTTGTCACAAAGATTGTAACAAATATGTGTTACTCCTAAATGATTCCATCGCTGTGACGTATCTCGAGTTACGCACGGCGATTTAACATTGGAAGAACACTGCAGATACGAGAATGGACCTCAGTAAAGGACGAAGCAAGAAAAGGTGTAAGTAGACTCCAATCTAGATGATATGAACTGTAAACTTAGGTTTATACATGTTGATTACAACTATTATTCAATCTCCCGTTACGTCGTTTATTAATTCCATATCATTTGTCGGCAGTTTATCAAACTACATGTTCTGCTGCATATAATTACATAGTACAAAATCCATAGTATTTCATATCCTCGGTATTTATTCAGTAATTTCCTTAACCATATTTCATATACATATATAGACTTAACAAGCAGAGGGGGCCGCGGTGGCTCAGTGGTAGAGCCTTCACCTCTGGTGCTTGGGGTCCCGGGTTCGATCCCAGCCCCCGCCAAGTGAACTTTGTGGTGGACAAACACCGAGTGCGTGGGTTTTCTCGGGGTTCTCCCGTTTCCTTCCACTTTCTTCATTGCACCATTTCATTCATTTCTCAGTCACCGTCTCCTTTAGGCTAACCGGGATAAGAGTGGGACGTAAAACTCAAAGATTTCATTTCATTTTTAACAAGCAGAACTACATTCATAAGCATTAAATACACGCTTCTTATAAGTTACTAAACAGACATATCGGAGATACATATTTTTGATTGGAGTTCACAGAAATACGACGAAAGTTAATTACTTGGAGCAAAATCAGTTAAAATTAGCAACTCATATTAACGTAATTCGTAGCTACAATCTAAACATTAAACACACGTTGCTTCAAAATTTCTTAAGTATGTCAGAATATCGGGGTTAAATTCCAAAGTTGGGCGTCCGTTTCCAGCAAAATTTTTAAAATTTACAGGAAATATATGGATAATTTGATCGTTTGTGTGCTTGATAATCTATAAGAGTCTCGAAAAATCTGTTTATTTGTTATATATAAGCGGTTATAAACATGGGACTATATGGCGAGCGGAGGGAACTACTTGGCGCAAGGTAACCGAACAGTTGCATTGTGGGAAAGAAACGAGCATTTATGTTACCAATATGGCGAATGTACAAGGGCAATGAACTAGCAGTTTTAACATTTGTGAAGGAATACATTGATAACGAGCAAAATCTTTTAAAAGTTTGTGAAAAGCACGGATTAATGAACCTAATAACAAATTGCAGAAAGTGTGGAAAGGATATAACAGTGAAAAAACTTGACGAAAGCGGACGCCCAACTTCGGAATAAATGCCAAATGACAAACTAAAACAAATAATTATTATTTTCAATAGAATTAGAATAAATTATTGGCGAGTAATCGTCATAAAATTATTTAACTTCTATCTTTTTAAGAATCACGGAGTAAAATCATATCAACAACTTTTTTTTATTTATTAAAAAGAGAACTAAAGTGGCTTTGATTTTTAAGTAATTCTTGGCCAACACCTTGAAACAAGGTGCAGATAAAGTATATGTCGGTCAAACCGAATTTGTGAAAGATCATAATAACCTTATTTAAACATGAATAAACAAAAGAGTTAATCGAAAGAAAAGACAATCTGTAACGTCTCGTTACAAATTTCAAAGATTTCCCACCGGGAATCAAACCCAGGATCTCATGAGCCAAATTTTTATGCACTAGCTACGTACTGCACTAGCCGTGGAAACAGAAGGGATATTAACAACTAAACTCTGGTAAAAAAAAATGAAATATTTAAGTTTTACGTCCCACGATTATGCCGGCTAGGCTTAACGAGACAGTGAGGATGAGAAATGAATGAAATAGTGGACTGAAGAAAGTGAGAGGAAACGGGAGAACACCGAGGAAACCCACGCACACGGTGTTTGTCAACCACAAAGTTCACTTGGCGTGACCTGTGATAGAACCCAGGACCCCATGCACGAGACACGAAGGCTCTACCACTGAGCCACTGCGGCCCTTAACTCTGGTAAAGTTAATAAAGAGAATAACGCAAAATTAAAGGCTAATGAATATTTTATAGTAAGAAAATTGGTATATCTTTTAAAGTAGGCAACCAACAATGCTTTGTTGCTGAATAGGTCGTACAGAACCTAGGAAATCTCTTGAATTTTAAGTTATATAATGCGTAAAGTCCCGTTATCAGAGAAGATGTTAATACATTGACTTCATTAACGAAGTCGACAATCAGTCTACTTATCTACTTTAAAAAATAGAACTCAAACATTCGTTAAAAAAAGAATTATCGTGTGAAATATGGATATAAGAGGTGTGGAATATGGATAACCATCGTTAAATTCAGCATCATCCGTGAGAATGGTAATGGATATACTCAGTTAACGAGCTCGACTGAAGTTATCGCTGTAAATTTCTATTGCAAAAAAAAAAAGGAGTTTCGAAGTTAGCTTTTGTTCAAAGGATTATCATGTGGAGTAACGGACGTACGTACGTACTAACAGTACAGTCTTATAAATCCCACTAGCGTTTTCCTAATAAGTACAGAAAAGGAGGTGAAGTAATGAAGTAGGGGAATAAAATAAAATAAACGTTGGAAGTGTATGAGTAGCTATAATTCACAAGTAACGCATCTACAAATCCATCGACTACGGAATCGATGTGTGTATGTGTTTACCTGGCACCACTGTCTTCTATGAACGTTAGATTTTTTGTTTGCTCCTTGTTCTTTCTGTGTGATGTGTATAATGCTATCATTCTCCGTAAACAATAGCCTTCTGCCAACGATTAGCGAACCCTCCTACATAAAACACTGCTGTATCACTCCGCCGAAATTTTAGGGGGCTACGGTGGCAGAGCGTTCACCTCCGGTGCTTGGGGTCCCTGGTTCGATCCCAGTTCGCGCCGTGTGGACTTTGTGGTGAACAAACACCATGCTCGTGGGTTTTCCAGGGGTTCTCCCGTTTCCTCCCACTTTCTTCATTCCACCATTTCATTCATTTCTTATCATCACCGTCTCCTTAAGCACTAGCCGGTGTCACAAGGATTTTTTTACCCCTGGAAATTTTACCCCCTGGAAATCTTTTCCCCCTTGTCAGTTTCTGGTAACTTCAAAGGAAAAGTCAGAAGTCACATTAAAAATTCATATCATTGAATGTGATCTCTCAGTGTATGCACTCACTTTGGCTACGATGACTTTAAATCCGAAGATTTGGTTGGGTGGAAAGTAACTTCCTATTTTGATCTGTAAATTTCTATTGATGTTATATGTAGATAGGGATGATATGAAAATTTTAGTCCACTTTGAACTTTCAAACTCAAACCAAAACGCAACAAAAATAATCTACTGCAAGCAACTTGAGCGGGTTGTCAGCCATGGAAGAAAAACTGCCATTTTTGGCTTCAAGACGAAAAGGGTTATTCCATCTTCCTCCAACTCTCATCCACAAACAACGAGGATGACATTACAAGGGCTGGACGAGCTTGAATGGGGGAAACAATGCAGCACCATCATATTCGCCGGACATTGTCCCTATCAGATTTTCATTTATTCTGTAGTCTTCGAAATCATTTGTGTGACAAATATGGATTTCATGGACAAGATCAAAACTGTACTGGAGAATTATTTTTCGCCACGCACATAGGGGTAAAATTGACGGGGAACGTTCCCCACCTCCAAAAAATGTATACATAGTACCCTCAGTTCCTAAAAAAATTACAATGGACAAAGATAGGCAGGGGGACAGCGTGACGTCTGCCACATCCTACCGTCCCCCTTTTAAGATCCACTTTTACCTCTGCACGCACAAGTGGATTTTTTTTAAAATGAGCTTTGAAAGACTATCAAAAGATGGAAGAGCATTGTAGAAAATTATGGATAGTATTCCTTAGATTAAACATCACTTTGGTTTACCTTAATTTTGACAAATAAAAGCTGTAATACTTGGAACAATTAAATAATTTGTTCATTGAAGTTTAGCGTCCCTTTTTAACACTGAGTCCGTATCAGAAGTGGACTTATAGTTTAAAAATGAAATGAAATCTTTGAGTTTACATCCCACGGGTTATGCCGGTTGGGCTAAAGATGACGGTGGTTATGAGAAATGGATGAAACTCAAAGATCATCCGTGAGCTGTAAAGGGTAATACGTTCCAATTTGAACCTTTTTTCGTTTGGGAGTCGAATCTGTAACCACATACACCGAAAACACGTGTGTTGGCCATTACACAAGCGAGAAGAAAACAAGAGTTTGAAACACACTTAAAGGATCTAGAGAAAATACAGGGTTATTATAATTAATGGTAGCGATTTCTTAAATTCATTGCAGCTCTAGTAATTGAGATATAGCAAAACACAACAGTAACGTAGAAAAACTCAAAAAGTTGTACAGTGAAACCTCTACTAACGGACACCTCTATAAAGCGGACACCTCCCATAGCGGACATATTTTGTAATCCCCAAACACTGTAATAGGAAAAAAACATATGTGCAAACCTCTCTAAAGCGGACACTCTCTAGTACGGACACGGACAGTCTTTCTTATCTGTTATAAGTATTATTTACCTCCTTTTACGGACACTTTATCTAAAAACAAGTTGAAAAGTACAGCAAAAATACACAGAACATGAGGGTGTGACATTTTTCCTCCTCAACTGTCTGTTCAGCAACCTGAAGAAGGGTCTCTGTTCCACACACCTTTATGTTCTTTGCTTGCATTCTACTTCCACCTAACCTGTTTCAGAAACAAAAGTTATTGACAGTTGCCCACTGTTTGGAATGACACATCATTCTACTGTCCCGCTGGGTGGAATCTCTAACCAAACAGAAGACAAGTTTGGTATTTTTGACCACGGGTACGCATATTGTCTTTTAAAAAAGTCATTACTGGACTGCAATTTACTTACGAATTAAAGCAACACACCGAAAACGTAGTAAGTAGCAATAACTGTAAAGTGCAGAGAACTATAACATCTTATTCCTATGTTGTGCTTCGAACATAGGGAATTGGATGACGCAAGATAATGCAGGTACAGTAACATTTTGGTAATATTCATAAATACGTGATTTGTGCAAAAATATATTTTTTTCTAATTGAATATTATGTTGTTTATTAATTTAAGTAAGAAAATATTGAAACCTCTCTTAGGCGGACACCTCTCTATAGCGGACAATTTTTGATTCCCCACGGCTGTCCGCTTTAGAGAGGTTTCACTGTACTTCAAATTTCTCCCACGAAAGCGCAGCAGTGAGCAGTGAAGCAAGATGGCGACAGCAGTGGCGTACGCAAGGAGTTTTAATTGCCCTTGAGGAGATGCAATGGAAAAATAAGCATTTATTATTATATTATTACAGAAACTACACTTGTCCTAAAAGAAAATGAAATTGAGTACCAGAACCTTCCCGTTCACGAAATTATGCATACGCCACTGCCTCCAGGTATCAGAATAAGATTTATATATTACTGAAATTCAAATCTAGTAAAATACAGGAATTTGTCAAAAAACAAAGATAAAAGTAAGGGATTGTGTGGAATTTCGTTCCTGTATCTTCTACCTTTTGAATATTCTATCCTGCCCTTTCGCGTAGGTCTCCTTAATTAACTGTTATGGATACAAACTTTAGGGCTTCTGACTTTGCTTGACCTGCATTTATGAGGTATTTAAACTGAAAAAAAAAATCAGTGCTTCCTACTTCCGTGTTACGTGATGTCCCAGACACTGATGCAAAATTTAATGTCACATGAGGACTCAATGTAATGTTTAAATTATGAAAGCGGAAACAAGAAGTGTTCTGTCAGTTTATTGAAGTAATTATTTCCTCTATTACATAAATATTGTTTTTAATAGTTTATATTGACTTTTGCTAGGTAGACAATGGGTATGTAAGCTTACAAGAGTAAGAATTATGTAGTAGCCTTCTTTTTTCACTAAAATACTTTATAATATCGCTTTATAATGTTAATTCATTGAATATCATTTTATCGGTGTTAGAATTCTAATTGTTAAAATTAACATATTATGCATTTTTAGATTTTCAAATATGCTACTCTGGTGTGTAGGATCCTTGGTTCGATCCCGACCAAGTAAGCTTGTGGTCAGTGCCGTGCCGTGGAAAATCAGCGTCGAGGGCGAGAGTATACAACGTCGACCCCATACATATATTCCAAGTAATTTTTCCTCTTCTTTTTCCTTTTTTTTCTCTCCCGAATTTTGCGCCCCTTACTTCGGCGCCCGGGACCGTTGCCTCGCTCTTTCTCCCACGGCACAGTACTGCTTCTGGTGAACAACATAGTGCCCGTGGGATTTCTCAGGAGCTCCTATTTTCTCCCTTTTCTCATTCCACCAATTTTTCCATCATCATTTATTTGCCTTAATCATCATCTCCCTTAACCTAAAAAGAAACATAATCATGGGACGTTAAACTGACAGATTTTCAAATTATGCTATGGAGCACAGAAGTTCTCTTAGCCGCGGATTTTAAGGCGCACGTTTCACCCATGAGTATATTTAAGCTTAAAATTCTAAATATGAGGGATAAGAATGGTAAAGATGAGGAAGAATTATAAATTTGGGGAAAATTGCGACCAGGGCATGAGGATGGGGAAGGGCACCCCCCTGATAAAGCCCATCTGTCTATCAATATGAGCTAAAAGCGGAAAGGGACAGCAAGAATCGGTTCTTGATATCGATTCAGTACTCCAAGAATTCTTACAAGCTCTTATATCTTTACTGAAAACAGGGGCGTCACTTGGAGAGGGAAAAGAAACAATCATCCCTCCCTTGCAGTTTGAAAAATTGATAGTTTATAGTCAATTGTATAACAATATACCAACAAAAAAATGAAACTCTTATAGCGGTGGCCGTGTGCGTGGGTTTTCTCGGGGTTTTTCCGTTTCCTCCCACTTTCTTCATTTCACCATTTCATTCATTACACATCATCACAGTCTCCTTTAGCCTAACAGGCATAACCGTGGGACGTAAAACTCAAAGATTTCATCTCATTTTTTCTTATGGCGGTGGATAATCTGACTCCCCCACCTGCAAAAGAAATTCTCCAATGACAATTTTGAGTAAAACCGAAACTGATGGAAATTACTACCAATTTCGGTTTCAATATTTTCCTAGATCGAAAATGGTAAGAAGTAATAAGAAGTGGCTTTCTTATATTTATTTAGCGTCCCAGAAATAGATGTCCTGTCCACGGTTATTCAAGACAAAAGAGGTAGGATTATACCATTTCAAGTTTCAACTGACTTGTGAGGGAAAACGATAATAACTAGAAGCGGTTATTTGTGATCGATTTAGCGTTTCCAGAATAGTCTCTCTGTAATCAGTATTGGTAGAGATCAAATACCACTTTCCGGTTTCATAAACAGGATGATGTAGCGGTAATTTTTGAATATTCCGGTGACTCAGATCGTCTCCATCACCCACCACCTTACAAGCTCACAGCTGCCAAAAATACCCACAACCGACTGATGATGGCGGACCTCACGGACCACCGCAAACCATTCCACACAGCTGATGACCTAGAAAACGAAATGCAGTCCATCACCGCCACAATCAACACCGCAATCAAACTCTCCACCACAACGACCTAGCGAACAACACCAACCACAACTGCAGAAGATCGAAGAACCACCTTCTTGATACACCTCAAGTGCTGGGTACGGGAACAGTGGCACAGCACAAGACATCCATGCTACAAAACCCTGTGGAACAAAATAACCACACGAGTGCGGAAACGATTCCTCAAGATCAGGTTGGCAAAGTGGAACAACAGACTACAAAAATTAGACTCCTCCAACAGGGACTTCTGGAAACTGGTCCACACCATCTGCAGATCTACCTCAGGCTTCAGAATGTACCCACTTCAGGGACCACAGGGTCCCCCTCTACGAACCGACGGAACAAGCAGAACTCTTTGCAAGCTCCCTGGAAACGACCATGCAACCTCTCCAGCATCAAGCACCATCAGCCATACAAGAAGTTAACCGCAGTGTCCATGAAACTCCACACGCAGATCCAACTCCACCCCACGCGCTCACCACGCCAAGAGAGGTAAAACAAATAATCAAGAAAATAAACGCCCAGCACGCTCCAGGACCTGCCCACATCATCCCACAAACCCTGAAATACCTACCACGTAAGACCCTGGTGCTGCTCAGCCAAGTATTCAATGCGATCCTCATTCTAGGACACAACCTATGCACATGGAAAGAATCCAGGATAGTCATGTTACCCAAACCAGGAAAACCAGGAACTCAACCAACAAGCTACCGACCAATCAGTCTCATTTCGCACCCCAGCAAGGTGTCCACAGACGACTCCTCCAGCACATACAGGACGAACAACTGCTGCCAGATCATCAATTTGGGTTTCGGACAGACCACAGCGCAGAACAACAACTTGTGCGGGTATTGGAAATCATAACCGCAAGGTTTAGTGAAGGGGGCATACGTTGGGAGTATTTCTCAACGTAGAGAATGCCTTCGACAAGGTGTGGCACGAAGGACTGTTACACAAGCTTCACGTGCAAAGCTTCATGCACTACCAAATAAGGGCCATCAGATTCTACCTTCAAGACCACCAGTTCAAAGTCGCTCATGCAGGATACATCACCAATCCAATATCAATACGCGCAGGAGTTCCCCAACGCTCCTGCCTCTCACCGACGCTCTATGCTCTGTATACAGCAGATATTCCCATTACCCCAAATACCTCCCTGGCAACCTTTGAAGACGATACGGCAATCTTCTCGAGTCACGAAAATATCAACTACCCCAAGGTCTACCTCCAAAGACACCTCGAGCAGTTGGATCGCTGGAAGAAGAATGGAGGATCAAAACCAATCCCACGAAAACGGTATTCGTCGCCTTCGCAAGAAACCGGAAACGACAGCCGCTTCACCTCCACCTAACAGGATCCCCACTCACCTATGCAGAAGAAGCAAAATACCTCGGCATTCGACTAGACCGAAAACTACAATTTGACAACCAGGTGACAACCACCACTAACAAAGCACGCAAAAGTTGCAAGCCCTCCTTTCAATCTTCCTTTCATCCTCTCTGACCCATAAGACCAGACGACATGTGTACGAGATGAGCATCCGACCGATACTTATGTACGCACATCCTGCATGGAAACACATATCGCAGAGTCGCCTGAAATCCTACCAAGTACTCCAAAACAGAGCAGCCAGGGAAACAAGATTAGCACAAATACACGAGGACCTCGATCTCCCTTTCTTAGAAGGCGTACGCCGACGCCGCTCAGCAAAGTTCTGGAGGACAATCAGAACCTCTCATTATCCGCACATCGCAGTCATTGGAACGTCGAGACCCAGAAGAAACCTCTACAAGATGTCTGGTCCGCCTTGATGAAATCCACCAAAAACAACACGGGTACATGCGACAGTTGCAATCCCGTAACATCTCAGATATGTGAAACAACAACGCCAAGAATCACATAACATGAAGGAAGACATGGGCTCCGTCCCGAAACTTCACACTAATAAGGGTCCAACCCACCAAATGAAGTCTGAAGTCTTGGTGTTGAACAATAACCCCAGCAACACGCTAAAGTGGTAGTTATTTTGTGTTGTGTAGTGTTGGGTCACCTTTGTAACCAACTGACGGATTAACATTAACCTCATGTGTTAAATCCCGTAACGGTTAATGTGACATTTACTCTTTAACTTATTTCGTCATGTTGTAACTCCAACGTGGTCAATTTTATCTCATTGTTGGCTTATTTGCATTCCCTCCTTTCTCCAAGCGACTCCACAATGTGGTAATTTCTCACCACACGCTTGTATACTTTTAACTACACGTTTGGTCAAACGCATTACCTGGTTAATGGAATTTACACTTTGTTGGGTCATATTGTACACCAAGCTGGGTTAAACGTATTAACCGGTTATGCGATTTTACACCAATTGGGTCGTTGGGTTGGGCTTCTACATTTAACTACACGTTGGGTTGAATTTATTTCAACCCATTTTAACTAAACACTTTGACCCTATTTGGATAGGAACAGTTTTAGCCACCTGGTTGGGTTAAATATGCAACAATAGGGTCAATTTCAACCCAATCATTTTTCTCAGTGTAGTAATGCAAAATTTACGAACTAACAACTTTATTATCTATATCAAAATAGATTAATATTCCATACCAGAGATCGAATGGGTCTGGGCCAAATAGGTCAAAAATTGTAAGTCAGTGGGTCTTGGGTTAACAGGACGTGACCAACTACAACCTACTGTCCCACTCTGCTCAATGCATTGTAGATAGTATCTTTTGAATACTGTTGAATTTGTCTACGATTTACTTGCAAGGCCTCAATTTTCCTTCCTTTTTTATTTGTTTCTATTTACTTACAGTTCATTTCTTAGAGTATATCTAAGTGAAAAGGATATTAATGACGAAAGAAGCAATTAGGAGGAAGAAAAGTCTATTTTATAGATCCTTGAATAAAAATTTGAGAGAAAGGCTCATAAAATGAATTGTAATGATTGTTGTACTGTATGGGATAGAAACATGGACATTACGCAAAAGCGATTAAAAAATACAGAAGGCTTTCGAAATGTTGGGTTGGAGAAGAATGGAAAGAATTACCATTGTTAAATGAAAAATGAATAAGAGTGTGTTAGAAATTGTGGGGGAGAAAAAATAGATGTAATTGAACAGGTGAAGATAAATTGGTTGAGAAGGAACTGTATCATGAGGGACATGCTAGAGGGTATGATGGCAGGAAAGAGAGGGAGGCGACAAAGGAGGCCACAGTTGATGAATGGTATCAGAACAGAAAAACTGTGCATAAAAACGAAGGGCTTAACTGAAGATAGTGGAGATTGGAAGTTTCTCATTTGCGGCAAGAGACCTGTCAATAATAACACAATACCTAGGTATTACACAATTACAGTATCTAGGTTGTATGAGACATGGACTTAGTTTAACGTAGGATCTGAACCATATGAGCTACCACCAGTAATCGAATCCATGTTTGTCGCGTAAAAAAAACTTATACGCTAACCATATGACATGAGGAGGATCTTAAATACTATCATGTGTGAGTAGCAAATGTAACATGATTATAGAAGAACTGTTTATAGAGAACAGAGTTGGCCAATCTTCTCTGACCTAACCTGTGGAAGGCCATGGACATAAAATCTGTATCAAACACAATGAAAATTGGAAAGTGTCTTGTAGAATTTTTACCATATCTTTTATGCAAGGCAACTGACTCTGGAACTTCAACAGAAGCATCCTTTAGAATCGTACAGGCAGATTTTAGAATCGTAACCTTTGGATGAAACACTCCACATTGTTTTTAACGAATTTTTCACGTATTTATGGATCGTGTCACAGGTGTATGCTATCATTCGAAAGCTTGCTTTGTATCAAAAACTATAAAGAAGGCGATATTAAGGTTAAGAGAGGATATTATAACATTTTCTCTGTTCTATAGGGTAGACCAATATCACTAAAATTTGTTTAAACAAAATTGGTAAAAGATAATTTTAAAAAAAACAAAAAAAAACTAAAGAATCCATCTCAGACCCACCAATACCATCTGTTTTTTTTCTTTTCAGATATCTTAGACAGTAGTTAAGTGAATATAATTTTCACAGAAGAAGAGAACAGAGGAGAGACCGAAAAGTATTTAATAGAGTCCCTTGTTAGACGAACCTAGAGAGAAAATTCTCCCATCCCTCACCCCAACTTCCTTAGCTGTACGTGACAAAGTTCTTCGGCGAGTCTTTTTCAACAACCTGAAAATTGGTTACAGGATACGATGCAATGCTAAGATAAAAAAAAATAATAAAATACAAAATGGGGGTAATGAGAAAAAGGACAAAAATGTAGTAGTCGAAATAAAAAAGCGTCAAAAAGAAGATAATAAGTTTTCGTGTTTCATTTCATTTCTTTTTTCTTGCTTCTTTTTATTTCAGTGCAATTTCCGCCTTAAATTTATAGCTGTGATGAACTCAGGACATTTGGCGAAGGTAAATGTACCGTAGGCAGTCAAGAAAAGGAAAAGAAATTTTACCTTTTTAAACGAAGTGGTAGGAATAAAAACAAAAGAGAAACCTAAAGAAAAGAACAGTAGTCAAATAAAAAAGGTAACACAGCATCTTTTTTTATCCTCCTTTCTTTTCATTTTCGGGAATAAAATTAAACGGATTCAAATCTGAGAAGTCAGGTGGATAGAACACTTAAATTTTGTTTCTTTTTTTAAAAGATTTCTAACGCCGTTAAACACAAGTTGAAGCGTAACGGAAAGGTAGCTGTCTTTTAAAAGAAAGAAAAAGGCTTACGGATTATTTCAGCTGGAAATAAAAGCTTTGATTACGAAACTTTCATGACTCACATTTTTAAAGAGAACAAAATTATAGTGACAGAAGTAGTACTATTGAGATTGAAGCCAAATTGTCTAGTTTCTTTTATTTCTTTCTTAAGGAAGGAAATGTGGAATACGATACTTCTTATGGGTGGAGTACCACCTACGAGAAATGTATAATAATGGAACACAATCAGAACGATTTCACAATTGTTCTTTCACTCAGAGTTTCAATACAGAAAACATATAAAACAAAATCCAAATGCGGTTAAAATTTTGAATTAAACATTACGAACATTTATAGACTCGCCAGAACAAAATTTTAATTCGAAACGGAGTAATCATCCTCATCATCATGGGTCGTCTGATTTTATTGCCAAGTAACTTATCGCAACAGACAAGGTTCTATGCACTACTGTCTCCAGCTAACATCTTTTCAAGTAAGAAATTACTGCTCTAATATCGTCCATCATCTTGTAGCCTCCATAGTCCTTCCCACTTTTTCCTGCCACCACATTCCTTAGCAGGTCCGTCGTGCTACAATAATTCTCAGTTAATATTCCAACCTGTGTCTCTTGCTCTTTTGAGTTATATTAAAAGTGTTCTTTTCTCACTATTTCTAACACGTTCTCGTTCGTTTTGCGTTTGACCCAGCTAATTCTTTTTATTCTTCTTCACATTCACATTTCGAAGAATTTTTATCTTTTTCATCACTTGTGTGTAATGCCAATGTTTCTGCTCCATATTGTACAGTACTTCACACGAAGTGTTTGGAGTCTTGTCCTAAAGTCTTTATTAAACCTTAACCCATAAGCAGGGACGTTGGGGTATAACGTACCCCACTCTTAGTGTTTACAATATGACAACACTCTTTGTGAAGGTTTTGAATTTCTGATCGAAGTATTTGTCTATTGTCTGGCAGTTGAGCTGATGCAGTACACTTTGGCGGTTCGTGGAATAAAAGGTAGGGCGGGCCAAGCCTCAAGACAAATACTTTATCACTACTAGTACTAAGATATTATTATTGTTTTTATTTGATTATTAAGCAAATTGATTTAAAAAGTCGAAATTGCAGTCAGAGAAACTTATACTAACACATTAAGTATAATCTTAGGGCAACAAAGTAACATAAAATATTTACTGTAATAAATGATACTCACCTAATTATCTGTATATATGCTCTGGACTTCTATGCTTAAGGCTGGAGAATAGGTAATATGAACAACGCTACACTTAGGTTTGCTAATTTTTTCTGATAGTGTTTCAAATCAAAAAATCCCGTTTTGTCCACACCATTTCACCACCAAACAACAAACAGTAAAAACAAAGTATTCTCTTACATTCTTCACAAGCAGTCAACCAATTGCACGAAAATTTTGTAACTTTTGTTCCATCTTGCTGTGTAATTGAAATTTGGGTTGATGTGGACCTAGTTCTTTCAGCTGAAGTTTATCATTTTGTTGAAAATTTCTCTTCTCAACATGCTTACTTTATTCATTTTCGGACAACCACACGAAAACGCAGGAGAAAAAATTGCACAAAAGACACTATATGTATCCTCGTCGCCAAAAGTGCCTTTACATCGCCGTGACGGGTATGTGACCGCGCAGTACTCCAAGGAAGGGATGGTTGCATAAGAAATTGTGATTAATTTTGAACAGTTTTTATTTTGACTAGGGAAATAACGTAGATATAGGGAGTAAAGGCATAGATTTGAAGCATCAGTACACTATCATCTCTGAAAAGATTCGTATTCTCAGTTTTTCAGAATATTATCTTATATGTTCAGTTAATAACTGCTGACAACTGCTACTAGCGCTCTTCACTCTTCAAGAATTTAATACGACGTGTTCGCAGGACACTTTTCTAAGTCCTAAATGTATGCGTGAATTATTTCATTCGTCTCACTGTCCTTATTTCAGAATGGAAACTGAATATGCTGAACGTGAGTATGTTTCGCCGTCGTCAAGCAAGGGTCGTAATAAATGTAAATAAGGTTCTTATTATTAAATAAAACACAGAAGTATCTATTCCATGTATAGCACAATATAATACAGTAATTAACCAACATGATAATTACCAACGCCCGCAGGATTTTTTCGAACGGGGGGGCGGGGCGGCAAAAGACCGATATAGAGTTTTTCGATCTATTGAAATATATATATATATTAAAAATCATAGTTTATCATTGATAGCCTATAACCTCTTACTTTTTAAAATCGCCACTGTAACCTATTAGTCAGAACATACATCTCCAGATATAGTAGGGAAGAGAAGGGAAGAGACATGAAGAGTGGCGTAACTAATTTTACTGCGCCCTGGATAATCCATTACTCATACCCGCCCCCTGTCCCACGCATTTCAACTGCTGCGTTATATATATATATATATATATATATATATATATATATATATATATATATATGGTCCCATGTCAAAAGGGCCCGAAAAAGGGCGAGGATAGAAAGGCCCGAGTCAAAACGGGGCTCGGTTTTAAAAGGCTCCGCGTCAAAAGTGGCCCCTCGACAAAAGTGCCCGAGTCGAAAATGCACAGCGTGAAAATGTTCCCCTCGTCAAAAGGGCCCGGGTCAAAAGATCGTCGCGGGAAGAGAGTCCGAGACAAAAGGGCCCTATGTAAAAAAAACGGACAAAGTGGACACAGCCTCAAAAGAACACGGGTCAAAAGATCCTTGCGAGTAAAGAGGCCGAGTCAAAAGGGCCTTATGTCAAAAAAGCCAGGTCAAAAATGACCCCGCTTCAAAAGGGCACAGGTCAAGACGGTCCCACGTCAAAATGACCCCGCAACAAAAGGCCCCGAATCAAAAAGGCCCGCGTCAAAAGGAGCCAAGTGAAAAGAGCCCCGCGTCAAAGGGGTCGGCAAATACAATTCCATGGCTAAAAAAACTGAGATCAGGAGTGAAAATCAGGAGAAAGATACATATGACCAGTGGCGTAACTAATTTTATTGTGCCCTGATCGTTCATCATTTATTTACTCATACCTTCCCCCTGCCACCCGCATTTCAGCTGGTATATATATATATATATATATATATATATATATATATATATATATATATATATATATATATATTTCTATGTCAGAAGGGCACGGACAAAGGACAAGAACAGAAATGCCCGAATCGAAAGGTTCCTGGTCGAAAGGGCCCTGCGACAAAAGGATCCGAATCAAAACAGCCTCGCTGTCAAAAGGGCCAGAATCAGAAGGACGTCACGACAAAAAGGCCCTATCAAAAATGTCCGAGCCAAAAGGGACCTCACCTCAAAAAGGACACGGGTCAAAACGGTCCCGTGTCAAAAGGGTTACAGGCGAAAGGGCACCGCGAAAGAAAGACCGAGTCAAAAAGGCCCGACTCAAAAGTCTCCGCGTCAAAATGACAAGCAATACATAACAATGTGAAAGCAAACACCTATATCATGATACAGACGATTTACGAATGTTGGATGGGAAAGAGCAAAGGAATTACCAAAACATTCTAAAGACATCATTGATCTGCAGTATGCAATTTTCGTGTTATCGTTCTCAGAAAGAAACACAACAACATTTGTTAAACAAAGTTTGGCTAAAGCAATTGGTGGTGTAGTGGTAACGTGTCAGACTTCCAAACGAAAAATCTTGGTTCGATTTCCATCAGGTAGTATGATTTTTTCGCATAAAATAATGGCTGCAAACAGAGATTCATCTTCTGATGGAGAACTTACAAGGCATCACTAGCGATAGTTCGAGTAAATAGTGTGTGAGTTCTATATCATACACTGCAATAGTAAGTATGCTTCAGATTTATATTCGTCCCGTCTCTCTTTCTTGACGTTTCCCTATCTGTCTTTGCATCTTTAACTTCTCTCCCTCTCACACATACATTCAGTTCATATTCCAAAGTTATAACGGAGCAGAAGCCCGATATACCTGGTCCGGGGAATCTAATTCACTGTTAACTTCGGCGTCGTGTTTTTCGTGCTCTGGGGATAACATCAACGGTCCTAGTCATCTCTGAGAGAAATACTGTTTAAACGCAAGGAAATAAGTAAAATATCTTTTTTATCCTCTGGGTTACCGAATCTCAGTCGAATTACCGGTTCACTACGGATTTAAATTCCTCGATCCAGTGGTGGTCTATAACCTACCAACATCATACGACTGACACGATGATGCGTATGAGCTCTTAGGTGTTCTTTTTCTCTGTGCAAATTACGTTATATTCGGAAGAGATGAAATCAATGCTGGATATTCGGAATAAATAACTCTGCGGAAAAGACTAGAAAATGGTACCTCTCTGGTTATTTGAAAATAAAATTTTATTTTACTAGTTCGACACTATATTTGTTCCCATCCTATAATTCAATGTATTTTATTCACGTTGAAATTTGAAAAATGCTACATATATGAGAAACATGGACTTTTCCTTTCTAACATTTGTAGCTTTTCGTTATCATACAGTTTGGACTTTTAATATAGGTTATATCTTATAGATATTTAGCAATAAAATAGCACTCTTCAATTTTCTCTTTTTTTCTTTCTTTCTCTTTTCTTTTCGTTTCGTTTTCTTCGTTCAGTTTGCATTAGTAGTCTGTAATGGAAGATATGACCAACGCTATCTACTGGGTATATTAGAATGTATTTTGGATCATTACGTCCAACGAACACTACCGAATTTGCAATCAAACCACGCGGAAACAGAGCACGTGTGTTAAACCTTTGACATTATCCTAGATGTGTCTCGGAGATCTACAGTTCTACTTGAAATTGAGTATGCTATCTATCCATTATGAAAGTAACATAATAAATATTTAAAGCATCGTCTATATATTCGAATAGTTCTGAAAAACTATGTAAAAACAAACGTTATTTCTATATTACTGTTGGATTTCTGGAAACGAAACTTTATAATGTTATGTTATTTTATTACTACGTTTGAATTCCACAGTTTTATCTGTTCTCCCTTTACTTTTCTTGTTCTCCTCTCCTTTCCTCTTTTCTCTCTCTCTCTCTCTCTCTGCTCATTTCTGAATCTCTGTGTAATAGGCATTCATTGGTTTCAATTTTTCATTGTGGGTGTTTCAGTTTCTCCCTACATCAACCTATGAATCTTGTTTCGTCTCGGTTTTGTTATTTCTTTTTATCTATACTAATACATGTATAGTTTGAAATAAGAATTGCGTTCATGTTGTTAGCTAATTTTAGTATGGAAGAGAAGAAAGGAGGTGAGAGAGGTGACGCGACTCTTTACCTGACGCGACTATGTGATAAGATGTATATTTGGTGGCCTAACTGCACGGCGTTAGCTGTCGCAATGTTTTTTGAATCGGAGTGTACCATTTACATTTCCCTATTGTGTTCCTGAAGTGAGAAATTTTGAGAGAAATCAGAATTTTTTCTGATTTTCAAATTTTTTAAGTCCATTTGGACCCCCGCGAAAACGCAGACATCTTAAAATCAACTGAAAATTACTATATGTGTGTACAAAATTTCAAGTTTCTATCTTGAATAGTAGGGGGAGGAAAAATATTTCATTTATCAATAATCCCCACAGTGCCCCAGACTACCGCAAAAGACCCTGATGGCAGGTAAAAAATTTCCTGAGACATCCGTGTTTATTCTAGGATCATGGTTTGCCATCATTCTCTTGAGAATAGAACTATCTTTCAAACGGTCCTATTCACATGTCTCTATCATGTATCTAACGAGGGAAAATAGCGAAGGAAGAGATTTTTCGTCAAAATATCCCTTTAAAATTTTGCCCCTCTGGACCCCTCTGTTTTATCGCAGAGATCTGAAAGAAATCTGATAAATACTATTCGGTGGGGTGAATATTTGTCCAAATTTCAATCTTCTAGGTGCAAAACTAAGCCTGCCAAAAAAATATCCATAATTCCCCATATTCCCGTATAAAACAGGATCTTGTGTAGAAATTTCCTTGAGACATCCCTATTTATCCTAGAATCGTGGGTCGTACATAATTCTCTTCAGAACTGCCTTTCAAACGATACCATTCACATGTCTCCATCGTGTATCTGAGGCGTGAAAATAGCGATTTTCAGATTTTTTACCTTTTTGCCCCTATGGAGCCGCAGTGTTAACGCAGAGATAATCTAAAAAAATCTGATAAATTTTGTCCGGTGGACTGCATGTTTGTGCAAAATTTCAATCTTCTAGGTGCAAAAGTAAATCTGCCAAAAAAATAAAAAATAAATATCGGCCTAATAACAAAATATTTTTTAAAGTTTTGAAGTCATCACCTCCTATGTCTCGACGCAGAAAGGCGTGAAACCATACATAACGTGTTCTACAATGCCTCTAGGCTTGGAAAAACAGAAAACCCAAAGTAAAAAGCAGTGTTGGGCAAAATCAATTGAAATCAATTGCAATTGATCGATCAATTGAAAGTAATTGCTCTGAAAATCAATTGCAATTGACTTCAATTGCAATTGATTTCAATTTGTAATTGACAATTAATTTCAATTGCAATTGAATTCAATCATAAAATTTGCAATTAAATTTTCGTCAGTTGTTAATTGTTAATTGGTCACCAGGCAATTGAAACTTTTAATTGTTAATTGTCAATTGAAAAGGGTGAAATTGAAACATTCAATTGCTAATTGCAATTGACAATTGAAACTTGTAATTGTTAATTGTAATTGTTAATTGCAATTGAAATCAGCAATTAAAACTGAAGATAAGAAGATGTGTGTATATTGTATTGTCCACTTGTTACTGTTTTACATATTTCAAATAAGGTACTTATAAGAAATGCTGGACACCTACCATCCCTCCCCCCTGGGAAGAAAGCCGTGAAACTAAGTATTTTTTAAATATATTATGTTTATGGTTCTACCCCCTCGAAAGAACTCTATATGCCCGTCATGCATACAATAGGAATGAGCACGAGCGGGTTCGAGCGAGTTTTCTTTAAAACTCGACTCGGCTCGAAGCAGACATCTTTGAGTTCGACTCGAGATCTCGGCTCGAAACATTTCCCCCAACTCGACTCGAATTCGGATCGAGTTTCCAGTCGAGTCGAGCCAATTCGAACTAAATCCTTTGTGCAGTTCCAAGTACTACTATCTTCAAGTATCCTACATAGACAATATAATTACACTGGCTTACAGTGGTTTTGGTGCCGGGTGTTTCTTAGCTGATTTGAAGTAGAATTGGGACGCTGAATCCAAATATGGCGTTAGTTTTCCCCTAACAGCTTTAGTTTTTGAGATATAGGAATTGCAAGACTGACCTGCTACAACGTTGAAAATTGCATAGGTGCTGTTTTACTGTAAGTGAAAAGAAAACTATGACATTTAAATCTGTTATTTGGAACACTTTGAAAATAATGAAAACCATATAAACACAAACATCAAGTACATAATAACTCTGTAACTACATTTTATAATAGTTTTTATGAATAAAAAATCAAATAATTTGTTCAAAACGATCTATTCAACACTTCGGAAGCTTCGTTTTCGTGACATCCTTGAATGTTTCTTTGCACAGTCTCTTTTTAGGTTCCAGCAGTAATCTGCCATCATATGGGCATCCCATCTTCCTTGGTAGCGGTCTTTCATTGTTTTAATATCTTGGTGAAATCTTTCACCTTGTTCTTCACTCAGACTGCCTACGTTGTCTGGGAAACGGTCCAAATGGCTGTGCAGGTAATGAATTTTGATACTCATATTACATCCAAGTTTTTGGAATGCATTAAGCATCTGGTTCACTAGCTCAACATAGTTATCAGCTTTATTATTGCCAAGGAAATTCTTGATAACTTCTACAAATGAGGTCTAAGCTCTACGTTCAGTCTCATTCATGGACTCCACGAAAGCCGGATCTTTCATGAGTTGTCTTATTTGGGGACCATCAAATATTCCAGCTTTTAATTTTTCTGTGCTGATCTGAGGTAGCTTGTTTCCCATGTAAGCAAAGCACGGCCCGTCCTTATTTAGCGCCTTTACAAACTGCTTCATCAAACCGAGCTTGAGATGTAGAGGTGGCAAAATGATTTTGTCACACTCAACAATAGGCATGTTAATAATATTTTTTCTTACCAACAACCATGTCGTCTCTCTGCGGCCACTCTTTTTTTGACCAATGGTTTGCTTTGTCTCTGCTATCCCATAGACATAGAAAACAAGGATATTTTGTGTAGCCACTTTGCTGTCCAAGAAGAAAGTTCACCATCTTTAAATCCACACAAATAACCCACTGATGGTCCTGATATTTAATTTTTTCCATAACCAAAGCAATTGCTTCATATTCTTCTTTCAGTCGTGTTGAATGAGCGATTGGAATTGAGCCATATTTATTGCCATTGTGTAGAAGGACGCATTTTAAACTTCGCTTGGAGCTATCAATAAACAGGCGCCAATCATCTGGATTGTATTCTGGAAGACCCATGTGTTCTAGGAGACCTCTAACATCGTGACAGAATACGAGATTTGTGTCTTCAGTGAAAAATGGTAAAAACTCCTTTTCCCTTGTTCGGTAGAATGTGATTTTAGTTCCTTGTTCTAGTACGTTTTTCTCCTTCAATCTGGAAGCAAGTAATTCAGACGATTCTTTTGAAAGATTAAGGTCCCTAACTAGATCATTTAGCTCATCTTGATTAAACTGTTGAGGAATTGTTGACATTCCCTCATAATCACTGTCACTTCCATCATCCATGTCACAAGAATGTTCACTACGTTCGTTTTCAGTCTCACAAAGCTCTGGCAAGTGGTGAAATGTTGGGATTGGTATTTCATCGGAATGAACAACTGGACGTCTTGCTGAAGGCAGATCAGGATATGTCCACTTGTTCCGGTTATTTCTATTCATACCCGTAACATTTACCAGGCAGAAATAACAGTCATCAACATGGTTTGTGGGTTCCCTCCAAACCATTGGAACACCAAACTTAAGACTTTTTCTTTTTCCACTTGTCCACTGTCGCAAGTGTTCAGTACACATTTTACACACAATATGTGGAGCCCACGTTTTATCTTGGTCCCCTAGGCGTACACCAAAATATGCATGATATGCTTTTTTTTACAAAGTCACTGATATGTTTTCTATTGTCTTTAAATGTCTACTCACCACATATGTAGCAAAACACATCAGGATGGTTAACACAACTTCTTCGACTTGAACTCATTTTATGTTCAGGCCACTAACACGGATGTTAAATATAAAGCCTTAGTATACGCGATACAAGTTATGATTTCAGAACAAAACTCACATTTCCAACATGTCACTCCACCTGCAAGACAACAACTACGATCCACTAGCCAAGTAGAATACCAATGCAATCTAGTAGACGTTCCTGGAACTACTATATGACTAGTTTCCGTTTAGTACCGACAGAAAGCAGCACTAATGAGAAAAGAGCGCCGTTCTTCCAAATAGAAATCTCTATAGAGCACAGTAGGATTTATTTGAGTTGCAGAGTTTATAAGATCATATTCAAACTTGTTATTACGAGAATATTTGTATTTCTTTTGCTTATTTTGTATACTATTTGTAAAGACCTAGTGCGTACGTTATTTAAATTTTGATATGCAAATGTCATATCAAAATCTTTGCATATCAAAATGGAAATTATATGTAAATATGTAACCACATATACTTTATATCAATTCATTTAAATATTTAATCATGCATAATTAGATGTTAAAAGCCAACAAGATGTAAATGCTTCGTAAAGAATTCATATCATTTTCATGGGAAGAGATGTAAGAACTTCGAGTACAAAGTTTTTTTTTTTTCTGGAAGAGCATTTCAAAATTTTCAAACTGAAGTTCAGCAAACTCATAGCCTCCAGCGGAACACACACGAACAGCAACTAAGATGGTACAACGGTTTCCAGCTTACTATGAGTTTCCAGACTAGATTTTGGACTATTCAGAAATAATAGTATGCTGGACTACAGCTATATGTCAAGGACTAGTGGATGAGAGATGGGTTGGCTACTCTCCAATATAGCGCCGTTCAGTCGTGTACATGGCTATTGTATACTAGTCACACAGCAGTGTTGTTTTTTGGGAACAATAAGGTGCGATAAACTCTCCTGATGACGTATTTTGTCACCTTACCCGCCCTGCCCGCTACGGCTCTAGGCCGGTAAAAACGAAGCTATCGCCAGCTTCAACGCGGAGTAATATGTTTTTAAAATTGTGATTTGGTTTTCGAAAATTTGAGTTTATTCAAATTTAAAAGGTTCTTGGATGCACCCGTTTATAAATTATGATTATTTAACACGGTAGGTCACATGTCCGACAGTATCACGTACTCTTTCAGTACGTTTTAACAGTACTATTTACAGGCAGTTGTTTGAACTCGTTGAGCGGTGTTCGTCTGCAAAGATGGAAGGGGTTTTCTGCCCACCAATGTATCCGGAAGACATATATATTAATTAACCACCCCTAAGGTAATGACAGTCATGTATTATAATGTAGGTATATAGTAAATTGTATAATGTTATTAATCTAAGGTTTGATTTTGCAGCATATTTGTTCAATAAGCAGGGATGAGTGAAATTCAGTAAAAGTTTGTATTGAGATTACACCCCGCTGCAGACTGTGTTTGTGTATAGATGTCACTACCTGTCACGTGAGTTCTTGATGGAAGGGGGAACATGTATTTTTTCTAATATGTTTTGTTTTTCTAATTGTTTAAATAGTCTTCCGGTACATGACATGTGTTGTGTTATATATCAAAATATTCAGAGAAGATCAAGGAATCGTGTAAAGTATGTGAAACTCACCAGAGATTGTATATAAATGTAATATTAGGGCATAACAGTGGTGACCTATTTAGGAATTTCGGTTGTCACCAAAAGAGAGAGAGAACGTTGACCATAAAAAAACCGGTAGACTGAAGGTGAGTCTAGGTTTTTCAAGTTCCAGCGAGCCTAATGACTAGGATCGCAGCAGAGGTCACGACACACTTCGGTTACCGTCAGGAGACACTTCACGTCGCTGAGTGAGACTTTACTTCGTTTGAGTTCTTAGTGGATAGAACATTTCATTTAGTGACATTAGTTTATCATGTCTTTGCTAGTGTAATAGCAACTACTATGACATGTATCATATAGTGCTTAGATAGCAAAAAGGGGAAGTATCTTCTCTATATGACCCCATCGGGAGTGTTTTTTTTTTTTTTTTAAGTAACTTGCTATAGTTACATATACGTATATATAGTTAGGGGTGTTTCGTTGTACACCAAGACCAACTATTATCAAAGAACATGTACGTATTATAAAGAGATTAGTAACAAGTGTTGGTGAACTCACCGTGTGGCTCACATTTACAATGAGCACACTCCCAACCAGTTTGTTTTGTGTTTAATACACAAATATGTTAGAAGATATGTCATCAGCAGTAACATTTTTTTTTTAACCTGTGCATAGCAAATTAGTGCACCACAAACAATTCTTCTTTTAACTTGTGAAAGTTAAATAGTGGGACTTTTTGCACCACAGAGCACCAGATACAGTAAGGCGTGACGAGCCTATGTCACCTTTACTGTAATAGTGATGACAGTAACTCTCAACTAGTAACAGAGAGATATCAATGCAGAGATCGACGAAGACAACGTGATCTTCAAGACTGATCATCAAAAACCGTAATATGTGGGATAAAATTACGTCACGCATATACGGAAGAATGCGTGCAGAGTGGAGGATCCAGACAACAGGGAAGACTGGACTCATGCAGGACATATCTGTGAAAACTACAAATTAAATCACGCGTGGACTAGAACTATTGGTATAAGTAATACATATTGGCCACTAAAATGAGTATCATTTTTTTTTTTTTTTCGTGCACAAGTGTTGTTTGTGAAATCGAGTGTAAATATTTCAAATTCAATTCCGCCAAGGATCTATTAAATAGTTATGAAAATTTACTTATACGTCTGTTGCATACTACAATTCCCGTATGAATCCTGAAGGTTTACTTGCTGCCTGGTGAGTACAAAAATATCTAAAATGTTTTGTGACTTCTGTTCTTTTCAGGTGGACTTCGTTCGGCAACTTCATTTAACTTACTGCTAATAGTACTCCTTGTTAATGTATTCTGTTGGTAATCATTAGACTCAAGCTCAATGTTACATGAGTCGCTACTATTTCTGTAGCCCATGAGTCGCTTCGAGAGCGTACAATCAGGGTAGGGAAACATGAACTATGAGACCTATGTAGATCTCAAAATCGGGATTTTCTGTTTAAGTTTAAATGTAGCATAGATCTACATAGGGGCAATTTTGATTATTCTATCAAAATTAAATTTTTGTTTTTTAAAGAGTCTCAACATTTTTTTTTTACTCAGTCTCTACCGCAACCAAACAGTTCATAGTTCATGGAACCCACGAGGACAGACAGTCTTCTCAGGTGACGTAAGACTGCTGTCAAATGTAGAGAGAGAGACACACCTCACCATCACTGGTACGCCTTCCTCTTCTCTGTACAGAGCCTCACGCAATGTTACATGCTTGACACTTCATGTCGTATGTAGATTTCAGCACACCTGTGCTTGAAAGGTAAATTCTTCACTGTGTCACCGAGCCTGGGGCTCATCACACCTTATTCAATTGGCGCCCGAGCTTTAGGGGCTAAGCATACGCTAGTAGCGTAAGCCGAAAAAGGGTACCTACCTTGATACACCAACAGAAGTACAAGGGTAGAGCAGTAACTTTTCATTTTTTTTTATTTATTATCTCTTATGCCGCGTGATAGTTTGAAACATAGTCCCCATAGTATCCAAGAACCTTGTTACAGTGTGTTATATTTGTTCTTGAAGAGTGTGTATTATGAGTGAAAATTTTGTGTCATGCGTATTTGCATAAAATTAGGGGGGAAAGATTTTGTGTGTAATAACCATTAGGCAACTTAGAGTTTGTTTTGTTTTTGATTAAATGCCGGTAACGAGAGCTCAGACGCGTAAGATGGAAGAGGAATTTAGATCTGACGTATACGCTCAGCGTATTGAGCTGGATGAAGATATAATTAGTGATCATGTTACCGTCAATAGCATAGAGATTGAAAATGACATAGATAATATGCGCAGTGAAACAAGCGTTGAAAGAACCACTGAAGATGTAGTAGGTTCAGGAACCGGTGACAGTCACGTACGTTACGGTGACGTCACAGAGAGAGAAAACAGTGACCCAGCTGAAGGACAGTGTGGCCAACCTGTCCAGGAAAACACAGCTGAGGCAACACACAGGGAAAGTGAAGTAGTACCTACCGGAAGTCAAGTCGTAGAGACCGGAAGTGGGCAGTCCGGAGCTCAATTCGTCACGACCGCTGACTTATCGAGGTTACTAAGTGGATTTCTAGATACTATTACGGCAAAAATTGAGCAGTCGAGTGCTAGTATACAATCGAATAGCGAAAAACTTGAAAAGTCTCTAGTAGGGAGAATAGATTCATTTGTAGCAGAAAATAATAGGAAATTTGAGCAATTAAACGAATCAATTGCGTCAGTAAATAGGAGACTTGACACCTCCAACTTGGAGCTGCAGACACAGCTCGTGTGTACAAGTCAAAGGATACAGGCTTCATTAGAACAAGTTAGCGACAGGGTACAGTCTAATGAAGTCTCGATTGAATCCTGTAGTAGTGAGATCCGAAAAGTTGAACAGTCAGTGAAAGATGCTCAAAGTTCACTGACAGTTCAAATCAACGATGTCGAGAATCGATCGAAGGACCTCGGTGATAGGATAGGCGACCTCTCTACCAAACAAACGGACATAGATCAGGCAGTAGAGAACATGCACTTGCGAATGGAGAGAGTCGATCGAAGTATAGATAACATTGTAGGCAGTCAGGCCGAAATTAGAGCTGAACTTCAGACAGTGCAAAGTGAATTTGCACTGAGATCTGAATCCACAGCACAGCTGGGAGACAAAATCAAGGATCTCCGAGATGAAATGTCTCGTGAGATACAGAAAGTAAAGCAAAGTTCACGACTAGAGATAGAGACACTACTAACTGCACGAGACGGGTTGTCGTCTCGTTCTAGCGAAAACGAGACACAACAAACAGAGGAGAGAGTAGTTGTCGACAGTGGTCCCAGCACGAGCTATTTGATAGCCCCGCCTGTACTGTTGTCGAGTAATAGTAGGGAACCTGTGCCATCAACATCGCGTGTGGGAGGACACGGAAGCGTTCACACAGTTCAAAGTAGTGGCGAAGCTGCCCAACTTGCCACTGCAATGAACTCGTTTTTGCACAGAGACCTGAAACTACCGACATACAATGGGAATGAGGACGAATCAGCTACCCATAATTATCTAGTAGATTTAGATAATTATTTCGAGCTAACTGGAGTAGCGCCAGAGCATAGACTGAGCTTCTTAACACGCTCGTTAAGAGGAATCAGTTTACAATGGTACAAAGTGATGCAACACAAGATCACCGACTATGCTAGTTTTATAGAGGAATTTAAGAAAAACTACTTAAGCTCCGATCGTTTAGTGTCCTTGCGTGCAACCCTGCTAATGAGTCATTATGACCCTAGAATTTTCAGACAGCCGAGTGAGTACCTTCTCACTCAGCTGCAGAGAAATGCTGTTTTGGACCCTCCCTTGTCCGAACAAAATCTTTTGAAGTTACTACCGAGACAGCTTCCTCAGTGGATCTGTAGGTGTTTGATTAGTGCTAAACCACAAAGCATCTCAGAGCTTCTCGCGTTAGTGAATGAAGTACAGTTAACGCACAGGGAGAACGGTAATAACCAGCAGCGTAGAAACATAAACATGATTGAAGTGACAGAAAACAATCAATCAGCAGGGGGGAACTTCAAACGTAACACGAGACGTAACAGGGCACAGCAGGGGCCGTATACTAGAAATAGTAGGGGCAGGCTAGAACGGTCTAATGAGAATAGTGAGCCTAGTAGTAATCCTCGTAATGAATCCCGACAGAATCGATTCAGGGGGAATGGAACTAGTTCGTACCGAGGTACAAGAGGTAGCAACAGAGGTAATAGAAATAGGCCTAACCACCAGATGAGAAACAGTAGAGACGAACAGATACAAGTTCTTGAAGTGTACGATACACGAGACGAGACTCGGGCAAGTACTTCGAGACAAGTACAGTCCGACAACAATGGGCGTGTCCTGAATGTTTCTCGTAACTGAGGACATTCGGCACACATTTGGAATCCCATTAGCGTGGAATCTCAGGATAGCGATTACACACCAATGAGGTCGGATGATGTAACTGAATGTGTGCTGGAAATTTCGAGAAGTGATATAGATGAAAATGAGACATTGGTCAAGGAAGTAAATACAAATGCTAGTGAGAATTGTAATCAGTGCCAGGAAATTATTGAGAAAAATCATTTTAAGGAAAATTTAGTAAATTTTGATACAAATAGTGAGAAATTAGAATTAAAATTGAGAAATGGTAACGTAATACTGTTGAATCGAACAGAATATGATCAAGCAAATGCTATTTTTGATAATTTATTAGACACTAGTGATGACCTAGTTGTTAGAAATAATGTGATAACTTTACCTGAAATTGAAGTTATCGTGTTCGCTCAGCCGGTACTTGGTTTGTTGGACTCAGGTTCGAGTATCAACGCGATCAGTAGTGAATTGTGGCAAACAGTACAGAATAGTAACCCCAGACCTGCGTTCCTTAGAACGAATAATATGAAAGTAACATCTGCATTCGGAAGTAGTGTGGCTAAGATTCTTGGTCAGATTTTATTACAAGTAACAATCAATGGAGAAGAGTTTGAAACTGTGTCATTAGTAGTGCAAGGGTTGAATAGAAAGTTGATTCTTGGTTCTCAGTTCTTTGCTGAGACTGACGCTGTGTTAGACTATGGGAGAGGGGTGTTCAGTTTGAAGAAGCCAGTAGAAGTAGATGTAAGTTTCAAAGACGTCGAAATATCAAATGAAGATCTAGTGCTGAGAAATATTGAGGAGATTTTTAGTTTTGATGATCTCGAAGGCGGAGATCCAAATAACGGTTATTCACTTGTAAGAGGTAGACAAGTTGGCAATCATGAGATGGGTACGGAGATAGGGAAGAATAGGCTAATTGAGAGCAACCCACCCGTAAAGTCGCAGGTTAGAGGATACCCGACGCCCACAGAATTGGCCAGAACCGTATTTTCACCAGAAGAGTGGAAAAATTTTCAAACGCGCGCGAGTGAGCGTGATATAAAAGAGCACGTAGATGGCTACACTGATCTCACTGATTCTCAGAGAGCAGAACTCACCTCCCTCCTCATAAGACATAAACAGCTGTTTGATGAGAGACCCGGTTGCATTAGAGGTTATGAACATGAGATACATCTAACTGACACAAAACCGATTCGTTCGAAAATGTTCCCGTTTGCACATTGTTATCAGAATCAGGTCAGGAATGAGATTAATCGTTTTCTAGCATGGGGAATAGTGAAAAAGGCTGCCACGCCTTATAGCAATTCACTAGTAGTAGTACCGAAGAAGAATGGGAAGTTACGCCTTTGTATCGACGGGCGCCCTCTTTCGCGGGTCACTTTGGCAGAAACAGACCAACCAATCCCCGCCATTGATGTTTTACAAGAGTTGAGCGACAAAAATATTTTTTCTGTTTTCGATGCAGTCGATTTTTTCTTTCAAGTACGTGTAAAAGAGGAATTTCAGAAGTATCTAGGATTTGTGCACGAAGGCATTTCATATTGCTTCGTCAGACTACCATTTGGGACAAAGACGTCTCTGTCTTCCTGTATAAGGGCACTTGATTTAGTACTAGGAGATGATGTAAAGAGCTTTTGTCAAACATACGTCGATGACCTAGCGGTAGGCTCATACAATTTTACACAGCATTTAGACCATCTAGACCAAGTTTTCACTAGGCTGGAAACTGGCGGAATAACGCTCAGATTAAAGAAATGTGTTTTTGCACGCACACATGTCAAACTTTTAGGTTTCGAGTTGTCTGCTGAAGGAATCAGAAAAGACAGGGAAAAGATGGAGAAAGTAGTAAATTTTAGACCTCCAAAGACGGTGAAGGAAGTTAGACAGTTGATAGGTTTCCTCCAACATTATCGTCCCTTCAGTAATCGTTATTCTGAGGTACTAATTCCTCTTTTTGATCTTCTGAAGAAGAATACGAAATTTAAATGGGAGAAAGTGCATGATGATGCCTTGGTAAAAATAAAAGAGATTTTTCAAGAAGAAATCGTTTTAAAGAAACCACTTCCTGATAAAGAATTCATTTTAGAAGTGGATGCCAGTGATAGGAGTTGTAATAGTATCCTATATCAGATAGACGACAATGGTGAAGATAGGATCATTGGGATGTCTTCAAAAGTATTCAATAGTGCGCAGAGGGCGTACTCGATTACTGAGAAGGAACTTTTGAGCTTAGTAGAGGGTGTCGCTAGATTCAAATATTATTTGATAGGAAGGAAATTTAGAGTTCGCAGCGATCACTTATCATTGAAGTTCATTTTACATTGTCGATTGACGAATCAACGTATCACACGTTGGGCCTTAGGGCTCGCGAATTTAGATTTTTCATTCGAATTTGTTCGATCAAGAGACAATAAAGCGGATTATCATTCACGCTACCCAGCGCAGTCTAGTAACGTGACAAATTTTGACAGTAAGCCTGTGTTACGCGAGACATTAATGTCATTGTTAGAAGAAGTTCCGTGTGAACTTCGGAAGTTAATTGCAGTGTTGCCAGAACTGCAATCGTCAGATGCCTTTTACGGTCCTCTGAAGAAGGCGACACAGAGTGCCGAAACGTCGAAGAAAATAAAAAGTCAGCATCACGAATATATATTGTTTAGTGGAAGATTATGTAAAAGAGATAAGGATGGTGTAAAGATTTGTATACCAGAAGTTTTGGTTCGACCACTTCTGCAGTACCACCACGATGAAAGTGGGCATCTATCCGCTTCGAAGCTGATACCACAGCTCGTCGAAACATACACTTGGCCAAAAATGAGAGAGCAGATACGGAAATACTGCGGGTCATGTGTCATTTGTCAGAAGGCTACTGCCCCACACACCTACATGTGTGGGCCACTAAACTCTATTATTCCTGAGAAGCCTGGGGTGTTCATCGCCGCAGATTTCTGTGGACCACTAGTGCGAGGTATTGGTGGTGTCCAATACATCCTTGTATTTGTTGACATTTTCTCCAAATTAATTGGTCTTTTCGCATGTCGTCGCGCAACCACACACACAGCCTTACAGAAGTTGAAACAGTTTCTCAAACTGTGTCCACGAGCTGAAATTCTATTGACGGACCACGGTTCTCAATTCTGTAGTAACCAGTGGAAGAGAGAGATTCAGGCCTTAGGACTGAAACATTACATGTCTACTGCCTATTACCCTCAAGCGGAACCTGCAGAGACAGTAGTGAAAAGTACAACCAGGATGTTGAGAAAGTATTGCCATAACAATCAACGTTATTGGCCAAGACATTTAAGTAAAGTAGAAAGATGCTTGAATAGTGCTAAACATCTTAGTACAGGGTTTTCAGCTTATGAGCTGCATCTGGGAGTTTCGTCCACTGCTGACGTTGCCAGAATATATGAAATACCCGAAGTTGAACGGCCAGTAGATAAGGATTACTTCGTGGAAGTAGCACACAAGAACTTGAAGAAGAATGCAGCAGCCAGGAAGAAATACTTCGATGCTCATCATACTTTAGTACAATATGATGTAGGACAGCTAGTGCTAGCACGTGTATTTCCGAAATCTGATGCTTTGGCCGGAATTTCGAAGAAAATATTACTGATGTACTCTGGACCCTGGTTGATCCTCTCTAAAACTGACAAGAATGTGTATACTCTCGCTGACCCACAGACTAAAGTGGCAGTGATGAAAAGAAACGCTTACTTGCTTAAGCGGTATAGAGAAAGAGAACCTGAAAGTCAGAGAAAAATACCAGCAACTGAAGAAGAGATTGCTGAAACACCGAAGAAGAACTGAGCTCTTCGTGTTATATTCATGTAAATATTTTGTTTTACGTGTAACATTAATAGTTGAAACCTTTGTGTATGTATTATGCCATTAGATTATTATGGGAACAAGTTTTCTTTCATGTTTTTATTATGTGTTAATCAGTATTGTTGTGTTAAAGTATTTTCTATTACGTCCGCACTTATTGTATATACTTGTGTATAATGATGTATTTCGATAAGCTTTGATAGCTAAAGTATCTTTACTCTCAAAACGTATCGAAAGGGGGGAATTTGTAAAGACCTAGTGCGTACGTTATTTAAATTTTGATATGCAAATGTCATATCAAAATCTTTGCATATCAAAATGGAAATTATATGTAAATATGTAACCACATATACTTTATATCAATTCATTTAAATATTTAATCATGCATAATTAGATGTTAAAAGCCAACAAGATGTAAATGCTTCGTAAAGAATTCATATCATTTTCATGGGAAGAGATGTAAGAACTTCGAGTACAAAGTTTTTTTTTTTCTGGAAGAGCATTTCAAAATTTTCAAACTGAAGTTCAGCAAACTCATAGCCTCCAGCGGAACACACACGAACAGCAACTAAGATGGTACAACGGTTTCCAGCTTACTATGAGTTTCCAGACTAGATTTTGGACTATTCAGAAATAATAGTATGCTGGACTACAGCTATATGTCAAGGACTAGTGGATGAGAGATGGGTTGGCTACTCTCCAATATAGCGCCGTTCAGTCGTGTACATGGCTATTGTATACTAGTCACACAGCAGTGTTGTTTTTTGGGAACAATAAGGTGCGATAAACTCTCCTGATGACGTATTTTGTCACCTTACCCGCCCTGCCCGCTACGGCTCTAGGCCGGTAAAAACGAAGCTATCGCCAGCTTCAACGCGGAGTAATATGTTTTTAAAATTGTGATTTGGTTTTCGAAAATTTGAGTTTATTCAAATTTAAAAGGTTCTTGGATGCACCCGTTTATAAATTATGATTATTTAACACGGTAGGTCACATGTCCGACAGTATCACGTACTCTTTCAGTACGTTTTAACAGTACTATTTACAGGCAGTTGTTTGAACTCGTTGAGCGGTGTTCGTCTGCAAAGATGGAAGGGGTTTTCTGCCCACCAATGTATCCGGAAGACATATATATTAATTAACCACCCCTAAGGTAATGACAGTCATGTATTATAATGTAGGTATATAGTAAATTGTATAATGTTATTAATCTAAGGTTTGATTTTGCAGCATATTTGTTCAATAAGCAGGGATGAGTGAAATTCAGTAAAAGTTTGTATTGAGATTACACCCCGCTGCAGACTGTGTTTGTGTATAGATGTCACTACCTGTCACGTGAGTTCTTGATGGAAGGGGGAACATGTATTTTTTCTAATATGTTTTGTTTTTCTAATTGTTTAAATAGTCTTCCGGTACATGACATGTGTTGTGTTATATATCAAAATATTCAGAGAAGATCAAGGAATCGTGTAAAGTATGTGAAACTCACCAGAGATTGTATATAAATGTAATATTAGGGCATAACAGTGGTGACCTATTTAGGAATTTCGGTTGTCACCAAAAGAGAGAGAGAACGTTGACCATAAAAAAACCGGTAGACTGAAGGTGAGTCTAGGTTTTTCAAGTTCCAGCGAGCCTAATGACTAGGATCGCAGCAGAGGTCACGACACACTTCGGTTACCGTCAGGAGACACTTCACGTCGCTGAGTGAGACTTTACTTCGTTTGAGTTCTTAGTGGATAGAACATTTCATTTAGTGACATTAGTTTATCATGTCTTTGCTAGTGTAATAGCAACTACTATGACATGTATCATATAGTGCTTAGATAGCAAAAAGGGGAAGTATCTTCTCTATATGACCCCATCGGGAGTGTTTTTTTTTTTTTTTTTAAGTAACTTGCTATAGTTACATATACGTATATATAGTTAGGGGTGTTTCGTTGTACACCAAGACCAACTATTATCAAAGAACATGTACGTATTATAAAGAGATTAGTAACAAGTGTTGGTGAACTCACCGTGTGGCTCACATTTACAATGAGCACACTCCCAACCAGTTTGTTTTGTGTTTAATACACAAATATGTTAGAAGATATGTCATCAGCAGTAACATTTTTTTTTAACCTGTGCATAGCAAATTAGTGCACCACAAACAATTCTTCTTTTAACTTGTGAAAGTTAAATAGTGGGACTTTTTGCACCACAGAGCACCAGATACAGTAAGGCGTGACGAGCCTATGTCACCTTTACTGTAATAGTGATGACAGTAACTCTCAACTAGTAACAGAGAGATATCAATGCAGAGATCGACGAAGACAACGTGATCTTCAAGACTGATCATCAAAAACCGTAATATGTGGGATAAAATTACGTCACGCATATACGGAAGAATGCGTGCAGAGTGGAGGATCCAGACAACAGGGAAGACTGGACTCATGCAGGACATATCTGTGAAAACTACAAATTAAATCACGCGTGGACTAGAACTATTGGTATAAGTAATACATATTGGCCACTAAAATGAGTATCATTTTTTTTTTTTTTTTCGTGCACAAGTGTTGTTTGTGAAATCGAGTGTAAATATTTCAAATTCAATTCCGCCAAGGATCTATTAAATAGTTATGAAAATTTACTTATACGTCTGTTGCATACTACAATTCCCGTATGAATCCTGAAGGTTTACTTGCTGCCTGGTGAGTACAAAAATATCTAAAATGTTTTGTGACTTCTGTTCTTTTCAGGTGGACTTCGTTCGGCAACTTCATTTAACTTACTGCTAATAGTACTCCTTGTTAATGTATTCTGTTGGTAATCATTAGACTCAAGCTCAATGTTACATGAGTCGCTACTATTTCTGTAGCCCATGAGTCGCTTCGAGAGCGTACAATCAGGGTAGGGAAACATGAACTATGAGACCTATGTAGATCTCAAAATCGGGATTTTCTGTTTAAGTTTAAATGTAGCATAGATCTACATAGGGGCAATTTTGATTATTCTATCAAAATTAAATTTTTGTTTTTTAAAGAGTCTCAACATTTTTTTTTACTCAGTCTCTACCGCAACCAAACAGTTCATAGTTCATGGAACCCACGAGGACAGACAGTCTTCTCAGGTGACGTAAGACTGCTGTCAAATGTAGAGAGAGAGACACACCTCACCATCACTGGTACGCCTTCCTCTTCTCTGTACAGAGCCTCACGCAATGTTACATGCTTGACACTTCATGTCGTATGTAGATTTCAGCACACCTGTGCTTGAAAGGTAAATTCTTCACTGTGTCACCGAGCCTGGGGCTCATCACACCTTATTCAATTGCAAGAAGCATGCAGAAATAGTGGTTACATCATTTATAATTTACATATTTATTTTGGATTGTAATATTTCTTCCACATACATTGTAACGTAAATAACACTACTGGTACAGTAGCCTGTATCTACCAAAGTAGAGCTGATAGAAAAAAACTGCTTACATTATTGGATTCAGCGCCCCACACATAGTTAAAATCAGCTCTAAAATTTTAGGTACCAAGAAAAAATTTTTTTCTGTAGGCCTGTGTTATCAATGATACTACTACTACTACTATAATTATTATTATAACACCGTGTACCTGTATAAACATGGAATATAGGCGGTTTGTATCGGAATACTAAAAATTAGTTGACTGTCGATCTCGGTAGTCAAGAAATCTTCAGGAGGCAATAACAACGGTCACGAGGTTCTTGGTTTGAGTTCAGGAGGAGCAAGTATTCGGGCTCGAGCCAAAAATTGTTAGAAGTTATGGGACTCCAGCCAAACATGTTTAAAACTGCTCGACCCGGGTTTAGGGTTGTCAACGACTCAAGCGGCTCGCTCACAGCTCATTCACTTATCGAGCCGAACCGAGAAGTAAGCCGAGCCAACAGCTCATCCAATCGAGCAAGCTCGAGCCGATGGCTCACATGAGCGGAACCGAACCGAGCTGATTGCTTACCCCAACCGAGCCGGTTTGAGCCATTGGCTAAGTTAAGCTGACTCGAACTCAGCCTATGGACTCGTTTCAACGGAGCTGGTTCGAGCCATTGGCTCCAATCGAGCCGTGTCGATAACTCGTCTTTACCGAGCCGGTTCAAGTCATTGGCTCAATTAAGCCCAGTCGATGGGTAATCCCAACCAAGCCAGCTCAAGCTGTACACTCAGTTGAACCAAGCCGGGCCGGTTGACATCACTATTCCGGTTGGGCTTCTACTTTGTCTAAAAAAATGGACCGTGCAGTTCTCAGCCTTGATGGTAAGAACTACAAAAAATGATATGAAATCTTTAGTTTTACGTCCCACGATTATGCCGGTTAGGCTAAAGGAGACGGTGATGATGGGAAATGAATGAAATGAAGAAAGTGGGAGGAAACGGGAGAACCCCGAGAAAATCCACGAGCACGGTGTTTGTCCACCACAAAGTCCAAACTGCGCGAGCTGTGATCCAACCAGGGACCTCAAGCACTGGAGGTGAACGCTCTATCACTGACCCACCGCGCCCCCTGGTAAGAACTACAATATATACTTATATTGGTACTCACGACGTCATTAACTTGTTCCACCACCAACGAATTTCGAGGTACTTTGTTTTGCATTTTTTGTGCGTGTTTTGTGTCGCTTTGTGCATCACCGGAAGTGGGTCAAAATGGGCCTACAAATATGGCGGAACAAATTATTGCTCTTCAGCCACCAATGAATTTCGAGGTCGTTTCCTTCACATCGTTTTGTACCGTTTTGTGCGTCTAGTTCCGTTTTGTGCGTCATGGGAAGTGGATTAAAATGAGTCCCTAAGGTGGGACGAAAATGATCAAGAGTTCCGCCACTATTGAATCTCGAGGTCATTAATTTCACATCGCATACCCTTTTGTGCGTCTATTTCGACGTTTTGTGCGTCACTAGAAGACGGTCAAACTGGGCCTCAAAGGTGGGGCGAAATTGCCCCTTTGCTCCGCCACTACCGAATTTTGAGGTTCTTCCTTTCGCATCGACTAGTGAATGTTTCGTGCTGTTTCGTGCCCTTGTTTCCACGTTTTGTGCGTCACCGAAAGTGGGTCAAAATGGGCTTCCAAGATGGGACGAAAATGACCAAGAGTTCCGCCACTACTGAATTTCGAGGTCGTTCATTTCACATCGCGTACCCTTTTGTGCGCCTATTTCGACGTTTTGTGCGTCACTGGAAGACGGTCAAAATGGGCCTCGAAGGTGGGACGAAAATGACCCACTGCTCCGCCGCTACCGAATTTCGAGGTCCTTCCTTTTGCATCGACTACTGAATTTTCGTGCTGTTTCGTCCTCCCATTTCCACGTTTTGTGCGTCACCAGAAGTGGGTCAAAATGGGCTTCCAAGATGGGACGAAAATTACCCACTGTTCCGGCACTATCGAATTTCGAGGTCGTTAATTTCACATCGCGTACCCTTTTGTGTGCGTATTTCGACGTTTTGTGCGTCACTGGAAGACGGTCAAAATGGGCCTCGAATGTGGGACGAAAATGTCCCACTGCTCCGCCACTACCAAATTTCGTGGTCCTTCCTTTCGCGTCGACTAGTGAATGTTTCGTGCCGTTTCGTGCCCTTATTTCCACGTTTTGCGCGTCACCAGAAGTGTGTCAAAATGGGCCTCCAAAGTGTGACGAAAATGACTCACTCCTCCGCCACTACCGAATTTCGAGATTCTTCCTTTCGCATTGACTAGTGCCTGTTTTGTTACATTTTGTGCCCCTATTTCCACGTTTTGTTCGTCACCAGAAGTGTGTCAAGATGAGCCTCCAAGGTGTGACGAAAATGACCCACTGTTACGACACTATCGAATTTCTAGATCGTTGCTTTCGCATCGTTTAGTGCCTTTTTTTTTAAGTTTTCTGCACCTATTTCTCGTCTTGTGCATCACCCGCGGCGAGTTAAAAGGGGCTTTAAAGTGGGAGTTAAATGGTTCACTGTTCCGCCACTATCGAATTTCGAGGTTGGTTCTTTCGCATCGTTTAGTGTTTATTTTGCACTGTTCTGTTCGCCTACCTCCACGTTTTGAGCATCACCAGAAATGCGTCAAAATGGTCCATCAATGTGTGAGGAAATAGAGCCATTGTTCCGCCACTATCGAATTTGGAGGTCGTTTCTTTCGCACCGTATAGTGCCTGCTTTGTACTGTTTTGTGTTCCTATTTCCACTTTAGTGCGACAACGAAATCGGGTCAAAATGGCCTACAAGTATAGCGGAATAACTTAATGCTGTTCCGTCACCATCGAATGTCGAGGTCGTTTCTTTCACATTTTTTATGCATGATTTGTGTCGCTTTGTGCATCAATGGGAGAAGGTCAAAATGGACCTTGATAGTGGAATGAATATGTATTTTTCTTCCATATTTGTAGGTCGTCTTTGACCCACTTTCGTTGGCCTACAAAACGTGAAAATATGCGCAGAAACGGTAAAAACATGCACTAAACAATGCGAAAAAGCGACCTTGAAATTCGATACTGGTGGGAGAGTTGATCAGTTTTCTTCCCACATTGAATGCCCATTTTGACCCACTACCATTGATTCACAAAACGTGGAAATAGGCTTACAAAACGGTAGAAAACACGCACATGATGATGTGAAGGAAACGACCTCGACATCGTTCCTGACGGAACAGCATTAACTTGTTCCGCCATATTTGTAGGATAACATTGACCCATTTCCGGTGACGCAGAAAACGAGGAAATAGGCGCACAAAACGACACAAAAAATTTCCATGTAATTAAGCTAAATTTCCATTTAAGTTTGTAAGCTTAATTACGTATATGGAAAATTTTATACATTTTTCCTTTACGTTGGTCTACTTTACGTTGATTTGGGACTTTTAAATTTTATTCAGTTTTCCACTGAAAAGTATCTATAATTCACAAGGAAATAATTATTAATTATAATTATTATCTATATAATTGAATTAATTGCAATTTGTTCCATAACAAGCACTTTACCATTTCGTACTAGCTGTTATGCCCGTTCTTCGCACGGATCAGATAAAATATCAATGTAAACAAACTGAACAACTGGAGAACAATTAAGAAACATTTCTAAAATTGGATATATTTTGTGTGAATATATATCCAACAACGTACATGTGTTTTCATTGGGAAGGCCGATGGAGGCTGAATTTGAACGTAAACACTATCGGGGGTGTCACTATACGTCTGAGCAACCCCAATAAATATGGATTCGACACAAATTCTACTACTTTTACTCAGACCCCCTTGGTTCGTATTGTGAAAAAATCTCCTCTGGCCCCCATTAACCCCCAAACAATACCGCGAAAACTATGAATGTGACACTAACATCTGCTATTTTCTACTACTTTTTACATATGCCAGTAAAAGTCCCTGTAATCCTCTGGTTCCAATTTTGAAAAAACAATGCCTCTGGCCCACAGCCGATGGGGGCTGTATTTGGAAGTCAACGCTTGTGGAAGTATCACCATTCATCTCAGCGACAGCGAAAACTATGGATTTGACACTAATATCGGTCACTTTCCATTATTTTTACATGTCACGCAATTCCCCACCCCCGGTGACTCCCGGCCCGCATACAATGGTGGCTAAATTTGAAAATCATCGCTAATGAAAGTATCACCATTGATCTCAGCCACCGCGAAAACTACGGATTTGACATCGGTCATTGTGGATTATTTTTACTCGTGATCCCCTTTATAATGCCCCCCTTTCTTAGCTGATGGGGGCTAAATATGAAAGTAAACGCGGTCTTGAGTTTCACCATTGAGCTCAGCTATCCCGAAAACTATGGATTTGACATTAATATCGGTCATTTTCGATTATTTTTACATGTCTCAGAATTCCCCCCTCTGGTGATCCGAGGCCCGCATACAACGGTGGATGAAATGAAATGAAATGAAATCTTTAAGTTTTACGTCCCACGGTTATGCCGGCTAGGCTAAAGGAGACGGTGATAATGAGAGATGAGTGAAATGGTGGAATGAAGAAAGTGGGAGGAAACGGGAGAACCCCGAGAAAACCCACGAGCGCGGTGTTTGTCCACCACAAAGTTCACTTGGCGGGGGCTGGGATCGAACCCGGGACCCCAAGCACCAGAGGTGAACGCTCTACCACTGAGCCACCGCGCCCCCCAACGGTGGATGAATTTGAAAGTCATCGCTAATGGTAGTGTCGCCATTGATATCAGCAACCGCGAAAACTATGGATTTGACACTAATATCGGTCATTTTGGATTACTTTTACGTTTCGGTATCCCCCCCCCTGTTGACCCACGGCCCGCAGCCGAATACGGTGAATTTGGAAGTTAATGCGATCGGAGTTTCACCATTGATCTCAGCGACCGCGAAAACTATGAAATCGACACTGATATCGTTCTACTTTTACATGTCCCCGGTAAAATCCCTCCTAAGACCCCCTGGTTCGAATTTTGTTGAAAACGCTTTGCCTTGGTATGGGACCTAGACCAAGGTATCTTTGACCAAAATTTGGTAACTCTCGGTCGACTTTTCTGGCCGGTCCCGGTAAACGTCCCCTGGAGACCCGCTAGTAAGAAATTAAAAAAAAAAACTCTTCGTCTTGGTCTGGGGCCTAGACTAAGCTATCCGTGACCAAATTTTGAAAAGTTTCGGTCCACTCGTCTCGTCCACAGGCCGCACAAAGATAGACAGACAGACACACAAACTCTATTTTATTTATATTAGAAAGGTCAGATCCGCCGTTATTGTATTAGTGTGGTGCTTGAGCGATTGATCGTAGAAATTCAAACTCCGATGAGTGATAATTTTATAGTCTTTTTTATTACAAGTTTAAACTCTTTAGTCAGTAGAGAAGACGGCGTGAATCATGGGTCAGAGTTGATGACAATGGGTTTAGGTGGGTCTGTGGGTCACAGTGGGTAAGAGTGGTTTATGGTGGGTGGTGGGTCACAGTGGGTCACGGTGGGTCGTGGGTCACGACGGGTGGTGAGTCAATTGGTCGTGGCTAAAGTTTTCATTGCCCCACGCCCTCTCTGAACTACAGTGTTGAAAATTAATCAGTGAAAATCAATTGCAATTGATCAGTCAATTGAAAGTAATTGCTGTGGAAATCAATTGCAATTGAATCAATTGCCAATTAATTTCAATTGCAATTGAATTACAGAATTCAATTGCAATTACTTTCCACTGCAATTACTTTCAATCGATTGATCAATTGCAATTGATTTTCCTTTATTAATGGCCAACTGCAATTAACAATTAACCATTACTTATTTCAATTGTTAATTGCAATTAACAATTAAATTTACAGATTAATTGTTAATTGTTAATTCAATTGAAATTTGCCCAACACTGGTAAAAAGCTTTATTTGTTCTTTTTAAATCGAATAATGAAGACACTACTTTAGTAGCTAAAACATATTAATAATCTAGAACTGTCACATGTTGAAACCCTCATATCGAATTATGAATGGATTTCAGGTGCTGTACTCAACAAACGAAAGTCAAGCCTGATATGTATAAACACAGCTGACCGAGTCAAAACAGACACGTAGACTACAACTTTCGTGCCACAACATGTACTGTGGTAGTGGTTGTCCTTATTCATCAAAGTAAAGCCCGGCATGTAAGTCTTGCAGGCCGAGTATACCTTTTAAATGTTCTTATATTCAGTCGTCTTTGGTTCCTTACAAAACTATTTTCCTGCCAAAGAAATATATCAGTATCATACGGAAACACACAATGCAACTGCTGTGGCATACTCACTCCCTAAGGGTGACTCACGCGACAGTGTACTTATCAAAATGTGTTGGTGGCCTTGGCCTTGAAAACATTCAACTTTAGAGCTGCTCGCTGTTCGCACCTAGCTTCTGCCAAAAGGACTAGCTCAGGAGAGTAATGCTCTCGGAAGTAGGAACGAGAAACACAGTTCTGATTGGTTGGCGTTATCCATTTCTTGCCACATTGTATTTAAATAGCAGAAATCAAATAATTGTTGTTGTCGATCTTCGTGGCCGAGTGGGCTGGCGCTATATGCTACTAATGAAAATCTCTTTTGGCGTGAGTTCAAACCCGGATCGAGGATTTTTTAACATTTTTAAAATATTTTTATAACACTTTTTAAATTAAAATAATATGAAAATAATACTCAAAAAAGTGATTTACTTACTTTTGTGCAGATAAGTAGTAGTAGTAGTAGGAACGGGTTAGAAGCCCCGCAGGGCTCGTTTTGTTCCCCTTGTTCTCTATGATATAAATTTTGTGACCAACTTAAGACAACTGGCTAGGATAGCGTTTAAAACAGCTGGCTAGAGTAGCGCGCGAAAAAAAAGTACTTCCGGGAGCATTACTCTCCCGAGTGGGTCGTGTGCCAAACACTGCTCATGGAGTCCCTTTCCAGCACAGTAAAAGGGCGAAAAAAAGAAAAGAAAGGAAAAAATAAAGAATACGGAAAACTGTTCCTTATGCAGAGAGCATTTGAAAACATTTCAAAAGGTACGCTATGACTATTATCAGTTAATTGGCAACAACCGATATCGCGGACAGATCCAGGAAGTTTTGAGGGGGGAGGGGGCAGGTCTGAAAAATAAATTTGAGACATTTCTTGATATGTGGTTGGCTAACCAAAAATGTGAACTGGAGTGCTTCATAATACGTATTTATCGCCCTTCTGGAGGCAGCATTGAGGAAAACCATGTTCAACACGAGAGAATCCAGAATTACCATAAAAAACTTTTTATTACCATCTTTTTATTATTGTATTATTTTATTTTATTATTATTATTTTTCTTAAATTAGATTATGTAGAGTAAATTATTTTTAATTTAATTTCCTATTAACATAATTCATATTAACTCTTTACTAATATCGTTATTTTTATACTGCATAAGTACTATCGTGGATTCAGATTTAACCCCATTATTTGTTTTGAAATTAAAATATGTTAATACGTATTACATTGGCAGTTGATTGTGGACCGTTTACTAGTGCTATACTTTAATGGATTTAACTAGTTTTGGGGACAAAAGATATTATCAAAATATTTTTTTGACTAATGGTCTTTTGGTAATAGATTATTACGAAGCGAAACAACATACTTAAATGAAATAAAGTTTTTTGTTATCCGAAAATAACAAAGTATGAAAATAAACTTATTTGTATGTAAAAAAGCATTCAATTATTAGTGCTGAGAAAATGTAACTTGTCATTCAAAAAGCTGACAATTGATGCTTTTATATTTGATTAGTTGCTTGGCTACAGGCCCGTATCCACAGAGGAACTAGGGTGCCGGGCCCCCTAAAGTTTTACTGTTCCCCCTAACAGGGAAGGGACGTACCCAGAAATTTATTTCGGGAGGGGCGTAAAGCGTTTTGGAGGGGTCCAAATACAATTTGAGGCTAAATTATATGAAAATTTCTAAAATTGCCCCTAAAAGTAGATTACATTTTTAAATCCCCAGGACCCACCCCTGCGTATGCCCCCTAAAATATTCACGGTAGGCTTGCAAATGAACTGCTATAATATAATGATGAACTATAATATGGTTGGATCGGCCCCCTAACTTATACCGCCCCCTCATATTTTCGGGCTGGCTACGGTTACCTGCTTGGCTACCTACCAATACACACAATGATTAGTCTTAAGGGGCCGTCCACATATTACGTAACGCTATTTTTGACCAATTTTTATCCTCTCCCTCCCCCTTGTCACACTTCGTAATGCAAGGCTGAACCCCTCCCCCGTTCGTTACGTAACACTTTTGGATTTTTGTTTTCTCACCAATTTTCCTTATTTTGGGAGTTATTATAATAAAAACTATTTTTAATAGCATAACTTTTATTACAAAATGCTCTTATTCTGAATATATTTGTAGTGTTTTCCACTAATAAATCAAAGTACCGATACCAAATTTCACAATATTAAATTCCCACGTTAAGCGGGTTTGCATATCCTGGCTCCTAACTATGAAAACATTTACGCTCACTCCAATCTCAATCATTTCACGAATTCAACCTGTTTTATGTATGTTATTAGGACATAATATCGATTGTGATTTATTCTAAAAACACTTTTATACATTGCAAGAGCTGTAACGTCCAAATATTTACTGAGAACTCATAGTCGTATCGGAATAAACAAAAGCGTGTGTTTAAAAACGGTAGCATGTTGTTTCTTTTTTAAGTGTCTTTCTATTTTCATCCGGAGGCTGAAAATATTTCTTTAAGTAACTCATTTAAAACTTCTTCCGTTTGAAATTCGATTAGAACGGAACATTATATGAATTGCAAATCTAAAATCCATAGCTGAAAAAAGATGAAGTATACTCACTACTCTATTATTATCCTCTGATTTGTAACGAAAAACTATTTATAAACAGTGGTGATTTCAGAAAATTATCCGCGGGGGGAATTTCAATATGCGGGTGGAGGGCAAACATTGGTAGTCCACATTGAGCACGATCGAATATATGGTCCTAAAGGCGGAAATTTCTTAGCTCGAGAGGAGTCTCAAATTCTCCCTCAGATCACGTCCTGAAAGCATCATTGCTTAAAAGCTTTTCGTAACAAATATAATATTACACTTGTTTCTCGTTCTACATTTAGAATTGGTAAAATCATAACTTATAGAGGATTATAATAAAAGCATAAAAATTACAATACTAATCATGTATACATTATCCTGTAAGTTACCAACTTTGGGTCAGATTAATACTCAAATATTTGTTTTCGGATTGCACTTAAAAGTAAGTCCTCTCTATATAATCCTGATTGGAAAGCCATGTTTAACACTAATTAATTAATCAATATTTATAAGAATATTTTTTTTTATTTTACTATTTTTACTATTCAATATTATATACACTTCATTTCCAAAATCAAAATCTCGAAAATGTATATTGTACGAGTGCAGATACGCAAATAAATGATTATTTATCATATATATATTGGTCTCTATTCGAAATTATATTTAATCGAATACGACAAGAACACAGACAGAAACATCGAGAACAGATGAAAAAAAAGAGAGAAAAGCGTTGTACCCGGCGGGGACTCGAACGAAGCTTGAATGGTGCTTTATAACCCAAACGCCTTAGACCACTCGCCTATGGTAACAACTAGTGATTGTAGCAAAGGCTTCGAGTAGTAGTTGTTACTACAGAATAACATTTTTCTATTGCCTAAAATTTAAACCTAATTTACTCTGATATATCTATTAATTTGTTACATGAACACGTTTTCGTTACTTTGATGAATGATGTATGTTGTTGATATAGATTCTATTACACGTTCTTTCGTAAATATTATAGAAAGGATCAGGGTTATTTATGATCTTTCATGGAAATTGACTGGCGCATGCGCAGTACACAGACAGTTCAATTGGAAGGCGAGGAAGGAAACGCTAACACACTGTTAGAATGTTTCCCTCGCAAGCAGTAGTTCCCAACCGAAGGACGGCGGGACGCACTTCCTCCTCCTGGGGTGGTGTGAAGGGTTTACGAAGTCCACATCTTCTACACATTTGGAAGTGATAAATCGTAGTATAAATAAACCGTCCTCGACACACAGTGATTGTTGCTTTTCCAAGATTATAAACTGAAACACTTTTTATTTCAATAGAATATAAAAGTTTCAATGGGAGGGGTTACAACCCCCTCAACCCCCTGGGTCTTCGATATGTCACCGCTTAAACTGTAACTTTCAAGTTAGAATACATTTATTTTTAGTTCATTATACATTTTCATAAATAAAATATCCACAATTACAATGACAGTAAATGCTAAGTAATTATTGTAAATCTTTGTACTTTCATTTTACCTCTCTCTTCTCAACTGAGCTTGAAAAATGTAAAAATGGGAGGTTAAGAATTTCAAATATTACGTATATTTTAGCGTACAACGAAATTATATTTAATAGAATCCGGCAGGGTCACAAACAGAAACGTGAAGAAGAGGTAAAACCAAATTGTACTGTGGTGGGATTCGAAATACTCTTGAATGGTGCCTTAGAATCTCTAGCCGAATGCCTTAGTCCACTCGGTTAATGTGACAAGTTGAAAATATAGTAAGCGTGTTTCATGTTCAATCTTTTGTTACAGTATGAAATTTATTTTGTATTCTCTGAAGTTTAAGCCTATTTTGGCCTGATGTAATAGTCTGTTGAAATTGTTTTATGTTTACGGTATTCTTTACTTTGGCGAATGATGTTGTTAATATAGGTTCTATTACGTATTCGTTCATAAATATTATAGCAATTGTCAGGATTAATTATGATCTTTCATGAAAATTGACTGGTGCATGCGCAGTAGAAACAGAAAGATGCACTTTACCGACATTTGTCATACACGCCAGAACGCAAATTTCTAACAGGTTCTCAAAATGCCTCGCTCTGAAAGTTGTGGAGAACTGTCTGTAGCTCTGAGAGTTGAAATCATAGGCCGAGCAAAAATGGGACAAACTGTGGCTCAGATTGCTAGAGATCTGGGATGTGACAAGAAAACGGTCAAGAAATGGGTTCAGCAATATGAAGAACGTGGTGAATGGTTCAGGTCTCAGTCAAGAAGTGAAAGGCCAAAAGTGACAACTGCAGCTCAAGATCAAGCTTTAGTTACAGAAGTAATCAACAGACCTCTACGCCACACGTCAATCCTCTTGGACAAAGTCAGAGAATTTAATTGTTCTCACGAAACAATAAGAAGAAGATTATTGGGGGCTGGTCTACACTGTTCGAGACCCGCTAGGAAGAATCTCCTGACTGAAACTCACAAGGCCAGACAAATGGAATGGGCACAGAATAACATAACCCAACCTCACTATATTGGGACTTAGTCATCTGGACCGACGAGAAGGTTTTCAAGTCTAACCAACAAGGCAGAGTTATATTGTATAGACCGCACGGAACCAGGTATGCTGAACAAAATATTATCAGAACTTATTGTTCAGGACGAATATCAGCACACTTTTGGGGATACATGACGGCTGCTGGTCCTGGAGATTTGGTTGCGGTGCCTGAGAGAATGAACAGCAGTGTTTACATTAATATCCTCGAAAATACGTTGTTACCGTCCTTAGAAAGAAAGTTCCCCGAACAGGAAGAATATATATTTATGCATGATAACAGTGCTGTTCACACTTCCCGGCAAACACGAGAGTGGCTAAGTGAACATCCAGAGTTAATTTGTATTGAGTGGCCCTTTCTATCCCCAGATTTGAACCCAATTGAACATCTGTGGGCCTACATGGTGCAAGAATGGGAAGAGAGACGTGAAGACAGAGACCAAACGTTTCTTCAAAATCATGTTATGGAACTGTGGCAACATTTTCGTGACACACCGTCGTATTGCTCGAGACTTGTATCTAGTATCCCCTCCAGACTTCACGAAATTATTGACTCTGGAGGTGACTACACGAAGTACTAGTGTGTTATTTTTTTTGTGTAAAAATTTATTTAAGTTTCATTTATTTATTATATTTTTTCAAGAGCAATACTTTCGTTCTTCATTCTTTTTCTTTGCTTGTTTACTTATTAGTTCATTAAAACGTAAAGGAAGAGTAGTATATCTTCAAAAAGTACTTGTGAATTTACTTTGAACGTTTCTAAGAATACATTTACTTTTTTTCTTACTCTATATTATGCCCAATATTACTTTCATTTCAGTTAATTAATAACTTTATTTCACATGTCGGATAAAAGTATTATTGTCTTTTTAACGATGTTTTTCCTTTTGATTGTGTAATTTCTAGTTTCATTGAACTATCTCAATTCGAATGAATAAATCACATTTTGTTTATTGTCCCTTCCTTAGCTAAGTTCGAATTCAACGTGTAATTTACGTTATTTATTCTTCATATTGTGTAGTAATGACAAGATTAATTATTTTTCATGAGTCCAGTTGATTAGTGAGAACTTGGACAAACATTAACCTGGTGATTCATCACGCAATAACAAGCGTAAAATACATTTGAGCTGTTCTTTATACTCCACAGCGATGAAACATTCTAACAGTGTCTTAGCGTTTCCTTCCTCGCCTTTCAATTGAACTGTCTGTGTACTGCGCATGCGGCAGTCAATTTCAATGAAAGATCATAAATAACCCTGATACTTTCTATAATATTTACGAAAGAACGTGTAATAGAATCTATATCAACAACATTCATCATTCATCAAAGTAACGAAAACGTGTTCATGTAACAAATTATTAGATATATTATATCAGAGTAAATTAGGTTTAAATTTTAGGCAATAGAAAAATGTTATTCTGTAATAACAACTACTACTCGAAGCCTTTGCTACAATCACTAGTTGTTACCATAGGCGAGTGGTCTAAGGCGTTTGGGTTATAAAGCACCATTCAAGCTTAGTTCGAGTCCGCGCCGGGTACAACGCTTTTCTCTCTTTTTTTTTCCACCTGGTCTCGATGTTTCTGTCTGTGTTCTTGTCCGATTCGATTAAATAGAATTTCGAATAGAGACCAATATATATTATAAATAATCATTTATTTGCGTATCTGCAGTCGTACAATATACATTTTCGAGATTTTGATTTTGGATATGAAGTGTATATAATATTGAATAGTAAAAATAGTAAAATAAAAAAATATTCTTATATATATTGATTAATTATTTAGTGTTAAACATGGATTTCCAATCAGGATTATATAGAGAGGACTTACTTCTAAGTGCAATCCGAAAACAAATATTTGAGTTTTAATCTGACCCAAAGTTGGTAACTTATAGGATAATTTATACATGATTGGTATTGTAATTTTTATGCTTTTATTATAATCCTCTATAAGTTATGATTTTACCAATTCTAAATATAGAACGAGAAACAATTGCAATATTATATTTGTTACGAAAAGCTTTTAAGCAATGATGCTTTCAGGACATGATCTGAGGAGGTAGTGGTATCCAGAGCGAAGAAGCGAAGCAAGTTTCAATTGCGTATTGCCTTCACTTGTTTGTTGATGTGAGCAGTATTCGGCTGTCTAGAATGGAGCTCGAAAGGGAACCTTTTCGGGTAATGATCCTTTAAGATTTCAAAAGTGGTTTGAACGAGACACAAAGCCTTGACCGTTTGTAGGGAGCATTTGGGGACCTTGCTAATTCCCGTGCTACAATTTTTCGGTGGTTTCGTGAATTCAGAAGAGACCGGACATCGCTTAAAGATGGAGAGAGATGGACGTCCTGCAACAGCTGTGTCAGATGAAAACATTGCCGCTGTGGAACAAATGATTCGAGAAAATCCTTGAACAACTTTCAAGGACATTGAATCTACAGTGAACATTGGATCGCCAGCAGTAACAAAAATTCTTCATGGTCATCTTCGGCTCAGGAAGGTTTCATCTCGTTGAGTGCCTCACACTTTGACTGAACAGCAGAAGCGCATGCGTGTGTAATGGTGTGAAGAAATGCTTGCAAGATTTGATGGAGGCAATTCTCGGCGCGTCTCTGACATTGTTACTGGTGATGAGACTTGGATCTATCAATTTGACGCTGAAAATAAACGCCAGTCTACAGTTTGTATCTTTCCAGACGAAAATCCACCCAAGAAAGTGAAACGACCGCGAAGTGTGGGGAAGAAGATGGTCGCAACTTTCTTCTCCAAATCTGGCCATGTTGCAACTGTTCCACTTGAAGAACAAAGGACTGTTACTGCTCAGTGGTACACTACTGTTTGCCTAACAAAAGTGTTCCAGAAGTTTCGGGAACGGCGTCCAAGAACTGGATTGCGTGGGATCCTGCCTCATCATGACAACGCGTCCGCACACACGGCCAACATAACAATTCAGTTTTTAGAATCTAGGGAGGTCAAACTTATGTCACATTCGCCGTATAGCCCTGACCTGGACCCGTGTGATGTTTTTCTGTTCCCCAGGATCAAAGATCGCATGCGTGGGAAGAGATTTTGCAGCCCTGAAGAAGCTGTAGTGGCTTACGAGAACGAACTTTCAACACTTGAAGAAAAAGGCTGGCAACACTGCTTCCAAAAGTGGCTTTCGAGGATGCAAAAGTGTGTACAGTGTAATGGTGAATACTTTGAGAAATTGCAAGTGTTAAATCGATTTTAAGTATGTAAGTTATTTCACATCTCAAAACTTTCGTAGTGACCCACGTACTGACAGGGAAGATGAAGGTGGAACAGGATCTAAAGAACTAACATCGATCTCTTTTTCAGGGATCCAGGATGCTTCGTGCATTTGAAGTTCGCCAGTTTCGACGATGCAAAGTTGCCTTCCTCGTGGACCACAGATTCAAAGTGGCTGCGCATGTGAAGAAGCAGGGACATCTTGTTTGTGAACAATCTCTCGAGCATCTTTTTTGGACTTCGGACTTCAGTTTACCTCTTTTCATATTCTTCTTGTCCTAAATCAGTGCGAGAATGCGAATAAACTCAATTTCTTCAGAAATATTCAAATTCAAAAATCAAAACAATCAGTACGAGATAATATCCGACGAATTAGTTTTTTTAATATCTTATTTTGATCTACAAATCCTGGATCGTTCCATCGCGGAAAATATAATTTCACGAAAAAGAATTTCTTCTATTTCCCATGCAAAACCCCTTAGAAGAATAGAATGAGTAATGATTCAAATCAAAGGTTTCAGATAACATTCTCAGAAATAGCAATACTAGTGGGAACATGAGGGCATTTTCAGGAGGTGGTTACGATCACTAACAACTAACTCCGGAAAAGCGTGTTCCCTAAATCCAATCCAATGTTTTATTGTATTGTAATACATGCAGGATTCGCCACCATTTACGCTGGTGTCTAGTGCGTCTTCGAATCTCTTCTGTATGATTCAATTTATATAGGCTATAGTTCGCAATTTTCCAAAACAATGGAAATATTTATTTATCTATATCGATATATATATATATATATATATATATATATATATATATATATATATATATATATATATATATATATATATATAATATATGAAAGTGACTATGCTTGTAACTTAATAACTCTTAACCACCCGACCGATCTCGTTGAAATTTTCAACATAGATGAAGTTCTGACCTGGGATGTTTTTTATCATTTTACTTTGAAGGTCCAACTTGGGGGAGGGGGAATATATAAAAATGATTGAAAATGAACGATGTTAGTGTCAAATGCATAGATTTCGGGGTCGCTGAGACAAACAGTGACACTTTCGATGCAGTTTAAATCCAAATTCACCCCGCAACTTGGGTAAAGTGGAGGATGACATATACAAAATGTTCGAAAATGACTGATATTAGAGTCGAGATCATGGTGTTTGGTGTCGCTGAGATGAACAATAACACTTTCGATGCCGTTTAAATTAAAATTTGGCCATTCAATTTGGGGAAGGGGATATATATATATATATATATATATATATATATATATATATATATATAAAAGTGATCGAATATGACCAATATTTGTGTCGAGTCCATAGTTTTTGGAGTCCGTAAGTTGATGATGACAGTTTTGGTGGCCTATATATCCAAAATGAAACGTATTCTCCCCGTATGAAAAAGGGGTATTCTAGCTAATTTATAAAAAAGAAAAAAAACAATAAAATTATTTGTTTAAAAGATTGCATATAAATCTGAGAATAAAAATAAAAAATACAGCAGAAAAAACTGTTACGTAACGAAGAACTAAAGCCACTCCTCCCCCTTATCACGCTTCGTAACGCAAGGCCGAACCCCCTTCCCTCCTTGCCGCGTTACGTAATATGTGGACGACTCCTAAATGTGTCTTAATCACATATCCATTAGACACATAACAAATGTAGACACTTTAGTTCTTCTACTGACAGTCAGTACATATAGTGATTTTTCTTGATTGACCCTTATGCACATTTCGGTTGCACATAGAACAAATCCAAGAACGTTTTTTTTTCATCAATTCAAGGACAAATAGCACATCTCCTCCTTTTAGCTGGAGAATCTGTTTCCGGACGGTCTTCATTGACGTTCCCATCAGTTAGTCGTAACAATGACTGCCGAAGCCTACGAGAAAGTGTCCCGCATTCGCCCCTTAATTTTACGTGATCTTGAGTGAGAGTCATCGCAATACTCCTCATGAAGTCTCGTCTCTGAAGTCTTCTTGGTTCGTTGGAAAGATGGTAAAAAAAACAATGCTATTTAAGCATGAAACGTCCAATATTCTATAGAAAATTGCAAGAAACGACCTTCTGCAAAATCTGCCAGTTCCGATTTCTGCACACATCTCTGTAACACTCCCCAAGAAAACCACAGAAAAAATGTAATGCAGGAAACGTATAGCGCAAGTACTATCCTGGGGAAAATTTCGACCCCAGAGGTCCGAAACTATCGACACAACAAAGTGCATGGACACGAACAACAAGTCGCTACGAGATCTCAAGATCAACTGAAAAAATGCAACCGTTAAGTTTTACGACCGACGATTATGCCGGCTAGGCTAAAGGAGGCGGCGATAATAAGAAATGAATGAAATGGTGGGATGAAGAAAGTGGGACAAAACTGGAGAACCCCAAGAAAACCCACACACACAGTGTTTATCCAGCACAAGGTTCACCTTGCGCGGTCTGGGATCAAACCCAGGACTCCATGCACCAGAGGTGAATACTCTACCACTGAGCCACCGCGGCCCCCTAGCAAGGTCGACTGAGAATAGACGACTGAAGCCTCAGTGAAACAATATATATATATATATATATTGTCCACAGCTAGAAATGTGTTTGCTGAGGTCAAATTTGATCCCCCACGATAGTAGTTACGAGTTAAGTATGTGGTGATAACTTAGGAAAAAGATAAGTAAAAACCTAGAATTCTTAATAAAAATGACTTTGTATACTGTTAGTATATATATGTTGAAATGCGTGGGGCAGGAGGGTATGAGCAAATCGATCACCAATGGAATGAATCGATCCAGGGCACAGTAAAACTAGTTAGGCTACTGGGCGTATCTGCTTCCTTCTCTTCTCTTTACATTATATCTGGAGATGTATGTTCTGACTAATAGGCTACTGTGGCAATTTTAAAAAGAGGATATACGCTATAAATGATAAACTATGACTTTTAATACAGGGCAATAAATACAGGGCCGTATATATAGGGCAATAAATCGAAAAACTCTATATTATTGTTCTGTCCCAATGCCCTGTATACAGATCCACATATGTCTTCTCAGAGCAACATTAAACTAATCTTTTCCACATAATATTTTTCATTCTATACTTTGATCCAGGGGTGGAAATGGAATTTTAGAACTAAGGGGAAAATGAATAATAGATAAGGTTTGATTCAGAAAGTCGGAAGTGCAAGCGAACTTTGATGGAGAACGACTTAAGCGATGAAGATTGTTGCAGAACAGTTAACAAAAAAAATTAATATCACCATTCAAATTTACTATTTGTTAATAATAACTACAGCTGTTTCTCCTTCTTTTGCACAATCACTTCAACTTGCGAAGGGGATATTATCCCCTCGTGCATGCCTGGTTTTAACTCTTGCTTTGATCTCAGGCTTTTTACACGTGAAACAGTATTTACCGGGTAACTTTGACGCGGGGCCATTTTGACTCGTGCATTTTTGTCGCGGAGCACTTACGCCCAGACCTTTTTCATGCTGGGCCGTTCGACTCGGGCCCTTTTGAGGCAGGGATTTTTGACACGGGCTGCTTTGACGAAGGACTCTTTTAACCCGTGTCCTTTAGAGACGGGTCATTTTGACCCGGACTCTTTTGACGTAGGGCCTGTTAATAGCAGGGCCCTTTCACCAAGCCCTTTTGGCGCGGGCCGTTTTGACTCGTATCCATTTGTAGCGGGGCCGTTGTGACTCAAGCCCTTTTGTTGCGGAGATCTTTTGACTCGGGGACTTCTCGCGGGGCCTTTTGACCCGGAGACCTTTTGACCTGGGCTCTTTTTTACATTCGCTCAGCCGCGTAATTCTCAGCCGGTGCCTTAAGCATTCAAAACCGGCGAGGTAACAATATTGCCAATGTTTCTTTATTTTTTCTAGGTTCCCTTGACTCGGGGCTGTTTATAATCGGGCTCGTTTGACGCAGGGCGCTTTTAACTCGGTTCTTTTTGTCGCGGGACCATTATGACCCAGGTCTTTTTCACGCTGGGTCGTTTTATCCCGGAAACTTTTAGCTCGAGCCTTCTTTTTGACGCGTGCTCATTTTGACTTGGACCCTTTTTTTGCGGATACTTTTGACCTGGACATTTCACTCTGGGCTGTTTTGACCCGGGCCCTTTCGACGCGGGGTCATTTTGACTCGGGCACTTTTGTCGTGGAGACCTTTTGACCCAGGTCTTTTTGACGCGGGCTCTTTTCTTGCGGGGCTGGTTTGAACCGTGCCCTTTTGAGTTGCTTCCTTTTGATCCGACCTCTTTCGAACTGGGGACCATTTGTCGCGGGGACTTTTGACTCGGCTCCTTTTCACGCGGGGCCGTTTCTACTCTGGGCCTTTTGTCGCTAGGCCCTTTTGACCTGGAGACTTTTTGATTTGCGCTCTTTTAACGCGGAGCCGTTTCTTCTCGGGCCCGTTTGACGTAGTAACCTTTTAAATCGGGTTTAATTGTAGCGGGATCCTTTTGACCCGGGCTCTTTTGACGCAGGGCCCTTTTAACTCAAGCCCATTTAACCTGAGCCTTTTAGACGTGGGGCCATTTTGACTCGGGTCCTTCTGTCGCGAAGGCCCTTTCACTCAGGTCCTTTTGACTCGGGTCCTTTTATTGCAGAGATATTTTGAACCCGGGCCTTTTGTCGGGGGGGGGAATTCTTTTATCCGAGCCCTATTGACCTGGGCTCTTTTCACGCGGAGCCCTTTTTACTTGGGCCTGTTTGACTCAGGTCCATTTTGACTCGGGTCTTTTTGTCGCAGGACACTTTTGACACGAGCTCTTTTAACGCGGGGCCGTTTTGATCCGAGAACGTTTGTTGCGAAGAGCTTTAGACCCAGGCTTTACGACTCGGGCATTTTTGTAGCGGGGCCCCTTTTGGTACAGTCCGTTTGGCGTAGAGCCCTTTTGACTCGAGCTCTCTTAACACGAGGTTTTTTTTTACTCGAGTCTTTTTGTCGCGGGACGATTTTGACCTGAACTTTATCACGCTGTTCCGATTTGACCCGGGCTCTTTTGAGACGGGATACTTTTGACCGGGGCTCTTTTTACGCAGGCCCCTTTTAAATCGAGCCCTTTTGACGCAAGGATCGTTTTGACTCATCCCCTTTTGTCGCGGATACCTTTGTACCCAGACCTTTTTCACGCTGGGCCGTTTTGACTTAGGTCCTTTTGAGAAGGGTTCCTTTTGACCCAGGCTCTTTTGACACAGGGCCTTTTAATTTGATTCCTTTTGACCCGTACAGTTTTGACGCTGGGCCGTTTTGACTCGGGCCTTTTTGTTGCTTCGCTCTTTTGACCCGTGCCCTTTAGAAACCGGTCCTTTTGACTCGGGGCCTTTTGTTGCGGGGTGCTTTTACTTGTGCCCTTTTAAGGCCGCTCCTATGACCCGGCATTTTCTGACCCAGGGCCAATTTGTTGCGGGCCCTTTTGACAAGGGCCCGTATTGACTCGGGCCCTTTTCGCTTAGTTCCCTTTTGTTGCGGAGATCTCATGACCCGGGGCCGTTTTAACTTGGAGCCTTTTGTCGCAGGGGTCATTTACACGGGCCCTTTTGACACTGAGACATTATGACCTGGGCTCTCTTTACGTGGGGCTTTCTTTTCTTTGGCCCGTTTGACGCAGAGCCCTTTTGACTAGCGTCTTTTTTCGCGGGACCCATTTGACCTGGACCTTTTTCACGATGGGTCGTTTTATTCCTGGCTCTCTTGACGCGGGGTCATTTTGTCTCGGGCCTTTTTCACGCTGGGCTGTTTTGACCTGGGCCCTTTTGAGGCGGGGTTCTTTCGACCCGTACTCTTTTGACGCAGGGCACTTTTTACTCGAGCCCTTTTGACTCAGAACCTTTTGACGCGGGGTCGTTTAGACTCTGGCCCTTTTGTCGCTGAGACATTTGACCCAGGCCTTTTTCACGCGGGACCTTTTTCACTCGGGCTCTTTGGTAGCGGGCTTGTTTAGATCGGTGCCCTTTTGAGGCGGGCTCTCTTGACCCGGCCTTTTTTGAACTAGGGCCCTTTTGTTGCGGGACCCTTTGACGCGGGGCCGTTTAGAGTCGGGCCCGTTTGACGCAGGGCGGTTTTGTCACGGATATATTTTGGCCCAGGCTGTTCTTACTCGGGGCTCTTTTACCCGAGCCCTGTCGACTCGCAGACATCTTAACCTACGCTCTTTTCATGCGGAGCCGTTTTTACTCTGCCACGTTTGACACAGGAACCTTTTGACTCGAGTCTTTCTGTCACGAAAACCTTTTGATCCAGGACATTTGAGTCCGGATCCTTTTGATCCGGGCTCTTTTGACGCAGGGTAGATTCGACTCGCGCCTTTTGTCGCGGAGACCTTTTGACCCAGGCCCTTTAGAGTCGGGTCCGTTTTGACTCGGTCCCTTTTGTTATGCGTTGTTTCTACCCGTGCCCTTTTGACCCGACTCCTTTGATGCGGGGCTGTATTGACTCGGGCCCTTTCGGCACAGGGCCCCTTTGTCGCAGAGAGCTTATGACCCGGGTCCTGTTTTAGTCGGTGCGTTTTGTCGCGGAGGCAGTTACCCGGGCCCATTTAACCCGAGCTCTTTTAACGCGGGGCTATTTTGACCCGGGCTCATTTGACGCGGGTCCATTTTGACTCGGGCACTTTTCTTTCGGAGACCTTTTGAGCAGGTTTCTTGTGACTGAGGCCCTTTCGTAGCGGGGCCCGTTTTGACACCGGTCCATTTGACGTAGGGCCCTTTTGACACGGGCCCGTTTGATGCGGGTCGGTTTTGCCTTGAGCTCTTATGTCTCGGGTCCTTTTGATCGTTGCTGTTTTGACTCCGGCCTTTCTGTCCTCGCCCTTTCGTCTGGCCCTTCTGACATAGAACCATATATAACGCAACAGCTGAAATGCGTGGGGCAGGCGGCGGGTATGAGTAAATCGATTATTAATCGATCCCTGGCGCAGTAAAATTAGTTACGCTACTGATCATATCTCTTTCTTTCTCTTCTCTCTACATCATGTCTGGAGATGAATGTTCTGACTAATAGGCTACAGTGGCGATATTAAAAAGTAACACGATATATGCTATCAATTACAAATGTTATGAATTTTAACTTAATATATATAGCGCAATAAATCGAAAAACTCTATATCGGTCTTTTGCTCCCCCCTCCTCTTGGAAAAGTCTTGCTGGTGTTAAGGATTATCATGTTGCTTAGTTACTGTATTATATTGTGCTATACACACAATAAATACATCTGTGTTTTTTTTTGATAAGAACCTTATTTACCTTTATTACTTACCTTGCTTTACGACAGCGAAACATATTCACGTTCAGCGTAATCAGTTTCCATTATCAAATAAGGACAGTGAGACAAATGAAATTATTGACACATACATTTAGGACTTAGAAAAGTGTCCTGCGAACATGTCGTAGTAAATTCCTGAAGAGTGAAATGCGCTAGTAGCAATTGTTAGCAGTTATTAACTGAACATATAAGATAATAATCTGAAAAACTGAGAATACGAATCTTTTCAGAGATGACAGTGTACTGATGCTTTAAATCTGTTCCTTTACTCCATATACATACGTTATTTCCCTAGTCAAAATAAAAACTGTTCAAAATTAATCACAATTTCTTATGCAACCATCCCTTCCTTGGAGTACTGCGCGGTCACATACCCGTCACGGCGATGTAAAGGCACTTTTGGCGACGAGGATACATCTAAACTGAAGGATGGACACGCGGTTGAAATAAGATAGCAAGGTCAAGGGATAAAACAACTGAAACTGCGGAATTAACAACCTCTACAAAGCGAATTGCGGCAACAAGGAAGCTTCAAACTTTTTCGTTCAGAAGGGATCGGGTGTAATCGTGTGATGAGGGCCTACGATTCTTCGCTCATGACACCTATGTTCAAGCTGGGTTTTCACTTTGTTCGCCACACGAGTCAATGCAAGACGATACTAAGTCCACATTGAACAGCTCAGGCCCTTTGGTGTCACGTCAGAAGGGCCCGGACAAAAGGGCGAGGACAAAAAGGCCCGAGTCAAAACGGCCCCGCGTCAAAAGGGCCCCGGTCATAAGGGCCCGAGTCAAAAGGGCCCCACGTCAAAAGGACCCCGGTCATAAGGGCCCGAGTCAAAAGGGCCCCACGTCAAAAGGGCCTCGCGACAAAAGGGCCCGAGTCAAAAGGGCCCCGCTTCAAAAGGGCCCCGGTCTTAAGGGCCCGAGTCAAAAGGGCCCCGGTCATAAGGGCCCGAGTCAAAAGGGCCCTACGTCAAAAGGGCCCTGGTCATAAGGGCCCGAGTCAAAAGGGCCCTGCGTCCAAAGATGCCGGGTCAAAAGGGTCACCGGCAAAAGGGCGCGAGTCAAAAATGCCCTGAACCAAAAGGGGCCCCGAGTCAAAAGGACCCCGCGATCAAAGGGCCTCACATCAAAAAAGCCTGAGATATAGCGTGAAAGACATGAGAAATATAAAATTGCTTATTAGATTAAAAGTATTCAGTGGACACCACCTGCTTTGTGTTGAAAGAACGTACATGTGGATCTGTATACAGTGTTAGTCAAAGTTATTACTACAGCCCAGTTACGATTCATGTGAACAGAGAAAAGTGTTGCAGGTAGGTATTGATCAGTGCCGTGTCATGGTGCGGGTGAGCGGGGCAACGACCCTGGCTGCCGAAGTAAGGTGGCGAAAAATTCAGGAGTAAGAAATAAAAGGAAAGAAGGAAAGAAAGAGAAAGAGGAAAAATTACTTGGAATATTTTAGATCAATAGCAGATAGTGTTACTCGTGTTAGGAAAATCTATGTACACCCAACAACAAAAGTCTCTCCACCCTAAGTGCTCTAATTCCATAACTTGGGGTCCAGGTAACTTGCAGTTGTGAGAACGCCTGGACAGATGCAACTCAATTTACACGTAACTTTTCTCGGCACTGACAACAGTTGGTAGCACTGAATCCAGTCTTTATGCAAGTAAAATTGTGAGTAGATGACGCACGAAACATTTCTCCATTCTGAGATGAACCTCTCTGTTTTAGAGCGTGTTGTCCAATGAACATCATATGTTAATCTCAATATTGTTGTGTATGTAATGTATTATTTCACTATATACTGTATATTCAAAGAAATAAAAACACTGATCACACATAAATCAGAAAATGCTTGAAAGTAGACGAAACAATCAAATCTAGAACAACTGCTGGAAATAAGTTAGTAAATGATTGCCTTCATTGAGAGACCTTATCCAATTCTCTTCATTTCAATATTTTTTTTCTTTCTGGAGAAGAGAAAATCTTGGTTGTCACACTATGTATTGAAATTGAAATTGAAACATTTGAAAAAGTTAGAAAATGACCGGGATTTGAACGCGGGTCCGCCGAATATTAGTTCAATGCGCTAAAAACTTACCCACCTCGTCACTTCATCTTCCGCCTAAACTATTAGCTAGTTAAAAGCATTGCATGTAAGACTATATACAAAATACCCGTACTAATACCCGTATAAGGAGTTGTTCCTTATGAGTGTCACAATGACTTACTCGAGGTTTCCTTCTTTAACTCAAAAACAAGTGATATAGACCTTCGTCAATGAGGAAAATATCGCGAAGCGTTCTTCAAGATGAGGCTACCTCATTGTTTTTAACTGGTCCCGATTTATATTACTGCAATTCTTCCTCACCGTGACTTCTAATTTCTAAAGAAGAAAAGCCGGCAGACATTATTTTCGCATTCTTTGAATTGCATCAACACGTGTAGAAATAGTGTGTGCTATGTTTATGTAACATAGCTACTAGTTTATTTTCTTATCTTTGTATCAAGTGTGACAGCAGAGAACTGCCATTTCAGTGACTCGGGTTCGAATCCCAGCGTGACAGTTATTTTTCTTTATTCGAAGGTATTGTTTATGTAATTGATATTATAATTCTGTTATTATTCTTATTATTTATTATTATTATTATTATTATTATTATTATTATTATTTTGCGTATAACTGTATGAATTTCAATGGCAACTGTCGCCGAATATTAAAAAGTGAATATGGTAGAACTATGAAATAAAGTAAAGAGATGCGCGTAATTTTATCATAAAATTATATGGCGCAACGAATTTTATCTTATCGTAAACGGTTATCGTCGAATATACACGGTTAAAGGAGCACTCTGTTGATCAAATTAAGTATTGACCACCGGCAGAAAAAATACAGAGTAACTGCAAGTCGAGTACGTACTATTGTACAGGAGTATACTCAAAGACCTTCAGAGAACTATCTTCGTGGCTTGGTTCACAATTTTAATTTGCAATCCACGCAAGCAGTTCGAGACAAATGTCAATCGTATTTGGCATTTGGAAAGTTAAGCAAAAATGATAATAAACTTATGTCCAATATAAGTTGGAAGAATTTCAAAACAGATTAAAGTAACCAGAATTTTTCAATGTAAGTTCACATACTTTATATATCTGCGACTTGGGACTAAAAGGGCTAATGTCAACACGAAGTAGTTTGGAGTATATATACTATTCATATTAACATTTGCTTTTCTTGCAAAAGAAAATATCCATTTATAGGCGTTAAAATTTGACGAACATCTCATTTTTTTTGCCAAAAAGTGACACTGGCCCTTTTAGTCCCAATTTAATCGACAAGATATGAAGAGTTTTCTTTCTAAGGATTCATGTTAAGTAAGTAATTTTCAAATATAATAAATGTAATGTTTATCTCAAAAATACTTTTTGTTAGTAATGTCTTTTTTCACTCTTTTTATCTTACTGTAAGGCTTTATGCAAGATTGGTACTTCTAAAATATAATGATCATCGTGTAATGTTAATCAAAGTCAAGTTGTTCAAAAAATATACTGTAATGTAAAACAATTATATACGTATAAAATCTGATCAGATACAACAGAAAATACAAACAAATGCTATTTGTTTGTAGAGCTCCTTCGTGGCTAAGCGGTTAGCGTACGCGTCTTTGGCGTGGGAGACCCGGGTTCGATTCCCGGCGGGAGCTCATGTGGTTCGGATTCCACGTTAATCAGTAGGTCCACGTCTCATATAGCCTCGCTGCTGAAAGGGACGCTAAACTAAAATCAACTCAAGCTATTTGTTTGTAATGTTTGTCATTTGTCTTTCAGCTGTTTTTAAATCCTTATTATAAGGCTTCGTGTTAGGTTAGCACCGTTAATATATAATAAGAATAATGTAATGTTCACCGAAGTCAAGTTGTAAATATTATATATATATATATATATATATATATATATATATATATATATATATATATATATATATATTTGATGAGATTTAGTGGAGAAAATATATATAATAGTTTTAGTAAGGATTTTTTGTTTATAATATACTTCTTGTTTCATTATTTTTTATTTGATTCCATGTCAGTAAGGCCTAGACAAAGAACGACGTGTAGAGAAGGGGTCGTCCTCAATGCAATATCGTATATCAGTGGCTCCCATCAGGTTTACCTGGCACCCTCAATGCAAGCCCTTAATACTTCACACATTTCTTACCGCTTGTTGGCTACACGTACTTTTTCTGATCTTTTACCTGATTTGAGATACACCATTGAATTTTCAATTCGATAATAATAATAATAATAATAATAATAATCTCAATATATTTATATTTCCTCTAGCAAGACTTCTGAATACCTTTGTAGTCTAATATTATTATTTACCAGCTGTATTCCTAATTAAACCACAGTTCGTATTCAAAAATATTTTGCATTCCTACTTTTAATTTAACATATCTCTTATATCATTCGTAATATTTCTAATTAAGAATGTAGTTTATTTCTGTCAGTAGCTTCTGCACTTCTGTTCTTCGAAATAACATCCCATCAATGTGGGTTTTCATCGCTCCAATAGTGATAATTTTTTCGGTTCATCAGACCATATAAGGTAAATATCACTTCATCAAAGAATACCGGAGGGAGGGGCACGGTGGTTCAGTGGTAGAACGCTTAGCTCTGGTGTGTAGGACTACTGGTTCGATTCCCGGCCAAGTAAGGTTGTTGTGGACAATATTGTATAGCTGAGTTTTCCCGGGGTACCCTCGTTTCATTTTGATTTCACCCGTTCTTTCATCATCATTCACTTGCTTTAATCATCGTCATCCTAAAGGGCATAATGTGGAACGTTAAACTGACAGTCTGAAAGTTATCAGAGAATGCCATGTCATTTATGACAATATTGCTGTCATCGATATTTCATATCATTACTTCGCAAAACTCAATGCGGTGATTAAAGTCGTCTTCCGTTATTTCATGCACTAAACGCATTCTCCTAGAGTTTCAACTTATACCGCCTTATGCAGAGTAGTTTTGACGTATGATTAGCGTCATACTAAAGGTTTGACTACTGCAATTAACATATGTTAATCGAACTCTTTAGTATGGTACTAATCATACTTCAGAATGACTTTACATAAAGAGCATAGTGTACAAAAATTCATTGCGCTGAACTCTGGGAAACACCTAGCTTGTTAGCAACTCTGGTTATCAATGAATGCGGAATTTCCACAAAAGATTGTAAATTAAAAGAAACTGCCAAATTGCTACATTGTTTCGGCCTTCCTGATCGCATGCGGTACCTTTCTGCAAAACATTCAATGTTCTCTTAGGCAGTTGACTTCGAAATTGGGTTATGGTCGGAAAATGTAGCATTAAATAACTGTTGTACCTCTGTATATGATCTCTTCCTATCCTATAACCGGTGTCACGTCAGAAGGGCCCGAACAAAAGGGCGAGGACAGAAAGGCCTTAGTCAAAAGGGCTCCAGTCATAAGGGCCTGAGTCAAAAGGACCCTGGTCAGAAGGGCCCCGGTCAAAAGGGCCCCGTAACAAAAAGGCCCCATGTCAAGAAATCTGAGATATAGCCTGCAAAACTTCAGAAGTATAAAAATACTTATTAGATGAAAAATATTACGTGGACATACCTGTTTATTTGTGTTGAAAGAACATACATGTGGAAAAAATATAGGGTTAGTAAAAATGTTACGACAGACCAGTAATAACGATACGCGTGGACGGAGGTAAAGTAAATATTGCAGATGGTGGATTCTGCGATATTTGATATCACACAATATCTTTTGAATGGAAAGAGGTGGGTTTGACACATCAATTTAGGCTAGAATGTTCCCACAGATGAGAAGAAGAACTCATTTTTTAAAACCTATCTTCATTCGTTTGCGAGATAGGGTGCTACGTTTGACAATTGTATCTACTAGACCAAAGTGTCTGGACAGGCAAAGAGACACGTAGACGTAGAAAAGTAAAAGGTTGCAGGTTGATGCGAAAACTACACTGAGTGAGGGCGTGGACATAATGACAGCCATCCTAGATTCGCCATATTGGATATCACATAATATTTTTAAATGGAAAGGAGTATGTTTAGCACATCAATTTAGGATTGAATTTTCCTACAAACGAGAATATCATTCATTCTTTACCAATCCTCATTCTTTTACGAGGAAAGTGTGCCATGTTTGACATTAGTGTGTAGTAGACAAAAGTATCAGGACAATAAAATAATAATGTGGTGGAGGAAAAGCAAATGTTGCAAGTGTGTGTTGTTGCAAAAACTACATTGAATGGGGATGTGGACACTGTTGATCACATAAATATTCAGATATTATTTAAAAAACTACTGTAAAATGTCCTCTAAAATTATTTTATTCCTCCAAGTTAATACAGTTAGTATTTAATAGCAAACACACAATGATTTATAACTTTCTTTAAGCATTTCGGCATCGTTGTTACAATTTTCCTGGTGTAGTGTGGGGAAATATTGTTCCAATCTGTATGTAATGCTTTTCTCAAACCTTCTTTCACCGTAGCTCGTATATATTGACCTTACGTTGCAATTCGCTCCAAAGATTCTCTATGGGATTAAAGCCGGTACTGTGTGGTGGGCAGTTTTGCAGTCTTTAGCGAACTTTTGAGCAGTTTTAAAGCAATCTTTTCTTTACAACATATACTTTGTTTGGGATCAATATCTTGATAAAATTAGAAGTCCTTCTAAAAACGTTAAGATATATTTCTTCTGTATTTTAAAGCAGGCTGGAAGTTCTTGACATTTATTTCTGTATTTACTTGTCGAAACACTATTATTCTACCATCATATTCATGCAGGTTTAACTTAAATTCGTCGATAAAAACATTCCCACCAGTTTTTGAGTTTTTCAAAAGCCCTAGAAAATTTAAATATCTTATATTTCTTAATTTGGGTAATACATGGTTTCTTTCTAGCAATTCTACCATTATATCCTTCCCGTATTAACTCTACATGGTACAATACAATGACCAGAAGAAACATCGTTATCACCCACTACTATTTGAACGACGTTGTTGAGCTCTACCAAATATTCGAAACTGCACATTAAAAGCATTCTATTGCTTTATAGTCGTAAAGTAACAATTAATCACAAATATACTTACTATTAAAATATGTTATACATACGTGGTAACTTCTTAATATTTTACAAACGTAAGCAAACGAACAGAAACGTTAAGAACACAATGAAGTACTATTTATTAGTTACCTGTCTAAATACTTTCTTCTACTAGAAACAAATGTCAAACTTAGCACACACTATCGCGTAAATGAATAGAGATCGGTCAAAAGTCGACTCAGTAAGGGATGCGCACGAGACGAGTCGAGACAGAATTTTCCTGAGAATATCCGAGTCGAGACAGCTCTTCCAATAGAAAAATGCACATTTTTCGAGTCGAGACATCACATTTACAGTACATTTTTGAGACGAGACAGCCTTAAATCTTGTCTCGTGCGCATCCCTAATTCAGATTATCGTTTGTAGCAAGATTCTAGCCTAAATTTATGTGACACAAGTACCTTTGTCTATTTGAAAATATTTTATGGTATATAATATGCGGAATTCAAGTTGGGTGCCATGATCATTTTACGCAGTTTTAACACAAATACCAACCTGTAACATTTACTTTTCCTTTGTCCATTTGCCTCTTTGTTACTGCCCTGTCATGATACTTTTTTTCTATTAGATACATATGTCAAACACCCTGTCTCATAAACAAATGGTAATGTGTCAAAAATGAGTTCACCTTCACATTTGTGGAAATATAAAGCCTAAACTGAAGTGTAAGATCATAGCCTTTTCCATTAAAAAATGTACGATCCGCAATATAGTGTAATTCAAAATGGCTTCCACGATGACCACACTCCAAGCCAATGCAGTTTTTGCAATAACACCAATTGCAACATTTGATTTTTCCCCTCCACGCGTGTCGTTATTATTGTTCTGTCCCAATACTTTTGACTAACCCTGTATGGAGATCCACATGTATGTTCTTACACCAAAATTAAAGAAACGTTTTCAAGATAATATTATTCATATAATACGTATTTTTCTACTTTGATTCAGAGGCAGAAATTGAATTTTAGAACTAAGGGAACAGTCATTAATAGATAGTCTGATCGGGCTAGGTCTCGAGAATACAAACTTAGAGATATGATATGATATGATTTTCACTTTAGCATCCCTTTCAGCAGCGAGGCTCTATGAGATGTGGACCTGCTGATTAACGTGGAATTCGAACCACATGAGATCCCGCCGGGAATCGAACCCGGGTCTTCCACGTCTACAAACTCAGAGAGACGCGGTTGAAAGCAAACTTTCATCGAGAAACGACTTAAGCGATAGGGATTGTTGCAGAACAAACAGCAACCAAACAAAATTAAGATCACCATTCAAGTTTCCTTTTTGTCTCTAATAACCACTGATATTCTTCCGTCTATTAGACAATCACTTCTGCTTACTAAGGTGGCACTATCCACTCGTGCATCTTTGATTTCCACTTCTGTTTTGATTTCAGGCTTTCTGGCCGTGGGACTATTTCTACCCGGGCTCTTTCCACTCAAGCCCTTTTTCGCGGGACCATTTTGACATGAGGCTTTTTGACTCGGGCCCTTTTCTCGCGGGGCCGTTTTGAGGGAGAGGCCCTTTAGACTCAGGCCCTTTTGTTGCGGTGCCCTTTTGATCCGGACCCTTTTGACCGGGGCCCTTTTGACCCGGGCCCTTTTGACCGGGGCCCTTTTGACCGGGGCCCTTTTGACGCGGGGCCCTTGACGCGGGGCCCTTTTGACCCGGGCCCTTTTGACGCGGGGCCCTTTTGACGCGGGGCCCTTTTGACCCGGGCCCTTTTGACGCGGGGCCGTTTTGACCGGGGCCCTTTTGACGCGGGGCCGTTTTGACTCGGGCCTTTCTGTCCTCGCCCTTTTTTCCGGACCCTTCTGACATGGAATCGGCCCTTTACCCCTTTATTTTGTACTGGCCGCGTAAAAAGTGTGCCTGTAAGTAGTTCATGGAAAAACTGATTTGAAGGAGTCAGAGCTACTGTTTGTGGTTCAGAGGGAAGTTATAGCAAGAATATTAGCAGGATAAATTAAGATACATATATTTTTTCTATGTTAATACAAAAACGATAGGAGGGCCTCTGCTTTGTTTCGTAAGAGTTGGATTGACTACAGTTAATATTAATAGTTGATTACAAGTGAATGCGAATGGGAAACATTGTACCCGCGCGCCTGCTAACGTAAGTAATTTATCTTTATGGTTCTGAAGAACAAAATTACACTTTGACTGCATGGACATTGAGTGTCTTTGATTTCATTGTAACATTTATTTTATGAAAATGTGAACTGAAGAAATTTTAAAATAGGTAGACAAAATATCAGAAAAATAACAGTGGAAAATCCCATGAGGAAAATGAAAAAAATATAAGAAAGTGATCATAATACTGACTCTGGTCAAGATTGTATTTCAGGTGATGAGGGAAGGTGTGTAAGGTCTGGCTCTAAAGACTATTTTATTGGAAGAAATAATGTATGTAATTGGAGGAAAACTTGTTTTCGTACAAGAAACACGAAAATAAAATATAATGTAAAAATATTTCCTGGTCCAAAACATATTGCAAAAATCTGACAGATGAAACATTAGCCTTCTATTGTATTGATGATTTTGATATGGTTAACGATATAGTGAACAACACTATGTACAACTTCAGTACATTATTTTGATTATACTTTTTACTAGAAGGACATATAGATATCAACTATCAATTTGAATATAAATAAAAGATAAGTGATGTGAAGTCAGTCAAAAGCGAAGAATAAATATTGTAAATAAATTGCTGTAGCTCAAAAATTTCATATTTCAAAAGTTACAATTCAAAGCAGTTGGCAACTCTTTGTTTACCAATAGCTTTAGATAGTAAGATTTAATTTATGTGATTTCTACTGTAACACTAACTTGCATGTATTAAAATACAACTGTTGCACGAGAATTTGAAATGATATCCAAAGGTAGAAAAGAGCTCTTTCGTGGCTAAGCGGTTAGCGTACGCACCTTTAACTTAGGAGACAACGGTTCGATTCCCGGCGGAAGCTCATGTTGTTCGAATTCAACGTTAATCAATAGGTTCCTTCTCATATAGTTTCGCTGCTAGAAGTGATGTTAAACTCAAAGTCAACTCAGGAAAAGTAGAAAAATTATATCTAGTTGGTAACATTGAGTATTATTTTCATTATTGTTGTCCGTGTATGATGAATTATTACTACATTAGTAGTTTATATATAATTTTGTGCAAGTGATTTCTAAAATAGTTGAAAATAAACACTTGGGGGTATGATATACCCCACGGACCTGCTAATGTCACGCAAATTGACGATCCTGCTTAATTACTTCCCAGCCGACACCTAAGTGTCTTCATAGAGATGGTATTTGTCTGGCAGAATATTACACTAAGATGGAGAATAAATATAATCTGCTTCCTAGTTCAGTACTAGGCGAACTGAGGCCCCTAGAAGTAATAAAAATATTTATTAAGGTTTCAAATTCTAGGAGGCCCAACTTCATATTTTTTCTAGGGGACCGAAATATTAATCCTTTATCCTCCACCCCAGGAACGCTTCCAACATTACCGTATGATGTTTATGAAGTTCCCCGAAAAAAATGATGCAATAGTTCATTGTAAATAACAAACACGAGGTAGTTCTGTAACATGCTAACAGACGGCAGCGTAAGGCTGCACGCACAGGCACAGGAAGCACTGACCTACTTAAGTCAGTGTGCCAAGATACATCGTTCTGTGTACAGCGAGACCTGTCCAGCTGATTCTATTCTGACCACGTGCGTTATCACACTTGTACAACAAACAAACAAACATGAAATTCTGTGTGAAACTGGACAAATCCGCTACAGATACCCTTGACTTGATTCAGCAAGTGTACAGCAGTCTTTCGAGGTGTTTTGTGTGGATCGCGTTCCACAAGAGCGGAAGAAAACGATTGTAAGACGACTAGAGTTCAGAACGATCTTCAACAAGTACAACACCCGAAAATGTCGAAACTATTCGGCATCTTGTCCATGAGGATCATCGGAGAACAATCCACAACATTACTGCCATTCATGTTGTATCATACGGAACAATGGAGACAATCCTCTAGTGTGATTTAAACATGCGCCGTGTTGGTGCCAATTTCGTCCAGAGGCTGCTGACCTAGAGCACAAGAAACACCACACGCGTACCGTGGATCATCCGTCCTTCATGTCGAGGATCATTACTGGTGACGGAACTTGGGTATGTGAGTACCCCTCTGAGACAAACAGTAATCTTCACAGTGGGAGAATCAATCATCTCCACAACTGAAAAAGGTGAGGTAAGTCCACAGATTGACTGAATGCTCATCCTCCTAATTACTATCTATGATGAAATTTTACGCGTGTAACGCACGTAGTCAGAATAGCACAGCTCCCGATGTACATAGAACGATGTCTCTTGGCACACTTATTTATGAAGGTTGGTGTTCCTTGTACCTGCGCATGCAGCCTTGTGATGTCATCTCTTGATGTGTTAAAGAACAAGTCTCAAAATTTGCTGATACCACCTCGCGTAAATTCTTTGTGCTGCCCAGGAAAACTTCCAAGTTACGGCTCTGTTCTAATTCCCCGAAAACGAACACTACACCGTAATTCATTGTAAATTACAAATATGTTAACGCTGCGGTACCAATGAAATATTTGTTGGGCTTATATAAGATGTTATTTATTATATTAAAAATCTATTTCTTTACAGTGTTTCGATTATTGGCCCAGTATAACCAAGGGTAAAAGTGGCTCTGGAAAGGTGGAGGACGCTCGGGGGATAAGGAAGAAACAACCCCCTCGTTTCGTTTTCGTTTTTTATTCATGACAACTTGACAACGAAAACAAATCCTCCTAACTTTTTTCAGGGTAGGGACCAACCTTTTCTTTTTTAAAGTTTCAAAAAATTAACACATTTTTCAATTTTCAATATTCATGCGTTAGGGAAATAATTGGAACATAAGTAAAGAGTCTAAGTGTGAAAAGTAACCTAATTGAAATGCACGAGGGTCGTTCCGAAAGTAATGCCTTCTATTTTTTAATGGAAACTAATGGAAATACATAAATAACAACAGCACAGTTAAACAGAGATATAATTCAGCTACAGACTGTCATTTTCCCCACCATTCGTTATGCACTTTTACTAGCGATGAACCACAATTCTCTGGTCATTATCCGGCAATTAGCACGGATGAGTTGATCAAGACGCTCTTCATTGCGAGGGATGACAGCTGTGCAGGGTCGGCGGGCCGTGGCTTGTCATGAACATCCTTTTCACCACCTTGAAAATGCTGTGCCCATCGCCTCATATTCCTCACGTCTATTGTATCGTCTCCATAAATCTTTACCAAGGGTCGATAGATTTCAATCGGCGCAATTCCTTCAGCACTGAGGAATTCAATCACACATCGTTGTTTTAGATGTACGTTGATATCAGGCTCCATTTTAGAGCACTCCTATGCTAGCACCAACTACCGCAAAACAACGGGACAGGCTGCAAATTAAAGAAGGTGGTTCAAGGTGGTTCAAGATGTGCTAGGCATGTGCCATTTAGGTGTCTCAGCTACTTTTTAGGTACCCAACACTTGGCACATATGATATTCATGTGCTAAGTATGTATGTACTTCAGATACCTACAGTTTTAGGTGATTGTTACACGTAATTGCTATTTGTAACTATGTACCACAAATATAGCATTTATGTACCTGGCTCAGTTTCGCACTCTAACAGTCATTTGTTTATATGTCGTCACTTGGGACATATATCTGTCACGTTCTAGGTATGTCCTTTAGGTACATTTCGTTTCAGATACCCTAACAGCACTAGATGGCTAGGCATGCGCCATTTAGGTGTTCTAAATTCATCCCCAACACTTGATGTATTTGTTCCTTCTTTTTCTAAGCGATTGTGTACCAGAAGCAATAAACGCATCAACTTTATTAGATGGCAACTGTCGCCGATCATTTAAAAGTGAACATGGAAGAACCATGAAATAAAGTAAATAGACACTCGTCAATTTGGTAAAAAAAAAAAAATTACATGGCGAGCAGATTTTATCTGATCCCAAACGGTTATCGTCGGATATATGCGGTTAAAGGATCACTCTGATTAGCCGAATGCAAAAGACCTCAATAATTTATCACTCTACAAGCGACGTACTCTTCATCGCCTCTGTGGCCAAGTCGGAAAAGCACGCGGCTAGTAATCCAAGGGTTGGTGGTTCACGCCTACCCTAGGGCCGTTCCACATTTTTTACTTGTTTAAAGTGTTGTTTAGACTCACCTTAATGTAAACACATTACGCAGATAGGGGATTTAACACATTTTGAGGGAGTAATTTTGTAGTTCATTGACGCTTACGTCATGGGGAACATACCAAGAACATACTAGGCACATTCCCGAGGTACATGTCAGGCATGTGGCTAGGGGCGGACATAGACTGTGACTATCACTTGTCATCCATGTGATTTCTTTCTCAAAGTACATAAGGCACATACTGGACACATTCCCATGTACCTGAGGGAATATGATAGGCATATGCTTGTTATGTAATTGTGCTGTTAGGGCATTATCACTACACCAACGGCATCTGGTACGGACATACAAAGTCAACACAAAAATAGGATGCATTAATTTCGGAACGATCCACGTATTTAAATAATAATGAAATATTTAGCAGAATCGGAAAGTTTCGGAACTTGTACTCCAGCTGCTGAATTCCGATCAGCACTATACACAGCACATCACCACTATGCGTCGACTGCTTTCAACATGCTCCAAATGCTTTGGTGCGATGAACTTTTGGATGCCAAGAGCATCCCGCCGCGCCATGCATCCCGTGAAATTTGCAGTTCTTCCAGAAGAAATTCATGATTTGATTTACGTCTGAAAGGGGAAGTTCTCTCAGCAGAGGCCCGACACACTTGAGGAACACGAAAGAGGAGACATGCTCCACTGTGAGACGTGATCTGGTTGATGTGAAAATGTCGTTTATCACACTAAAGCGTCTCTCACATTCAGCAGTACTCATCACGAGTGTAGACCCTGCAGCTTTCAGCTCCTTGAGACCTTCAGGTGGCAGAGTAGGCTTCTTCTTGAACTTTCGGATAGAATGCACTGACATTTCTTCTGGAATGTTGAGTTTCTTGCATAGTCTGCGAATTTCGCTCTCTCCATACCGAATGCTGAGGCCATCCACCATTGAAGTTGCATACCAGGTTGTCAGATCGAGAACCTTTAGGGTTTGGAGAAGTATCTCGTAATCTTTTTTGTTGCTATCTCTCACTGTAGATACCGAGGAACCACGGGAAACTGTCGTAAGGGTTCTTTCTTTCAGGTTATCTGAGAGAGAACGATAAAAGTGCTCACTGTTTATCTTCACGTTGTGCTTACTACCTTTGTACAGTTCGGCCCCACAGAACTCTCCTTGCCCCATGGCTTCCAGAGCTTCCAGTAAGTGCTTTCCAGGTTCACCAACCATAGAGTCAAGTACCCGAATCTGTTTTTTATGATTGCATTCGCTTCGTACATACTCATCTCCGTTCTCTGCAACTGAGTTGATAAATAGGCAAGCTCGATGAGGGCATCGTAAGTTATCGGCAGATTCTTCATAAATGTAGATGATGTCAGCCTTTCCAGCAATCCATTGTATTTCTTCCGATCAATTGCTGGTCTTGTCTCATCCACAGATGTTCTTCGGGGGTGTTAAGCGAGAACGGAAAAATACATCCAAACTGCTCCCACCGACCTCTCACTGGATGCGACCTATCTTATCCTCAGGAGTTTGCCTACACGCAGAAGCTGGTCTTCCAGTTCAGTAGCTGCTTGGTGGAGTTCATTTATATTCTTGAGTGAACTGTGGCACGTCGAGTAAAGCAGATCAAAGAAATACTGCATGTACTGGATACCTGTATTGTCTGAGTTGGTTTCTAATACTGCCAACTCAAGGCGGGGATTGGAGCAATTCCAAATAATCAGATCGAGGACCAGTTGCTTTTGAAGAACCGCCATACCTGAGTTCCGTCCAATCATGTTTGATGCACCATCTGTTACGAAGCTCACCAAGTTGGATCTCAGGAAATCTTCTATGAAACCGTGCTTCTTGAGACCAGTGATCAAGTAGTCGTAGATGCTGCTGCAGTGGTTCTGGTGAGTTCGGTCAAGTCCAAAAAGAACGTAACAGGATTATTTGTATCTCCGAGAACGGTTCTCATGCACACAAACAGACACGTCGTGCTTCCAACTCCCGTCGACTCGTCTACTAGCACCGCTATTTCGTATCATCGGAGATGATGCTACTGCAGATTTTCTGCATTTTGGTCAAAATACGCATGGTGATATCTATGCAAATGAAAGGCGACTGCAGTATGCGACCCATGTTCAGCCCATTTAATTTCTGCAGATCTATGTCTTCCTGAAAGTTTATGAAGGGACTTTCACACTTCGCATTCTTGTACGCAGCCGTAAAAGTACGCAATGTCGTCTTGAAGTACCTCCGGACATGTCTTGAGTGACTCCATTCCTGCTTCTTCCTAAATCTTCTCTGCATTACGGTGGGCACTTGAATTCTTATGCTTGAAGATTTTCTTGCGAAGAGACGTACATTACTTTTCCTGGTCTATCCTAGAAGCTGTCACAAGAAACGACATCCACTCCTTTGACAATTGTGCTCCTTTGGATTTGTATAGGCCTAGAGATTTGACATGATTACAGTTTAGGTATCCCAGTTTCTTGTTTCTGGATGTTAGCCATGGATAATCCTTCTTTTTCTCCATATACTGGTCTTGTGTCCAACACTCCGGGAAGTCCGCTGTGTTGTTGACATTTTATTCAGATTCTAACAGTGTTTTGGAACATTGCGTGCTGTGTTTATCATCATATTGTCCATCATGCTGACTCGCTAATACTTCGAACTATCCCCTTTTGCTCCAAACATAAAAGTGTTCAACACATTGCCAACGAAGAAGGAAACTTTCCTCATATTTCAGGTGTGACAGATATTAAAGATTTTATAAACTGAGTTGTTAAAACTACGTGAAGAATAAACACAAATGATACGTACTTTGGCAGGACCAGCCTATTGTTTGTCATTGTCTGTTTTTGGCAGTTGGATTCTCGTAAAATAAGGGGTGGTCTTGGAACGGACAAATCTATTTTCGAGGGTGGGTGGGGATAATACAACGGAGACAAAATTTTCTGAGCGTCGCGTGCACAGTGCGCTTTTCTTCCCTTCAAGACAATAAAATCGGAGAGAAAGGGACGGCGTTTCCCCCGCGTCTCCGTCCTCTTGGCGAAGATGGTGTATTTTTAAAAAGTAGGGAGACGCCATCCCCTCGCGTTCCCCCGCACTTTTACCCCTGAGTATAACAAATTAAAACTCTTAATATGCCCATGAGGCTTCCATCGGTACAGCTCCTTTAAAGCATCCAATGTTTACTTTAAACTATTGTCATTTTTTTCCAAACTAACCTTATATATAGTTGCAATATTCTTTGTTACCTTAATTTCATTTCAGAAGTGTACCAGTTTTCACGCACACACACGAAATTAGGTTAAGTTCTTGCAGTGGCCCACCTAACACATTTTTATAATATGCCTTTCATTCTATGCGGGTTACAGCGTCACTTGTTATGGTATTAATACTGTTGTGGATCCACAGGGAAGGCGATGGGGAGCGACCGCTCTCTCCAAAAAGGCTATCATTTGTCTCCTAATCTCATTTGCTTCTTGTGACACACAGACCCACATATGTCCTCCCCACGACTTATACTAATTTAATGGAGTTCCCTACAAATCACACAGACGTTTAAAGCCTACAATAATTGATTAATATTACACTACGTTTCAATATAAACTCTGTGTATTTCAAATACATATTCACGCCCTCCAAATAACCCTTCTTGGTCCGCTAGTGTAGAAATACATAACTTATTTGTGTGTAAAGAGCGCGAGGAATAAACCATCTCAAGCAGGGTTAAAAGTGAGGGTGAACGTGGGACGATGCCGTTCTCCAACTTGCAGAAAATAATTCCGGCACTTAAACAGATACAATGGACAAAGATAGGCATAAGAGACGCGTGCCGTTCTCTGTACCCCTAACTTTAACTTTTCAGATCTACTTTCACCTCGGATCGTAACTGAATAATACGTTATCGTATAATAAGTCTGTTTGCTTGTGTTTCCTACTCTATCAACAAACCTTTTTTTTTATACTTGTCTTTCCTGAAAAAGTTGGTAACAAGCAAACTAGTCACAATGATGGAAAAAGACATTAAAAGTCCTTAAAAAAAAAAAAAAAAGAAGAAACACTATTGGTATTTTTCTTACTCACTGGCATTGAGTATCCAAAACCCGCATTCCATGCTCCGTACAAGATACTCAGCTTCAGTTGGACTAAACATTTGAGAGCCTTCTTCTTTCCTTGTTGATTGATGGAGCACGAGCATCATCTACTACTCCGAACGAACCAACAACTTTTTCTTTTCTTTGTTTTTTCGGGGGGGGGGGGAGGGGTTCTCGTCTCTACTTGCTGGTAGTAACTCTTCTCTTTCTTTCTTCTTCGTCTTGTACTTTTTTTTTTTCGAAAATCGTTTGTGGGATGGGGAGTAAGGATGGGCAGACAGACAGTGTTGTCAATATTGACTTACCGCGAGGCCTGTTCTTCCAATCTTGCTTGTCCAAGATGAGGAAATAGGAAATTGAACTTTTCTTTGAGGATAAAACGTACCTTACTATTTTTTTCTAAAAATACTTTTTCTATCTTTTTTCTTTAAATTGTTATCTATGATTCAATATGTTTTACTTTGTCTATAGTAGTGACATAAAAAAATATTTCCGGAACATTTCTTCATTACAACACACTACACTATTTTATTTATTTATTTATTGGGCGGAGGTGGCTCTGTGGCAGAGATTTGTGGGGTCCCTGGTTCAATCCCAGGTCGTGCTATGTCGACTTTGTGGTGGACAAACACCGTATGCGCGGATTTTCTCGGGGTTCTCCCGTTTTCTCTCACTTTACTCATTCTACTATTGCCTTCATTTCTCATCACAATTCCTTTATCCTAACCGACGTAATCGTAGAATGTAAAACTAAACTATTTTATTTTATTTTATTTGTTTATTATTTTTTATTGATTTTGTTAGCAGCGTTTCTCGTTTAGCGCAGCAATGCCATTTCAGGTTTTGCTTACTGGGGAAGCAATCAAGATTCTAGCAATATTTCCTCAAATGATGGTTCAAATAGTCAGCTTCATTTCCTTTTAGAACAAGTGATTTTTTTGTGTATAATATACTTTAATATAGAAAATGTTTATTATACTATAATATCTTGTACAAAGTGAGTTAAAATCTGGAGGAGCTCCCCTTTCTACGCCACTGGTTTCACGTTTTTCGTTAACTTTTTGGTATATAATTAATCAAGATTTTGCTATACGTATAGTTATTTGAAACTCAGAGGGTCAGTTGACTGCCTCTGCTCCTCCTAACTTACGCCCCTGATTTCAGCAACGAAGCTAATTTTTTATCAGAAACAATTTGCAAGAAAAAAATAACAAAAAATTTAGAAGTGAGTAGAGATTTATGTTAAAAAGCTACAATCTGAGTATTTGATCAGTGTTAGTCAAGTGCACCACATTCCGCAGAAGTTTCAGTTAGGTTGACATTACATGGAATTCTAGCCCGGATCTTCTGACTATGATGTAACTGCACTAAAAAGTAAACTATTATACCGAATGTTTTAATTGCAAAGCAACATCCGCATTATTTTAATTAGCTGCTTAATTGTGAGAATTTTCTTGGAAGGAGATCGAAAGTCACATTTAAGGGCTCTTTTATGCACGACGGCCGCGGCTCCACTGGTTCCATTTTCAACTGCAGTTGTCTACGAACGCTGCTGGCAATGGTGTTGGTGAAAGGGGGAAATACATGTTACATATACATTATTACCGACCTACTCAATGAAGTTTTGTAATCAGCTGAAATGGACCCGTGGTTCTATACTACTTGTGCAAGAGTTGAGATGGTTCATACAATTAACGATGTTTAATATCATGTTACTTACAGGAATTTGTTTGGAAAACTCAGAGAAGACGATGATAAATCTTTTTAACTATTTTAGACTGTCAATACTTTCGCTTCTGCAATTCTTTTAAAGACGTATTCCAAATGCACGGTCTCGCTTAAATTTCATCAGTTAAACGTTTTGAACGAAATCTCTCATGTTTAGGTTAATCCGTTTTAGACAACAAGAACTGAAAATTTGGCTGTTACCGTGGTGGTTGGCATAGGTATGGGTGGTTGGCTAACCGCACCGCTGTGGAAAAGAGATCCCATATAACAAAATGTAAAGAGAAACTGACCAATAAGCCGCGAATTGTAAATACTAGTTGTCAGATCTTTCAGGCAGCGGCTGCTGGAGATTAGCACAGCCGTATAGAAAGACTCATTTGACTAAATGTAGTTAGGAAACGAAGCGGTTGAGCAACCGCTACTGCAACCGCGTGTATAAAAGAGGCCTAAGCTGTACATTCAAGTTTCGTATATCCTCAGTACAGAAACGCAGACTAAGTGCAAACTATACGAACAATGACATAGCAGCCATTTTGGTGGTTCCTAGGAATAGTTTCGGACATCTTGATATGTTGATTTTGTGTTTCAGCTTCCTTCGTTGGCCATTTCATTCTCGATTGAAGAATGTGTTGTCATTATTCTACAGCTTTAATTTAGACTGGCCACATATTGACAAGGGAGGGAAAAGTATATATATATATATATATATATATATATATATATATATATATATATATATATATATATATATATATATATATATATATATATATATATATATATAGAGAGAGAGAGAGAGAGAGAGAGAGAGAGAGAGAGAGAGAGAGAGAGAGGTATTCACTGTGTAACATAGTCACAACTTTGGAGAGACCATTATGTAACATGTGCTTGAGTGAACATGAGGTTTAGTTGTATTGCTTACAGCACTAAACCTAGGCTCGAATGTCATGTCTTTTAGTAAAGAAGTCATAAAATATTTAAATCTTAATTTGTATTATTCGTTCAGACACATAATGTCGAACATTAAGCATATCACAAAGTTTTAAATGCAAGTACCTGTATTTAGAAGAAGGATGTGGGTGACTGTCAGAAGTATGGGTGTTACTGTTAGAAGTATATGCGTCACTGTTATCAATCAACAACAGGTACAATTAGGGGTAAAAGTGGATCTCAAAAGATACGGGGACGGATGACGTCACGCCTTCCCCCGTGCCTATCTTTCCCCATTGTATTTTTTTAGAAAGCAGTGGGGCTCCAGAGATTTCCTAGAAGCGGGGGACGACATCCCTCAGCGTCCCCGCTTTTACCCCCGGTACAATGAGAAATTAGCACGATTTTGCATATACGGCACATAAATAGAAAAATAAATATTCTATCCCGCAAGGGCGCCCATGAGGGGGGACAAGGTAGGGCCATCGCCCCCTAAAGGAAATCGTACTTCGAAATATCGAAAACCCAATTGAATTTTTACATTAGTTACAGCAAAATTTGAACCTATATTTGAAATGTCGCATATACTTGCCCCCCTTGGAAATCACAATATGGGCGCCCTTGCTATCCCGGCAATGCAAAAGTTATCAAATTGGCAACGAATGACATTTTTCAAGGCCAAAAATTTGCTTTACTGTCATAACGAAAAGCTTGATTAATTTATATTTCAGTACCTGTTTCGTTTTGATACGTTTCTTTCTTGTAATAGTATAGCATCAATTTTTGGTTGTTCATTTGATTTTTCCTTGAAAACTCAAGTACATGATATACCGTACGAGTTCGATCGGAAAATCAAAGACATTATATACCCAACGAGTTCAAACGGAAAATCAAAGACATTAAATACCGTACAAATTCAACCGAAAAATCAAAGACATTATATACCGTACAAGTTCAACTGAAGAACTAAGGACATTATATATTGTACGAGTTCAACCCAAAAATTAAAGACATACGATAGGAATTCAATCGAAAGTTCAAGGACATTATATACCGTACGAATTCAACCGAAAACTCAAAAACATTATATACGGTACGAGATCAACTGAAAAATCAAAGACATTATACACCGTTCGAGTTCAACCGAAAAATGAATGGCATTATATACAGTACGAATTCAACCGAAAAATCGACATATACCGTACGAGTTCAATTGAAAAATCAAAGACAATATATACGGTACAAATACAACCGAAAAATCAAAGACACTGGGTAGTTTACGAATTAAACCGTGAAATCAAAGATTACATATAATGTACGAATTCAACCGAGCTCAATCAATCGGGATGAAACTTGGTATGGTTGTAAACCTTGCCTTGTTATACAAGCATGAGAAATATTGTTACGCACGCTTTCGGTCCCTCGGCTAATGGAGAGTCAAAACATAGTCATATTTTAGAAAAAGTCATGCACTCGGAAACAATCGGAGTGGGTAGGCCTTCATCTGCTACATAAGAGTGTAAAATATTATGGCATATAGGCTTCTGGCTCGTAAACAATAATTGAAAGTCAGCCTTGAGCCGAAAACTAAATTAAAATCAAATAATATTATCAAGATACAGAGCAAGAAATTACAGATATGAAAAAATATAGGCTATTTATGCATTATGATCTTATGAATCCGTTAAATAATGCATATTCTATACATCAAATATTTTTAAAGAATGAGCCTCTAAAATGAATTATTTTTGACAATTTATAAGGGAAATATCTACATCTTCATAATATCATTGTGGCATTGGGGTTTTATATTTCCCATCTAAATGTACTAAAAGTCTTTCACCTGTACTCTAAAAAAATCAAATAAAGAATAACTTTTTACCTCTATTCGCATTTCAGCTGTTAGGCTTACACAAAATAGTTTTTCTTGGTTTGTTTGAAAACGACTCATGGCAATTTGACCTCAATCATACATTTTTGACTCAGTGAAATCTCTCTGTTGACATGTGTGTCATCTTTCGAAAAAAAAAAAAAAACACTATATACTAAGAATAATGAAGAATTGTAGCTGTCTAATTCAAAGCAAACTAGGATTGGATGATTCAGGGCATTCTTCCCAGATATGTTTTGTCTGGCATACTACGTGTCTGAAATAATAGTATACATAACATTAGATACTAACAAAGAATGAAAGCACAGTACGAGGGTCAGTCATGAAGTTAGTTGTACTGCTTGTGAAAACGAAACTGGAGCGAACTTTTACAATACTTTTATTTGTACACAAAAAGTTCATACAAAAGATACTCTTTGACGTAATCATCTCCTTTACTTAAATATTTGTCGAAGCGTGGCACAACTATTTCTATAATCTTTTTTGCAAAGAGCCCTCGTCCAAAGTCCAATAACTATGGTTCGCAGTGGCGTATTTACGATTTTGTTTCGGGACGGGCTTTACTAACTTTCGGGGGGGGCTTTGCCTGAAAATGTGAAAATTATGCAAGATATTTCATATACTTTACTATAGTAAGCAAGATTTCGGGGGGGGGGCTTAAGCCCGGAAGCCCCCCCCCCCTAAATACGCCACTGATGGTTCGGTTGCAGCTTTTACCTCGTTATCGTTGATTACCTCGTTTTCTGAGTAATATCGTCGGTTTGAAAGTTCCATTATGGGACCAAAATCATGCAAATCTCAAGGCGTAAGATCACGAGTGTCTAGTGGCGAGTGCGAAATACATGCTGTTAAGAATTGTATACTAATATAAAGGCGAAACCCCCTATGCCGGTGAACTATTTCCTTTCCCCTGCCCCCTGGAAAAAAATCTGAAATCACGCTACTGTGCAAACTAAATCGAATGTATTCACGCGAGCAACGATCTCAGCATTTTGTCGAAGTTCACGGCATTTTCACGCGGTAAACATCGTTAATATCTGTATATCCGTTCTGCTTAGCAATAGCTTGACACGATATTGCATTTACATATATTTACTATCGCTTGAATGACAGGCGATCAGAGAGCAAAACGACTGCTCCAGTTGCATGCAAACAATAGACATGAAAATACCGTTTCCACAAATGAAAAGATTTTTACCGTAGAGGAAACATTTAACGAACAGAGTGACAAAATATATACCAGAACATCTGCAGAAACGTAGTAGCAAACCCGACGAATTTAGCGAAATCATCATCCAGCATCAGTGATGATATAATAGAACATGTCCTACCAAGGAGTAACACCATTTCCGTCCACAAGGGATGAAACCTAGGGCAGAAAACTACCATCGAACTGTCCTGGAGGATGTCGTGAGGCATTTGAACGGCACGGTGTTTACTGGGAAGTCATGGGTATTCCAGCAAAAGCTCCATCCCACGAGGCACGGACGAGACAGCAGTGGCTGTGAGATTATGATCCTGCATTTATTATTACTGAGGATTAGCCACCTGGCAGTACGGATCTTAGTCCACTGGACTACTGCTAGTAGTACGTTCTTCAGAGGAACACCTGCAGTAAACCTCATCACAGTTCGTGCTATCTCAAGGCAGAAGTCATCAAGGAAATCCATTGAGACTATCCGTGTCATGGAACCATCCATGTCGTGCGATTAAGACTATGTGTCAATGCCGGAGGAGGCCACTTCGAATAACTCTTGTTTCATCTCAGGTAATAAATGTATTTCATTGGCACTTTTTTCTCTCAATTATTGTATTCTCTATCTTGGCTAATATTTGTGCCAGAATTTATAACATAACTAGGTCCTCGTGTAATTCATGAAACTGTAAACATCTCATTGCCAGATTTTGATATATCCCTTTGGGGATCCTATGGTACAAATTGTACCATACGGGTGTTTCATGGTACATTGCGTTATAACTCTCCTATTTGAGCTTTTTCGTCCGGGTTGTTTTGTTTTTCAAGTCCAGAGGCATTGTAGAAGACCTTACGTTCGGTTTCACACCTTCCTGCGTCGAGACATAGGAGGTGATGACGTCATAATTCTAAAATATATATTTTCTTTTATTAAGCCTATGTTCATTATTTTTTGGCGGGCTTATTTTTGAACGTAGAAGATAGAAATTTTGCACAAATATTCAGTCCACCAAGTAGTATTTACCAGATTTTTTTCAGATTTCTGCGTTAAAACAGGGGGAATCAGAGGGGCAAAGGGTTGAAAAAAGGAATATTTTTACCCAAAAATCCCTTTTTTCGGAATTTTCCCGCCTTACGTACATGATGGAGATACATGAGTCATACCGTCTGAAAGGCAGTTCTATTCTGAAGAGAATGATGGGCAATACATGACCCTAGGGTAATTAGGGATGTCTCAGGGAATTTTTACAAAATATCCTTCTGTATACGGGAATATGGTACATTGTCGGTATATATATATATTTTAGCAGGCTTACTTTTGCACCTAGAAGATTGAAATTGTGAATAAACATTCAGCCCACCTATTAGTATTTATCAGATTTTTTTCAGATTTCTGCGTTAAAATAGGGGGGTCCAGAGGGGTTAAAAGTTAGAAAAAGGGATATTTAGACCAAAAAATCCTTTCTTCGGGATTTTCCCGCCTTAGATACATGATGGAGACATGTGAATGATACCGCCTGAAAGGCAGTTCTATTCTGAAGAGAATGATTGGCGGATTATAGTCCTTGGGTAAATAGAGATGTCTCAGGAATTTTTTTTACCTGAGATCATGGTGTTTTGCGGTAATTTGGGGCATTGTGGGAATTCTTGATAAAATTTCTCCCGCCCTTACTATTCAAGATAGAAACTTGAAATTTGGCACACACATTCAGTATACCAAGTACTATTTATCATATTTTTTGAGATCTCTACGTTTACACAGGGCCGTTCCACAGGGGCCCAAAGTTTGAAAAAAAATTTCCCCCGAAATTTTCCCTTTGATATTATTTTTCTCTCTTCTGGTATATGGTATGGGCATGCAAGTGGTACCATTTGAAAGCCAGCTCCATTCTGAAGAGAATGAGGTATGAAACATGATCCTAGGATAAATAGTCACGATGCTGTAGCTGCTTGACTGAAAGTCTAAAAAATACCCCAAAAACCCCGGATCCCGTCTTGGCTAATATTTGTGCCAGAATTTATAACATAACTAGATCCTCGTGTAATTCATGAAACTGTAAACATCTCATTGCCATTTTTTGCTGATTGTATATTTAACCTTTGAGCTAAGTGAACAGCTTTTGAGCAATTGTAAACTTTCAACGTTTACTATGTCAGCCGCTATTTCTTTTCTTTCTTTCTTTGTTTTTTGAGTATATTATATTTTTCTCTCTGCTTATCTCGCGTATAAGCGTTGCATTTTGAGAAATCTTTCTTCTATCTATTGGGCATATTATCTATCAGTCTTTGTCCGGAACTCCGACTAAACAGTATGTGCAATTAGCGGTTATACACTAAAATAGCTACCTCTACAAACGTTCTGTTGCTGTTATGTGCCGTTTTAAAAATTCAAAACATGTCTGACTTGAAGCTCAGACTGTCTTGTTAATTCAGTTACAGAAAAATAGACTAGATTGTTGTGCAAACCGTATAATGTCCTTCATTTCAAATGGAAACGAAATACTTATCAAAATGGATATGTTTGGTACAATGAGGTCAACAGCCTTGAAAGATAGACCTATGACAGGTGTCTCAATTTCAATTAACTTCAAGGCCAGCCTTCCATTACCAGGGAGCGTCAAGTCTCGAGCAAGGTGCAATCAAGAACTAGCAACCTTAGAAAGGGCTTGCGAAGCCTTCGTACGATCACTAAGTCTTGAACCGGAGGTCTACGTTTCAAGGTATTGTAAGTATATTTTCCCTTCTATTACCCCAGAGCACCAAGTCTAAACCAAGCTTGCATGGCAAGATATTTTCAAGCTAGCCTTATTTTCTCAAGAGCGATGGTCTGGTGCAACATTGCAATCGAGGAACTAGTAAACTTGCTGTAGTCTGGGTCAGGCTTGCAGCCTTTAAATACAAACTTGTCATATTTACAGACCTGGTATTTAGGGTTGGTTAAAACTATAGAAAGGCAAAATTGCTTGTGGGGTAGTCTGTTTCTCATTCAGTTGTGTTAATAGAGATAACCATGATGGAGATGATTGTGAAAAATTGCTTCGATCTTGTTTGTCATGTTAATACATTCTGTATGTTAATAGCAATATTATTTTGTATTAATTCGTCAAATCAAAATAAAGAAAAAAGAAATACAGAAGGTTTGTTCTAAATTATGGATCACCTTTGTGTCTAAGCGGTTAGCGTGCGTGCCTTTGGCGTGAGAGATTCCGCCGGGAGCTCATATGGTTCGGATTCCATGTTAAGCTGTAGGTTCACCTTTTATATAGCCTCACTGCCGAAAGGGATGCTAAACTGAAGATCAAGACAAAGCAAATCAAATCTTCTAAATTACGGGTTAAAAAAGGCATTCGGACTCCGCTGAAAAACAAAAATGTCGAGGCTAAAAAGTTTTAATGTTGAAATGTCCAGTTTTATTTTACGAATCATGACAAAGATTATTGTATGGTCTGCTTTTTATTGAAGGATCTAGAAATAGGTACTTTGGTTCTGATTAAGTTACTTGTTTTTCAAGGGATTTTGTTTCTCCCCAAGAAACTTTGGGCGGGACTTTAATCAGCAATGTGTAAATTGCAGTAGATTTTTTGATAAGGATAATTTGATCGGTTATACAATAAATGCCATATTCATCATAGCTTTTGGGCTACGTAATTTATAATTTAGCATAAAATCTAACCAAAGTTTATTACTAACATGCGTTACAGTTCTGAGAGTGTATAATGTTATCATGTCATTATCACATAGATAATGTTGTTGCCGAAAGTATAACACAGATTAGTGACACTCAAGGTTTGCTTTGGCCAGTTTTTATTTTTATTTTAAGCAAAAATGCCAAGCTTAGTTGGATGTAATAACAACCAAGCTTAGTTGGATGTTTACCGATTAGTCAATTGATAAATAAAGTGTATGATTGGTTAGTTGTTGTACCGTATTATAATGTTAAGAAGTTTGAGGAAGATAAATGTCTATTAGTATAATTCTAAAAGGAATGTTGTATATCTTCTTGTATCTACTTGTATATCTCCATTCCACGTTGTATATTGTCTGTATATAGAGTTAGTGACAATAAAATTATTCTATTCCATTCTGTGTGGGGTGCCAAAGGGAAGTTTATGTAAAACATGGTCTAGTGACTAGTGCTTGCACCTTTTGTAAGTGTGGTCCCGAGCAGTGAAGATGCAAACTTTAATTTCTTCGAGGGGGGGGGGAGCAAGTGGAAACGCAGAGGCATTTTTAGGGCGTAGTTACTTTTGCGTATACCGAAAAAATACTTGTGAAGAAATGACAGAGGAGAGTGCAATTGAAAGGGCAGGTCGACAAGGATTCTGTGTCTCGCCTACATTATATATATATATATATATATATATATATATATATATATATATATAATATAGGGTTTGTCCGGAAAGTAATAGGACTGAGTCGATTTTAAAAAAATTGAGTCAATCGTTACAATTCTTTAAAAACTTTCAAAATAGGCTCCTTCTGCGTCGATGCAGCGCTGCCAGCGCGATTTCCAAGCATTGAAGGCGTCACGGAAGTCATTCTGCGGAATAGCCTTGAGAGCCACGGTGCAAGCTGCTTGGGTCCCCTCTGTCGTCTCAAAATGCTTGCCTTTCATCGGGCGTTTCAGGCGAGGAAACAAAAAGAAGTCCGGGGGGCCACATCTGGACTGTAGGGCGGCTGTGGAAGCGTTGGGATGCCGGCCTTGGTCAGGTAGCTGTTCACAAGAAAGGCGGTGTGAGCCGGGGCGTTGTCGTGGTGCAGCTTCCAGTTGGCTCCGATGTCTGGTCGGACCCGATTGACTCTTCGTTTGAGTCTCTTGAGCACTTCCACATAAAACTTAGCGTTGACGGTTTGTCCAGGAGGAACAAATTCATGGTGGACGATGCCTTTGATGTCAAAAAAGACAATGAGCATGGTTTTCACTTTGGATTTGCTCATTCTTCCCTTTTTTGGGCGAGGAGACGCCGGCGTGTGCCACTCGGAAGATTGCCTCTTTGTCTCGAGATCATACTCAAAGATCCATGATTCGTCACCTGTGATTACGTTATTCAAAAATTGGGGGTCACTTTCACACACGTTCAATTTTTCTTGGCATAATTCCACTCGCCGCAATTTCTGGTTGTCAGTGAGCACTTTTGGGACAATCTTCGCGCACACCTTGCGCATGTTCAAATGCTCCGTCACAATTTCAAGAACCACAGTTTTTGGTAAATTTAACATCTGGGCAATTAAACGAATACTTAGTCGACGGTCTGAGTTCAAAATTTCGCGCACACGAGTCACATTGTCAGTGTTTGTCGAATTCGAAGGTCTTCCAGCACGGTCTTCATCGGCGACTTTCTTCCCGGCCCTCCGAAAAGGCCTTGTGCCACCGAAACACACCACTTCTTGCTAAAGCATCATCTGGGTAAGCCTGCTTGATCATATCAAACGTCTCTGTCGCAGATTTACCGAGTTTAACACAGAATTTAATCGCGTACCTCTGCTCTAACGAACGCTGCATTTTCGGCTTGCACCACTCACAGAAACACGTCGCGCGAAAAAGCCTGTCCTGACTCTCCGTGTGCTCGGAGACAACTGACCAGCCGCTCGTTCGTTAGCTAGGAACGCTCTCTACCAGATCCAGTCGGTGAGCATACGCTCCGAAGTACAGTCATGGCGGAATAAAATCAGTCCTGTTACTTCCCGGACAAACCCTATATATATATATATATATATATATATATATATATATATATATATATATATAATATGTATGTATGTATGTATGTATGTATATATATATATATATATATATATATATATATATATATATATATATATATATATATATATATATATATAAAGAGATACCGAGAAATAGCCTACAAATTAAAGAGGGTATTTCACTAGCAGGTCGAATGATTAGGTTTATATGCTTTGTAGATGATATGGCACTTATTGCAGAATCTATAGAGAAAACCATTAAGATATTAGAAAATTTGAGAAGTGCTGTGAAGAATATGAGATGAAAATAAATGTTAGAAAGACAAAAACCATGGAACTAAGGTGTCGGTGTCAAATGTAGAAGAAGGAGGGCAGAAAGTAGAACAGGTGACTAGTTTTCAATATCTGAAAATGAAATGAAATTGTTGAGTTTTACGTCCCACGGTTATGCCGGTCAGGCTAAAGGAGACGGTGATAATGAGAGATGAATGAAATGGTGGAATGAAGAAAGTGGAAGGAAACGGGAGAACCCCGAGAAAACCCACGCACACGATGTTTGTCCACCACAAAGTTCACTTGGCGGGAGCAGGGTTTGAACCCGGGACCCCAAACACCAGAGGTGAACGCTCTACCACTGAGCCACCCTTTTCAATATCTGAGTAGTTACTGATTATATGAAGTGTGAATGTGAAAAAAAAAAAAAAAGCAATGATAGGAATGGCGAAAGAAGCCTTTGGAGAAAGAAAAGTCTATTTTGTGGACCTTGAATAAAGAGTCGAGAAAGACACTTATTAAATTTTGTATGAAATGTTGTACAGTGTGGGTCAGAAACATAGACACTACGCAAATTTAATGAAAAACGACTGGAAGCCTTCTAAATGTGGGTGTGGATAAGAATGAAGAGAATTAGCTGGGCTTAGTGGAAACCTAATGAGAGGGTGTTAGAAGTAGTGAGGTAGAAAAGAACAACTTTATAAATTATTAAGAAGAGGAAAAGAAACTGGTTGGGACACTTTCTAAGAAGGAACTGTATCATGAGAGACGTGCTAAAGGGTATGGTGGCAAGGAAGAGAGTGAAGAGACGAAGGAGACTACAATTAAAGTACGATATAAAAAAATCGGATATGAAGACGAAGAGGCTAACGGAAGACCGTGGAGCATGGATGCTTATCAATTGCAGAAAGTGACCTGCCAACAATGGCAGAATTCCTTTGAGAATGATGTATTAGTTGGTCTATATTAAAGCATATGTCTCGGTGTAACAACATTTTCTCCCTGATCCTTAAAATGTTATTGAGCCATTAAGAATAAATCAAATAATTCACTTACTCTTTCACGTAATATGTCGTTTATTCCAAATATTTCAATATTTAACGTGGAACAACTTAAAGCAGTATAACTTACGTCTTTATCAGAAGAATCAATCAGTAAGTCGTCGTCATGGATACCAAAAAAAATCCATTATCTATATTACAAAAATATTTTTATCCTCTTTTTCTTCTATCGGAATAGCAGGCTAGTGCATATAAAAATCAAGTATCGCCCAAGAAAAATTACAAGCTTATTACAGGAAAATGATACAATGAAATGCCTACATTTCGTTGTATCGGAAGGGGGGGGGGGTGATGCTACTTGGGTCGCCCGCTTCCCCTTGCCACATTTTAGTTGTCACTGGTCTTAAGTTCAATTCTTGTTAAAAGAACATTACACGTATTACGGTGATTCGTATTCCACTTTAAGCTGTAGGGATCCTCGAATCACATAACTTAGCCTCGGTACTTTGAAAAGAGGCGTTAAACTTCACCTAATAACAGTAATTTAAGTAAAATTTTATGTTTTTCATTATTAGTTATGCTCATCAAATTTAAACAATATTTTTAGAGCTGTCATTCCTTGAAGAACAGAAGTCATGAAGCGTGCTAACAAACACATCTCACACGCTTCGTCTCCAGAGCCCCTTTTATGAGCAATCTAACGAACTTCATTCCACCTTTACGACATTCAACATTACCTCTCGTACTTAATTACCAACACTTTTTTTGCAATTAAAAAGTTTCATGCACAGTCTCTCACTACCTTCTTCCAGCCAAAGGTGAATTGTTTGTGATGCAATTTCACTTCAAACATCATCATAGACAATAACGTGTTCTCTCAACTTTTTTTCTTCTTATTTGGAAGATAAAATGGCGAGAAGAATACTCTCTCTCTTTCTCCTTTTCTCATGCAAAGTTCTGTCATATTAAAAAGTTTGTAACTTCGTCTGCTGTTAATTTTCTCCCCTTTTCTCTCGACCGGAAGTAATATATTTCTCTTAACAATTTTAAAACTCAAGCTGTGAAGTGAACACAAGTTAATTAACTTTTACTTGCTTCACTTTCGTATTCTGGGTTTTTTAAAAAAATTGAAAGGCTACATCAGAGCACTAACAAGACTTCTTGTTTTTGTAGAACTAACCTTTCTGCGTAAAATGTTAGTTGAATACAATTCGGTTTACTGAATGTTAGCAACACGGGAGATTAGGTCAACCTGTCTGGGCCTCCACAAAACTTCCTAACAACATACATACATACACTTTTTTAATAAAACTATACTTGTTCAATAGGGAAATGATTGATGTAGCATGAAAATTTGATCTTACACTTTATCTGTAGGGAGAGTCTACTAAAACGAAACAGTACGGTAAAACGGGATACCGGGTCTCATTCGTAAACGAGAGCTTCTATCTCGTGTCTGGTCGCATACGTAACGTTGGAACGTAACAGTCGCCATTGTACAGTAAATATAGATGCAGAAAATAGGTATGTGTGGCATTGAAAGCCGAACATTTAAAAAAAATAGATGTACCGCTAAATTGTTTCGAGTTGGAACAAGTAAAGAAGTTGTGGCTAGCATTTCGATTATTCGAAGATAAGTGAGTGCCTATAGTAAATCACTGTTTTAGTTATAATTTTACATACTATACTTTTTTGTCAGCTTGCTTATTTTTCGGAAGGTGCTATATTGTCTAAACCATTACAGAGTCGGACAAAACAGGATACCATTCGGTACGGCAAAACGAGATAGTATCTCGTTTTACCCGACCACTTCTGGATAACAATTGACTTGCCTTATGTGCTTAAAATGACAATAAGAAAACCAGTTATAGGTATTACAGTGTTAACAACTGTATAGTGTTAATATAAAACATGACCATCCAGTAATTACCTTTAGTAATAGTCTATAGCCTACGGGTAAACAACATTAACCAAATAAAGCAAGTAGGGAGTATAATATTATTGAAGTAGTTTTATGTGTGCATGAGTACTATAAATCTATTTTTGCTTTAACTTCCAGGAATAATTTGAGATGGGAAGGTACAGACGAACAACCGATCAGCATTCCTCAAGCCAAGAAAACACGCAAAATGCTGTAGAAGAATTAACTGAAGGAAAGATGGGCTCTCTGAAAGCTACCAAGGAGTATGAAGTGCCTCATTCCACGTTGGTGGCAAGAGTGTCTAAAGTAAGAAGAGGCCCAATCTAACGAAAAAGCTTAATTCTAAACGTGATACAGTTCAACATGTACATAGGTCTAATAAAACAAAATCAAAAAAACGAAAGGTAGTGAAGACAAATGATTTAGATACATCAAGCAGTTCAGAAGATTTGGATAATGATGCAGCGTGCATGTATTGTAATGACTTGTACTCAAGTTGTAAATCTAGTGAAGGATGGATCAAATGCCTGCAATGTCAGCTATGTAAACATGAAGCTTGTTCTGGATTAGAAACAGAGGACTGTGATGGCTTATTTTTGTAAATAATATAAAGAAACCTCATCGAGACAATGGTAGTTCTGTTTGTAATCGACATTTTTTTCAGTTTGTTTTCCATGATGTCTTTGGTCTTATTTTCATATATAGTATTCTTAAACGTTAACGCTTATAACAATACATAAAACATATAGCCTTAAACGTATACTCTTATAATAATATTTTAGCAAACTAACGATATACTATAAATGTTTTTCAATATTTTAAATGCTTTTAATTACTATCCTGTTTTATCCTACCGGTCTGCCAAAACGGCGTACGTTGACCTAAATACCAAAAATATTAATATCATGTAGAAAATATATTTTTTAAAGTACGCCAAATTGACAAATTGAAGTAGACATGACTGTCGAAAATTTGGCTAAGTTTGAATGCAATGAGTTAATTTTGAAGTGAGATATCTTAAGCCTTGCACTAAGTATTCCGTTTTGGCCAAGTTTCCTCTACTCATTTTCTTATAAAAACAATCGAGTTTTATCATTTTTTCTGAAAATATAGGTGGAAATATTTTACAATTACTTATCGGATGCAGAATAATATCGTTCAATACTACATAGACATAATGTCTTGTAGTATTGGACATTCCACCCCAAAGCTTGGACCCGGCCAAACAAAAAAAATTCTGGGCACGCGCCTGCTAGTGACGTTGTGCATTGTTGAAGCAAACGTTCCTCCCCATGAGCGTATTTAGGGGGTGGCTATCGGGCTCAAGTCGAACCGAAATAAATTTAATATTTTTTCGCATTATACGTATAACACAGATGCTTCTTATTGGTTCTCAACCCCCCCCCCCCGAAACAATATCCTAAATACGCCACTGATCCTTCCTGTCACTTTTTTCAACCAAAACTACATAAGTAAATCTCTAATCTATAAATTATACACAATAAACGCACATAATAATCCATAAAATCGAAGTGTTTTTAATACATTTTAATAAGGAAAATGTATAAAATTCTGGATAACGCGCTGCCACATTATTTATATATTTTAACTACAAGCTGTTGAGACGAAAAAAATTAGACCGTATTCGACTTTTTTTTTTTTTTTTTTTTTGCAAAAGATATTTTTTAATTTGAATCTTCGCAGGAGGGATTGCGGAGGTAACTGAGTCCTCTTTTTTTCTTTTTTTTTTTTTCTTTTTGTTTTAATTGCAAGAGTGAGGATTATGTGAAAACACAATGAACATATTCATCATATTACGTTAAGATCGAATACTATTTACGAACATTATTATAGAAGATATATTTTTTTAAACCTTGTGGGAGGGAAGGAGGTTCAGTCTCTAGTCATTGATTGATTTTAAATTCAAGTAGTGGTAATGATGGCGAAGCCCCTAAAAGTATACACCATATTCCATGAAAATAAGTTTGATAAGCTAACCACTGTTCTAAAGTAGCTCCTAAAATGTGTTAAAAACATGTCAAAACACTATATTATGTTTTGCAGGTTGTAGGATGAATGTTAGATCTACTCGAAATCACAGCCTTTCACTGCAGACGTGTAAACGAAACTGTTGTCGTGTAGTGTAAAATCTCAATGCACAGGAATTGGTTCAAACGACCGCCCCAAATAAAGCTGACTCAGCTATATACAAACTGGTACATTATTTATTCCATATACAGCATGAACGGCTTTACCTGTTGCACGATATTACAGTTTCAGGTTGAAAACGTTCGAAAACTATCTCGTATCGTGTAATAAAGAGAAAATTAGAAAATAAATAAATAAATGATAAGCAAAACGAATGTTTGAGGAATATGTAAAGTTAGCAAGAAGAATAAGAAAATATTGAGGAAATATAGTGCAAAAACTTAGAATGTGTTAGTCTGGGAATAATAGAATCGGTCGAAGTGTGTGTGTGTGTGTGTTCGTGCACACTGATTGAAAGAGTGAAACTGGAATCGATACAGTTTTAGGAATGACGAGACAAAAATGGAAAAGAAGAATCAGATGTTCGCACAGACATTCGCCAACTACTGCATACCAAGATAGAAGGACCAGAAAAAACTACTAGAACATAGAAGAAATTATAGATAGAATGGTACATTTGAAATTTAAATGGATTATTTGAGTGTTACAATGTTGAATAATACAAGAAGTAAACACTAATTTAACAATAAGGAACTGGAGATCAGAGGGATTGATAATCTTATTTTAAACATAATCCATTAATATCAGAAACGCCTAGTTTAATCAGTGCAATACCTAAAAAAACTGAATAGACTAACTGAGGTACCGAGTGGAGTAGGCAATGGTTGAGGGAGGCTTCAGAGGAAAATATGCAGAGGGAAGAAAATGTTTAAAGGAAGGAAAAGTTTCTACGGAGATTTTAGATGACGCCCTGGTAGTGACTGAAATATTTATCCTTTCCGAAACAAATGTAGCCTCAAGTGAAAGCAGGGCACATCAAAATAGATACTGTAAAGTAAGAGCATGTTTGTTCGAATACGCGACAAAACGTACTAGCGACAAAACGTACCACCGACAAAACGTACCACTTACCCTGAGGGCTGCTTGTGAAGGGTTTTCTAAAAACACTTTAAATAATGACAACCGACAAAACGTACCACTTGCCTGGAGGGCTACTTGCGAAGAGTCTTCCAATCGGTGTCCCGACAAAACGTACCAGTGACAAAACGTACCACTTGAATTTTCGCGACAAAACGTATCACTTTTGACGACCTGTCATGGATTAATTAAAGCATTTCTGATATTTATTCCACGACAAAACGTACCACTTATATAAATTACAACCTGTCTTGGACTAATTAAAACATTTCGGATATTTAATCCGCGACAAAACGTACCACTTCAAGCATTTTCTTTTCGCAGCGTGTTCACAGATTATTCTCCAGATCGAACAAACTTCTCTTAAAGGTTCTGTACGTGACAAACGTAACATTAATCACGTTTATCAGCGAGTAAGAGAACAAGAGTCTTCCAAAATACATTAGACCAATGTGTGTGCTTACATATCTAACAAAAGAGAACATAATGTTAAGAAACTACTTCCTCATGAACAGGTAAAACAATGGCAGTATAAGGTTGAGAAGAACAGACAGGTAATGTATCGAGTTGTCAAAGTGCAGAAACTCATTGGTAAAAGAGGGCTCATTTACAGAGGAAATGTAGCAGCCTATAAACTGAAAGACACAGCTATAGATCATGGAAAGTTTTTGGATATTATTCCTTTCTTAAGCAAATTTGATCTTCCGGTTAAAAGTAATTTAGATAAGGTCACGAGAAGAGTCATATACGAGGAAGTGATCAGGATAGTGGTCGCATAACTTTTACTAAACACGGTGAATTATGTTTTGAATGCTATCAGCACATTTATCAGAGAAGATATTTCGAAAGAAGTCTCTCAAGCTTCAATATTTTCTGTTCTATTAGACACTACTTAAGATATAGTAGTTTCAGGCCAGTGCTCTGTTGTTTTACGGTATGTTGTTAAAATGGTTGTTAAACAAAGTATTGTTGTCATTGTAAAATGCATATCTACCACAGATCAGTGTCCTTGCAGTTTACTGCTGGAAATTCTTCAGAAGTTGAACCTTGATATTAAGAAGTGTATTTGAAATTCAACCGATGGCTCAAGTAACATGCAAGGACAATATTCGGATTTTTTTCAATTCACCTATGATCAGTTACACGTGTGATTCAGTTGATTTTGAGTTTAACGGCTCTTTTGGCAGCGAGGCTATATGAGACGGGACATACTGATTTACGGGAAATCCGAAGCACATGAGCTCCCGCCAGGAATCGAACCCAGGTCTCCCACGTCAAAGGCGCATACGCTAACCACTTAACCACTAAGGAACTCAGATACACGTGTGGTGTTACGCTCATATACTCAATCATGTCATATGTGATCTGACAAAAAATTGCATTGATTCTGTGTCATTGTTCTGCTGAATGACTGCGATATTTATGCGTGAGTCTTATCAGCGAATGGACATTTGGAAGATCAAATGTTAACAAAGGCGTCTTACAGTTATTGCGGAAACAAGACGGTAGAAAACACACTGTATTTCAGAAAAAGTATGGTCATTTTTCGAACCCAGAAAGTGGTTTGTATACAGAGTTGACCATAATAACTGAGAAAATTGCTTCTACAGAAAATATCAAACCAAAAGCTAGGTGTAAAGCGAAAGAATATATAAAACATGTTTTCAAGTTCAAAACAACTCGGACAGCAGAAATGTTCCTTAAGATATTTCAAGTGACGACGACCTCTCTGTCAAACTATTTCCAAATAGAGGGTGTTGCTAGTGTAGTCCTATCGGATGGTGCAGACTACTCTGTTCCAATTGAAAGAGTAGAGAGATGATTTTGAATCCGTTAAGAATGCAGCATTAAGCTTTGCAGAATGGGCCAATAACAAATTTGAAGACTTAGAATTTGATTTCTTTTTTTCTCTATTGACCTATAGACAATTCGCGTTCAGAGATGGATAAAGATTTTTCCTGTGAATATGAAGATGAAGCTGCTTCTATCCAATGACCAGGTACTGCATCGAAGCATTCAACACAATATTGGACATGGTAGTTTCGAGTATTTCTTCAAGATTTAAGAAGCAAAGTACTTTATGGATTATTTGGACCCTAGACACTTCAACCAAGTAACAGAACTTCCAGACGTGCCTTTCGATAAACTTACATATTTTCTGAAAAATTCCAGTAAAGAAGTTTCCAAGGATACTATAAATGTATTCTCTTGGACTTTTGAAGGACATGGATATCCTTGAAAGTCGGTCTTGTTGACGAGCACAACCGAGAAAAAATGACTGTGCTGATGGTGCAAGTAATTCAGAATTAGGAGAAAATACATTTGTTTACAAGGAAAGCGAATGCAAAACGTGTTGCAAAATTGTCCAATGTGCTGCTTTTTAATTTTGCAGAATTGTAAATTTTCCAGTAATACTTATCCAGGTTTCCAGCATACAAATTTTTATTGACTTTGCCCGTAACTCAGGTAACATGTGAAAGAATTTTTTTCAAAACTGAAATAAACTGAAATACATTAAAAATAGGCTAACGAGTACCATGTCTCAGGAACATTTGAAAACATTTATGTTGATGTCTATTCAAAAAGATTTATTAAAAAATATTTCGAATGCAAAAGTAATAGATACAGTAGCATCAAAAACTAGTACACTAAAACATCTGCTAATTTTGTAATATAGTATACGTTCTCCTTGAACTTCATATAATATTTTGAACAATTCAGAATAATATACTGATGAAAGAATATCAGGTTTTAATTGTCAATTGTTAATACTATTGACTTACTGTAGAAAGAAAACTGTGCAACTTGATTTGTGACATTGAGATGCTGGTGGCCCTTGTGGGAGAAAGCGCCCGCGCCCCTCTAATAATACCTATCCTTCCCTTGTCCAAAACCTGGATAAAGTGTGATGGAAATCAGCAAATATTCAAATATTGCATATGCAAGATTCTTGTTGGTCTTGGTCTGGCGAAACTCTTGCAGGTATGGTCTTAGTCTTAGCCTTGGTCTTGCATCGGCACTTTTCTCACCACCAATCTGTTCAAGTTTTAACCTTATTTTGGCCGATGCAAAGCGATGGAAGACTCTTCGTAAGTAGCCCTCCAGGCAAGTGGTACGTTTTGTCGCTTGTCATTATTTAAAGTGTTTTTAGAAAACCCTTCACAAGCATCCCTCAGGGTAGGTGGTACGTTTTGTCGGTGGTACGTTTTGTCGCTAGTACGTTTTGTCGCGTATTCTTCCAATCAGCCATCAAATAATGTCAGGCGACAAAACGTACCACTTGATAGGACGGCCGGCCAAAATAAGGTTAAAAATTGAGCAGATTGGTGCTGAGAAAAGTACCGATGCAAGACCAAGACTACGACTAAGGCTAAGACTAAGACCATGTCTGCAAGATTCTCGCAACACCAAGACCATACCTGCAAGATTCTCTCCAGACCAAGACCAACAAGAATCTTGCATATGCAATATTTGAATATTTGCTGATTTCCATCACACTTTATCCAGGTTTTGGACCAAGGACGGATAGGCATTATTAGAGGGGCGCGGGCTCCTTCTCCTACAAGGGCCACCAGCATCTCAATGTCACAAATCAATTGCACAGTTTCTTTCTACAGTAAGTCAATAGTATTAACAATTGACAATTAAAACCTGATGTTCTTTCATTAGTATATTATTCTGAATTGTTCAAAATATTATATGAAGTTCAAGAAGAACGTATACTATATTACAAAATTAGCAGATGTTTTAGTGTACTAGTTTTTGATGCTACTGTATCTATCACTTTTGCATTCGAAATATTTTTAATAAATCTTTTTCAATAGACATCAACAAAATGTTTTCAAATGTTCCTGAGACATAGTACTCGTTAGCCTATTTTCAATGTATTTCAGTTTATTTCAATTTTGAATTTTTTTTTTCACATGTTACCTGAGTTACGGGCAAAGTCAGTTGTATGCTGGAAACCTGGATAAGTATTACTGCACAAATTACAATTCTGCAAAATTAAAAAGCAGCACATTGGACAATTTTGCAACACGTTTTGCATTCGCTTTCCTTGTAAACAAATGTATTTTCTCCTAATTCTGAATCACTTGCACATCAGCACAGTCATTTTTCCTCCGTTGTGCTTGTCAAGACCGACTTTCAAGGATATCCACGTCCTTCAAAAGTCCAAGAGAATACATTTATAGTATCTTTAGAAACTTCATAACTGAAGTTTTTCAGACAATATGTAAGTTTATTGAAAGGCACGTCTGGAAGTTCTGTTACTTGGTTGAAGTGTCTAGGGTTCAAATAATCCATAAAATACATTGCTTCTTAAATCTTGAAGAAATACTCAAAACTACCATGTCCAATATTGTGTTGAATGCTTCGATGCAGTACCTGGTCATTGGATAGAAGCAGCTTCATCTTCATATCCACACGAAAAATTTTTGTCCATCTCTGAAGGCGAATTGTCGACAGGTCAATAGAAAAAAGAAATCACGTTCTGTCTTCAAATTTGTTATTGGCCCATTCTGCAAAGTTTAATGTTACATTCTTAACGGATTCAAAATCATCTCTCTACTCTTTCAGTTAGAACAGAGTAGTCTGCACCATCCGATAGGATTACACTAGCAGCACACTATATTTGGAGATAGTTTGACAGAGAGGCCGTCACTTGAAATATCTTAAGGAACTTTTCTGCTGTCCGAATTGTTTTGAACTTGAGAAGGTCTTTTATATATCCTTTGTCTTTACACCTAGCTTTTGTTTTGATATTTTCTGTAGAAGCAATTTTCTTAATTGTTATGGTAAACTCTATATACAAAGCACTTTTTGGGTTCGAAAAATGACCAAACTTTTTCTGAAAAACAGTGTGTTTTCTACCATTTTGTTTTCGCAATAACTGTAAGATGCCTTTGTTAGCATTTGATCTTCCAAATGTACATCCGCTGATAAGACTCACGCATAAATATCGCACAGTCATTCAGCAGAACAATGACACAGAATCAATGCAATTTTTTGTCAGATCACATATGACATGATTGAGTATATGAGCATAACACCACACGTGTAACTGAGTTTCTTAGTAGTTAAGCGGTTAGCGTATGCGCCTTTGTCGTGGGAGACCTGGGTTCCATTCCCGGCGGGAGCTCATGTGCTTCGGATTTCCCGTAAATCAGTATGTCCCGTCTCATATAGCCTCGCTGCTAAACGGGGCCGTTAAAATCAACTGAACCACACGTGTAACTGATCATAGGTGAATTGAAACAATCCGAATATTGTTCTTGCATATTACTTGAGCCATCGGTTGAATTTCATATACACTTCTTAATATCAAGGTTCAACTTCTGCAGAATTTCCAGCAGTAAACCGCAAAGACACTGGCCTGTAGTAGATATGGATTTTACAATGACAACAATACTTCGTAAAACAACAGAGCACTGTCCTGAAACTACTATATCTTGAGTAGTGTCTAATAGAACAGAAAATATTGAAGCTTGAGAGACTTCTTTCGAAATATCTTCTCTGATACGTGTGCTGATAGCATTCAAAACCTAATTCACCGTGTTTAGTAAAAGTTATGCGACCACTATCCTGCTTACTTTCTCGTATATGACTCTTCTCGGTGACCTTATCTAAATTACTTTTAAGCGGAAGATCAAATTTGCTTAAGAAAGGAATAATATTCAAAAAGTTTAAATGATCTATAGCTGTCTTTCAGTTTATAGGCTGCTACATTTCCTCTGTAAATGAGCCCTCTTTTACCAATGAGTTTCTGCACTTTGACAAGTCGATACATTACCTGTCTGTTCTTCTCAATCTTATACTGCCGTTGTTTTACCTGTTCATGAGGAAGTAGTTTGTTAACATGAAGTGGTACGTTTTGTCGCGGATTAAATATCTGAAATGTTTTAATCAGTCCATGACAGGTTGTAATTTATATAAGTGGTACGTTTTGTCGTGGAATAAATATCAGAAATGCTTTAATTAATTCATGATAGGTTGTCATTTATGACAGGTCGTCAAAAGTGGTACGTTTTGTCGCGAAAATTCAAGTGGTACGTTTTGTCGCTGGTACGTTTTGTGGGGACACCGTTTGTTCAGAAATTCGAATAAAAATATTAAAATATAGAATAATATATATATATATATATATATATATATATATATATATATATATATATATATATATATACTGAGGCCAGCTACTTGAGTTTGGTTGCAATGTAGCTTCTAAACCATAATTCTGAAGAAATATTGCACCGGAATCAGAATAAGATGTAAAACCCCCTGGATTTCTGACGAATAATTGAAGAAGATAGAGAAATATGTTTAGAGAGTAAACGCGTAGACAAAAATTGGGCAACATTATGAAATGTATCGAGAAGTAAAATTAGTGAAAACTTTCCAGAAGAAAGGAATGTTAGTAGAAAATATGAATAGAGATATATTCAGCAGTAGAAGGAAAGTCTAACATAAGAGGTGGAATATATCAAGAACTAATGTGATGGTAGGAACAGACTACGAAGTCTATAGATAATAGTTATGAAAAGAAGACGACGATGATGAGTTTGCGATACTAAGGAATGAATTTGAAGAAGCACTTGATGGCATGAGAAATGAGAAGCCGATTACGAATTGATCACACAAAAACTTGATTTAAATGTGTGGAGAAATCAGGAAAAGTTAGCTGTTTGAACTGTAAGTTATATGCATTCCATGGTTGGATTTCCCTATGTTTGTTATAATTTGTGAAGAAATCTATGCCTCTGTACAACGATATTCATTTTACGATTCTGCAAGTGAGAAAATTTAGTGGCGTTGATAGCTGAAAGAGAAACAAAACTACTAAAATAATAGAGTAAAATTTACGAGGAGCTTAGAGCTCCCCCGTGACTAAGTTGTTAGTGTATGTGCATTTGGCGTGAGAGATCCGGGTTCGACTCCCGGTGGGAGCACATGTAATTCGTATCCTACATTAAGCTATAGGACCACGTCCAATATGACCTCACTGACGCTAAACTGAAATAAAATAAAACGAAGAGCTTATCTTAAAAGGAAATGCAAAGCTATCAGATTACTAATGAGTTTCCTGATTGTGGAAAGAAGTCATCCTTCATTGGGGTTAGGAAATATTTATTGTAAGTATAAACTGCACTTACATGTTTAACAAGTTTGTTTCCATGTATTTTTCCCAAGAATAATACTCAATATGATGGGCCATCTTGAAAGTTTCATACCTTACTTTTGTTCCATATTTTTTTTATCTCTATACACTTGAGGTTGTGAAATGAAAATAAATGTGAGAAAGACAAAAGGCATGGTGATTGGTACGAAGTGGTTGGTGTTAAATATGGAAGTAGGATGGGAGAAAATTAAACAGATGACTAGGTTTCGATACCTGGGAAGCGTTATTAGTGATGATATGAAGTATGAAAATGAAATAAAAGCAAGGATAGGAATGTGGCGAAAGAAGCCTTTAGGAGAATGAAAAGTCTGTTTTGTGGGACCTTAATAAAAGAGTTGAGAAAAAGAATTATAAAATGCTTCGTGTGGAGGATTGTACTGTGTGGGTCAGAAACATGGACATTAGGCAAAAATGATTTAAAATGACTGGAAGCTTTTGAAATGTATGTGTGGAGAAGAATTAGGAAAATTAGCTGGTTCAAGCGGAAAACGAATGAAAGAGTGTTAGGAATGATGGTGGAGAAAAGAACAATTTTAGATATTATTAAGAAGAGGAAGGGAAACTGGTTGGGACATCGGCTAAGAAGGTGCTATATCATGAGGAAGTGTTAGAGGGTATGGTAGAAGAAAAGAGAGAAAAGGGGCGAAGGAGACTGCAATTAATGGACGATATTAAAAACAGAAAAATCATACGTAAATACCAAAAGGTTAGCAAAAGACCTTGAAACATGGAAGCTTCTGAGTTGCGGCAAGACCTGGCAATAATGCTATAATACTTATGATAATGCCACGAGTAATAATGCACTTGAGGTTCTATCTAAAAGACCTGTTATATGCATGAATGCTATTTCTAGAAGAAAAGTAGAAAAGAAGTAACTGTGGTTATGGTTTTGTACCATTAAGAAGCCATAAAAAACAAAAAGTACAAAATGTTGATGCAGCAGCGCAAATCTGTCTTCAACATTGGGATGGACGGGTAAGACCGTTCCCATATATATATAATATTGCGATGTCCAAAATATTTATGAAGTTGGAAAAACAATGTTGCGGAGGATCAGAGTTATCATCAACGTTGGAAGGTGTGCAGATTTGAGGCTTATTCTGGGAGACATGAATTTCATCTCACGTTTCTTTGTGGCAATCGGACAAAAATAATCAAATTTCTCGCCAAAAGCACATTTCAAATTGGATTATTGGGGAGTCCCCCTCAGTTCCAAGATTGGAGGTTACATGTCCCCTTCATCCCCCCGGGATTTGCGCCAGTGTGTTGATGTAATCTGCAGCAAATACTGAACTACTGAAGAAAATCGTCTCTAGAGTGTAATGTTTAATATGACGCTCTTATATAGTTTGTTAAATTGGAGTTTAGCATCCCTTTCAACACCGATGATATAGGACACATGAACCTACAGTTTAACGTGGTATACGTACTACCTGAGCTTGCATATTGAATCTAATCTGGGTCTCTCGTACAAAATACATGCATGTTAATCGTAGAACTACAAAAGAGCTGGAGCTCTTACAAATTTTCTTGTGAAATGCCTAAAGAAAAGCTAAAATCAAAGGAAACACGTATTAAATGTTAAATGAAATGACCAACTAAAAGTTGGAAACATTTTCAATCCGTAATGTCTTCTTGTATTTCTCATACAAAATAAAAAAAAGTGGTGACTTCCTTTGAATCTCATGTTCTGGATTCTTAATTTCCTGTCACAGTAAAGCTGAACACACATATATTTCTTATCTCTTTCTTAACCCCTTCCTCCTTTTGCACACGCTGTTGTCTAACACTCAGTGACGAATGACTTTACGACTCGGTAGAGAAAAGTTGCAGAAGCATTATTTTATCTCTTACAAAACTCTAATTTTTTTACTATGTTTTGTTTGTTGGTGATGTAACGGGTGTTTTTTTTAAAACTTACTTGAAAGAATGTAGCAAGTAATGTTTACCTCAAGAAGTAAAAAGTACATGAAAGAAAAGAAAAGTATAAACTTTCTCTAGTAAGAAGAACCGTAACTATTCAGCATCCTTTCCTACTTTCTTTTCTTTAAAAAAAAAAGGGAGAAAATAGTAGAGTAACATAAACAGCAAGATATGTGTATACAAAAAATGTTACGTTTTTTTTCCTATACGTTTCTATCTTCCTTTCTCATCAATTCCCTGTTTGTGAAGATATTTTCTTTTTTTTCATATTTTCTTCCTCAAAGTGTTTTTTACTTTTCTTTATCATTTTACTTTCGTACATTTTACTGAATAAGAAAGGGATGCAAAGAGAAAAAAGAAAAAAAAGAAAATATATTTGAAAGTCTAATCAGCAGAGATACACAAAGTTACAGATACAAATAATACGAACTCCAAAAACTTTTTTTTTTTTTTTTTGGTAAATTAATCTTTAGGTAGAGAAAATCTGTAAAACAATTCGTTTCAACAAAGGACATAAATTTATTTTTCTACTGGTATCTGAAACATACTTTTGCAATCTTTTCTCATTGGTGGTACGATACATATGAAGATTGCAAGTAAATACTACATGTATTAATTTCTATAAATGAAATTAAATTCTTCAGTTTTGGTTACCCACGGTTATGCCGGCTAGGCTAAAGGAGACGATGATGATAAGAAATGAGTGCACTGGTGGAACGAATAAAGTGCGAGGAAACGGCAGAGCGCCGAGAAAACTCATGCACACGATGTTTGTTCGCCGTAAAGTACACTTTGCGCTGGCTGGGATCGAACCAGGGATCCAATGCACCAGAGGTGAACGCTCTACCACTGAGCCATCGTGGCCCCATGTGTTAACTTCTTTCATTGAAACTGTTAAGTCTATCATACGTGAATCTTAATAAATACTCACGTACTGGATAATTGTAAATGGTAGTGTTAAATAATTTTTACGTAATGGTCTCCTTAATAAAACCTGCTGACTATGCTTTCCTCTCGTTTCTATTATTTAACGTAAATTCAGAATCCGTATCAGACGGGGATACACTGAACCACTCATACTGTATCTCATAATTTACAGTGGACTATGTAGCACGTACGATCTTTTCAGAGAACACTGTGGTTAAACGATGGGGCGCTCATTTCTAGTGCGACGAGCCCCTAGTTCAATCTCCGGCTATGTCAGTTAGTGGGGGGGCTGGATCTCCCGCACAAAAGTCGCGCACATTAACTATATAGGAACGAGAGAGCTGTAGAAATATTTGTAGAGTCAGGGAGACATCATGTGGATAGCAATGTATGAAGCAAACCTTATAGTTCTTTAAAGTTATATCAAAAACCGTTCCTTGTATTCTGTCACTCTTTTTCAATCTATGGAGATTATTATTGCTTCATACTTCAATACAAGGATAAAGTTGAGATGGAGTCTATTTTTGAGACAACCATTCAGGGGAAAACTCTCCTGCAACCCATTATAAAACGAAAACTAGTATTGATAGCCGGAGTTGGTAAAAATAAAGGAAAACTACATTTCGGGGCCGATGCTGAGGGAAGAATGAGTTGTTCTAATATGTTCAATAAGTAATGCTCTCCAGTTAAAGTGCCTGGGATAACAAATGGACCAATGATACGTCTCTCAGATCCCTGCCCACACCGTAACTTTCCCTGCATAAACTATTTTACACGCATTTGTCCACTTGGTGTTACCTGGACATCAGTAGGGTAGATTTGGTTTGTTTACCTCCCCCTATAATATAAAACTTTGCTTCATCAGTGTGTAAAATTTACGCTCGGGGCTCTGCCGCAATTGTTTCACTGCCCACTCACAAACTTCTCTGACCTGGATCATCCTCCGAAAGATGTTGCTGCAGCTGAGCTTGTATGGATGTCACATATGTGTCAATTACACTCTGCAAATAGAGGTTTGGCTGACTTGGCATTGCAGTAATAATAGTCGTGTGCTGCGCTGTGGAGACTTAACAATTGATGAGAGCACTGCCATAGCTGTTCCTTCACCAGTGGAAGTTTTGGGTCTAACTGATCTTGGCCTGTTCTCGACTGTACCTGTCTCTTCGAATTTGGTCGGTAACTGTGACACTGTAATGCGCGAAACTGAAGCATATTGGGGATGCTTTTTATTGAAATCACGAGCTACATCGTGGGAACTTCTTCCACTCCACATCTTTAAGATCTCGATGCAGTCAGCGTTTGGCTAATCGCATGATTCAGCACCTGGAAATAAGAAATAAATTTCAGTTTCATGTAGTTATAAGTTAAAAGTTATTACAGATATCTTACATCTCATTAGACCATTGACTTTTCCTTAAAATTCTAACCCTGTTTCATATATCACAGAGGAGCCGCGGTGGCTCAGTGGTAGACCGTTTACCTCTGATGCTTGGGGTACCGGGTTCGATCCCAGCGCCCCGCCAAGTGAAGTTTGTGATGGACAAACATCGTGTGCATGGGTTTCCTCAGAGTTCTCCCGTTTCCTCCCACTTTCTTCATTCCACCATTTGATTCATTTCTCATCATCACCGTCTCCTTTAGCCTAGCTGGCATAACCGTGGGACGTAAAACTCAAAGATTTCATTTCATTTTCATATATCACATGATCTGCTTCCTTTAAAAACTTTTTGAGCGAGACTCAAAATGGCAGACAGCAAGATAACGGCTGTTCACCTGACACGCACCATAAAGGTTTCTCTCGACCTAACGTGTCCCTACAACCAACGGCGCCGACTTTCCAAGATTTATATGGATGCATATGAGGGATGTGTTATATATTTTCACGGAGTCTCAATATTTTTTTATTGATTTCCTTTAAGTTAAAATCTTTTATGAACGGTGACATGAAAGGATGTACTCGACTCTATGCACAATATAGTTCAAATTTTTCATTGTGGGGCTCCCTTTGACAAGACCAGAGACAGGCAGAAAAGTAGGGAGTGTGTTGCTAGGTTGTCTTTGCACAAAACAATTTTGTTTAAGAGGTTAGAAATTTTAACTTCCATCTCAATGTTTCGATTGCTTATTATTTTTTGATAATGGCAAATGAGAAATATTTATTTTGTGTATACCTAACTAGAATTTTTGTATGTGTCGCGCACCCACGAAATTATTTATGTGGGTCTTGAGCCCCGGAGCACCCACGTAGTCGGCGCACATGCTTACAACAATGAGGAATTCCAGCTATCTACACTCGCTTTCATTTTATATGGGATGGTAAGGGATTTTTGACTCACCCTATATATATATAATATAAAATATTAGTGTATACCTTCGGTACTAAATAGCGAGATACTGTTCCTTAGTTTGAATGTACTGGTTAAAAATTGTTGGAAGCTCGATTCTAATTCCCCGTAATAGCAAACAGCAGAAATATACTATTTTTGGTGTAAATGCAGATATCTGTGAAGGAAGAAAGGCAAGACATTTGGAGAAAACGTTTAGGGATGCACGCGAGACGAGACGAGACGAGAAACGAAAAAGTCTCGTCTCGTCGCCTCAAATGTTGGTCTCGTCTCGTCTCGCGTCTCGTCTCGTCTCGCAAATGTGAAATCTCATCTCGCGTCTCGCATAAAATTTTGAGTGTCGTCTCGCGTCTCGCGCGAGACTTTCTCGCATGGTCTCGCAGTCTCGCATATATTCTGGTCAAAATTTTGCAATGTGTTATTCTATGGCTGTTAATGAATGATGATGTGATATTCTGTCCGAAGGCAGGTATTTGACCTAAAAGTCCCTTGGCAAGCTGAATCCTTGGTAGTTTGCCGTTGCTTTTCATGGGATGAATGTTCATAACATCCTAAGGAGACGGAACCTAAAGTTCAACATGGTATCCGAACTTATGTCCCCTCTGCTCCAAATTAAAAGAAAAGTTGTGCTGGAATTTGATTCCTGGACCATTAATTTTCATCAAATTAACCCTTTCCGGTACCCGGCTTTTTGGGCTATTTTTTAGACTTTCAGTCAAGCAGCTACTGCATCGTCACTATTTATCCTAGGATCATGGTTCATACCTCATTCTCTTCAGATGGTACCACTTTCAAATGGTACCACTTGCATGCTCATACCATATACCAGGAGCGGGAAAAATGATGTCAAAGGGAAAATTACGGAGGGAATGTTTTCTCGCACTTTGGGCCCCTCTGGATGGCCCTGTGTGAACGTATCCATCTAAAAAATCTGATAAATAGTACTTGGTATACTAAATGTGTGTGCCAAATTTCAAGTTTCTATCTTGAATAGTAAGGGCGGAAGAAATTTTATCAGGAATTCCCACCATGCCCCAAATTACCGTAAAACATAATGATCTCAGGTAAAAAATTTCCTGAGATATCCCTAATTACCCTAGGGTCATGTTTCGCCCATCATTCTCTTCATCTTAGAACTGCCTTTCAGGCGGTATGAATCACATGTCTCCATCATGTATCTAAGGCGAGAAAATCCCGTGAAAGGGATTTTTTGGTCCTTTTTCAACGTTTAGCCCCTCTGTACCCCCATGTTTTAACACAGAAGTACGAGAAAAATCTCGTAAATACTCCTCCATGGACTGAATGTTTGTGCACAATTTCAATCTTCTAGGTGCAAAAATAAGCCCGCAAAAAAGAATACCGAAAATGTCCAAAATTTCCCTATACAGAAGTATATTTTCATAAAAATTCCGTGACACTTCCCTAATTACCCTAGGGTCATGTGTCGCACATCATTCTCTTCAGAATAGAACTGCCTTTCAGTAGCATTCACTTGTCTCTATCATGTATCTAAGGCGGGAAAATCGCGAAGAAAGGGATTTTTTGGTGAAATATCCCTTTTTTCAACTTTTTGCCCCTCTGGATCCCCCCCCCTGTTTTAACGCAGAAATCTGAAAAAATCTGGTAAATACTACTCGGTGGACTGAATGTTTGTGCAAAATTTCAATCTTCTACGTGTAAAAATAAGCCCACCAAAAAATAATGAACATAGACCGGCCCCGCAATACTAGAAGAAAATATATATTTTAGAATTATGACGTCATCACCTCCTATGTCTCGACGCAGGAAGGTGTGAAACCATACGTAAGGTCTTCTACAATGCCTCTGGACTTAAAAAAAAAAAAAACGAACGAAAAAGCTCAAATAGGAGAGTTATAATGCAATGTACCATGAAACACCCCGTATGGTACAGATTGTACCATGGAATCCCCAAAGGGTTCATAGCATAATTTACAGCAAAACCAGCATAAATTGTTGCCGGATCCAACATTGTTTTCCAGCTTAGAGGTCTCCAGCAATATTTGGCTCTTCTAAAATATCGTCGCCACTATCAACATTTACACGTTTTGGTCGTTTCCTTGAAGGGTGATTTTCCATTATAAAGATGTTTCTATACCACCAAAAGCACTTGTAGACAACAAAAGAACTCCTCACAACACAATACGACCCAATTCTTTTGGTTCGTTCGCGCTTGTAGCAATGTTGCATTATCGCATTTTATCAACTTTCGCTTTCAACTTATATAGTGTTGCCAGATCTAGAAAATAGAATTGCTGACAGATATAGGGCCATTCCTACCATCTCGCATCAAACCTATAGAGCCATCCTATCAAACCAGTGTTTGAATTAAACTTCAGAACTAGAGGGGGATGTTTTTGATAAATATATAGAAAGAAAATACTTATTCCATGTAAAAATATTATGTTATTTCTGCAAACCGGACCCGGGATAAACTTTGACGAGAGGGGATTTCCCCGCCATCCCCCAATATAAATCGCTAGTAGTAATGTGGAAAAGACAGAAACAACAGAAATATCACATTTTGCAGCAATAAGGAGTCTTATTCGCTTTTCAGACCAAAAAAAAAAAAAAAAAAAAAAACAGAGGTTCATGTATTCGTGCGCGCCCGCGTCTATGTGTTTGTGTCGCAAAATAAAGTCCTAAATCGATGTTGTAATAAATTTCCAATTTACAAAGATTTTCTTTTTTAATGATGTTTAGAAACTAAAGAAGGCTTTAATTCTGAAAATCAACCTTGAATAATAATAAATCTCATAAAATGTCTATTGTCCCAATCAATTTTTTTGTTCCTGGAGGCATTAACGCTCAACTTAGAAAATTCAATAAATGTAAAATCACTAAATATATAATTACATGTAATTCATAAATTTTGCGAGACTTCTCTTGCGAGACTTAACTGAGTCTCGTCTCGCGTCTCGCATAAAATTTTCAATCTCGTCTCGCAAATGCGAGACGAGACGAGACTTCTCGCATCTCGCGTGCATCCCTAAAAACGTTTCTTTCTGTGAATTCGGTATTGTAAGCACAGATGCCATCGTTGCAATTAATTCTCTACTGAAACCGGAAATGACACAAAAATACAACTTCTGCTTTCAGTATTGATCCCATAGAGTAAAAACTGTAATAGATACCATGAAGCGCTTTTTTTATGTGTATTTCCTTTTCATAAAACAAGCTCAATCTTAACTTTCATGGTTCTATTGAAACCGAAAATAGAGAAATTGACAATCATTTCCGGTTTTAATATTAATCACCATTGAGCAATAGTGGTATTAGATAGTGAGAAACAATATTCCTTAGATATGAATTTAGTATTCAAAGAGAATATACAATCTCTCCGCTTTAGACCCTTTGTTCACATCGCAAGTTGTAGAAATATGTCAAGTTTATTGTTTTAAGAATGAAATTTTCAAAGACCAAAAACTTTATTAGATAACGGTTAAAGTACCCCAACCGCTCTACCAATATGTTCTACCTTTTTCCTTATCCATCTGTTGCTCATCTGTAGTGCGTAGGCTAGCTGATTTCTTTCAGTCAAATGTGACCTTTGTGGTAGACTAATAACCGTGTTGCATGGATTTTTATCGGTGCTCTCATGTTTCCCAACTCTCTTCATTCTACCGTTGTCATAGACCTTATTATTACAGACGTTATTACAGTTTTAAACTTGAGATGTTAAACGTTAATTATGAAACGTTCAATTGAAAGCAATCCGCCTATTGGAACTGAATCTGATGAATGCACTACTTCTGATTAGAATATTCGGTCTCTAATGTTTAAAAGTTTACTCTAGTTTCACAGTGTGAAACAAAACTCACTTGCTTTTTCTTTTATTTAGCTTTTGATATTCTTAACTTGAAGAGTAGAAGCAATAATAATAATAATAATAATAATAATAATAATAATAATAATAATAATAATAATTAACTAACCAACTCTGTGTCTTATGGAACCCGGAGGTTCAATGCCGCGTTCAGAAAAGCACTTCATTGGCTTTTGTCCTTAGCCAACTGGGTCCAGTTTTTACCTCGTTCTCCTATTTCTGCGAGAACCATAATAATATTTTCCTCCCATCTGCGCCTAGGTCTTCTAATGATCGTTTTCCTATTAAATTTCCAGTTAAAACTTTGAAAGCGTTCCTATTTTCTTCCATCCATCGTGGCTCCTATGACCTGCTCACCTGAGGCTCATAGGTTTGATGACCCTAACAATGTTTAGTAAACGGTATAAATTATTCATCTGAAGATTTTATTCTCAAATACTTTGTCTTCGTTCTTTCCTTAAAGTAAGCGACCATGTTTCGCAACCATACACCACATCAAGTATGATTATATATTTTAAGCTTCAAATTCCTCGACAGTATTCGCGATGACAAAAGATTTTGAACTGAATAATAACACGGATTCCTGCTTTCAGTCGACATTTAATTTCTTCGTGGAAATAATAATAATAATAATAATAATAATAATAATAATAATAATAATAATAATAATAATAATAAAGACATGAAAGGGTCAAATAAAACATAAGATGGTATGAACTTTTAAACTAAGTGGAATAGCAAACTACACTTTTTTCAGAGAAAATAAAGCACAAATACGTAGAAAACAAAGAAAGTGACGTCTATCTTCCGTCTCCAGTTTCTCCTTCTTATTTACTTTCTCTTTCTAAGTCAACACTTCTGTTATATCTTCTTTTTTCATACTTGGTAATGAAGAAGAGTGGAAGATGGATAACCTTATGGGAATAAGAAAATAAATGGGAAATTTAATCAACCAAACAAAGATGTAAAGCTACAGACAAGATAAAAAAATAATACAGACTTAAAGTTCTGTTAAAATTTACTCCTATATCTGCGATAAAGAGAAAGAAAGAAGTCTCTTTAAGAAATTATTTTTACTTCTGTGCTAGAATCTGACATGTGAGACCTTTTTTCGTTCTCACATTCTGTTCCAATGTACTTTTATGTTTCAGCGGAAAGGAAGACAATTAAATATTAGATATCGACTTCATGTTGTAGAATTGTCAGAATAGATGGAGTTTTGAATTACTAAACTGTAAATTAACACTGTTATATGTACCGGGTGTATCAAAAGTTGGGTCATAGGCTAACTTTTAAGTAAAGAAATACAAAATAATAAATACAATAATAATAAACAGAACAAAATAAATAATTCTGTAATAAACAGTACAAAATAAATACAAATATTATTTAAAACTATAGTTAACAAGGACCCACGACATCATGATAAGTCATCAATTTCCATTGAGTTATTTTTTCTAGTCGCTGCCTTAACCTAGATTTTTGGGTAATTCATATTCTGGTCACACTGTAATTTTTATGGTTGGCAACACTGAAAATTCTTCCGATTTGTATTTTCCGGTGTAGAATAACATTATCTATTATTGTGGTAAGATACATTTCATTATCTCTTTTCACTTGCAAAAAACGGGGAAAAGAAAAATGGTTAGCTTTTGAATCGTTTTTCATGGTCTTCCACATTAAAAGATAGTAATATACGAGATCTGGCTAAAAATGATAGGAATGGTGCTAAAAGCACTGTTTGTTGTCAGAAACAACAAATTAAAGATTATTCTTTTGAATATACTCTCCTCCCCTCTCTGTACACGTTTGCATATGAAGTTTCCATTGTTGGAAGCAGGTACGGAAATCTTCATGTATCACCGTCCTGAGTACCGCTGCCATTTTCTGCTCACCACTTCCACGTTATTATTGAAACACGGCTCTTCTTAAACTCCTTGAAAATTACAAGTCCTGTGGATTTTGGCAGAACATCAATCACCATATTCCTGCTGCAACGATCTGTATGCTTCCCTGTGGGATTTCTGCAAACGAACGCAAAGCTACATAACAGCATATTACTCTTCACGAATTACTCCATTTCGTGTGTCGACTAGCGAACTGGTACGGTAAAGAAATCTAGAATGTATCCTAAGAGTCTCAAGAATGTTTAAAACTTACCTAAATATTGATGTGTTCAAGGAATATATGGACAGAAACGATCTGTAAATGTGTAAATGGTAATGTGCAAAGTGTTTTAATACAGACTAAAAGTCGTTTCTGCCCGTATACTCAAATTGAACACATCAAAAGTTAGATAGATTATGAACACTCTCTGGACAGTTCCTACTAACCTATTATTAGGAAACATTCTATAAATGTCCTTGTACACTGATAGAATATTTCGGGACATTATTTGGACATGTTAAACAGTGACCAAGAAATCGTCTCTTAAAAAATTTCGAGAAACCACCTTCAAATACTGCTTTATTTTTGGCAGTGCAAAGTGGACCATAAGTTGCTTACTCAATTAGATGTGCAATAATTTAATTCTCAATTGAATAGAGTAGTAGTAACTTTGAAGTAAACGACACGTTATGATGTGGATTGTGCATACATACGTTGTTGTAAGTTATTTGATAAAGTTTTTAAATCTGGTTACATTTGTAGCTAAGTTACAGTGAATAGAAAGTTATTAAAGAATGAGTGTGTGTGTGTTCGTACGTAGTTTAAAGGTAGTAATTACGTGAACATAATTACTAAGATGTGATTGAGTTATTTGTGTAGCGTTTTCTCTAAAAAAGATAAAATTTTATTTGTGACCCCGCCTGGCGTAGTCACAAATGCTCTCGCCTTCGATGCGAGTGGTCCCGGGTTCGATTCCCAGTGAGGACACTCGGCCGAGAAGTTGTAACAGCTTTTTCAGGATAGCCATCTTGAACGAGGGTTTTCCTGGGTTTCCCTCATTCATACCAAGGTCCGATGTGGTACCTAATATAATGTCCCCAGGCCGCTTCCTTTCCTTTCCTTTCATCGGATAGTATGCTCGCCGAGGGACTCATACCTCATATACATGATGGGCTAAATGGCCTTAGATGCCGACAGCCCAGAAATCTAATTCCTAATCCTAAAATTTTATTTTTTTTTTCTAAAAAAGAAATTATGAATCTGGAGCACTTAAAAGAGCGTATTACTCTTTTGAATTTCACAAACTACCATTGAATAATATAAGTAATGTACGAGGGAGAATCAAAAATTATCTACACTTTTTGTCATAACTTGTCTTGCATTGCGCACTTTATCTTCTGTCCTCGTATATTTTATTCTTATACTGTTGTGAAATGAAATGAAATGAAAGTTTTGAGTTTTACGTCCCACGGTTATGCCGGTAAGGCTAAAGGAGACGATGAAGATGGGAGATGAATGAAATGGTGGAACGAAGAAAGCGGGAGGAAACAGGATAACCCCGATAAAACCCACGCACACGCTGTTTGGCCACCACAAAGTTCACTTAGCGGGAGCAGGGTTTGAACCCGAGACCCCTAGCACCAGAGGTGAAGGCTCTACTATTGAGCCACCGAGGCCCCTTATACTGTTGTGGTAATGCTATAAAAGTGTTATCTTAATTCCTCCATTTTTGTCCCTTATGTTGCAGATATATCATGGCTGCTCCATTAGAAGTTTTCACCAAAGAACCACAACGAGCAGTGATCTGACTCCTCTGGTCGGAGTGTGTCAAAGGGTCAGACATTCATTGCAGACTATCATCGCAACATTGGAGAAATGCACTATCACGTAAAAGTGTGTTTTTGTGGCTCGAGAAGTTTAAAAGTGGTCGAACAAGTGTAACGCATGAAGAGGGAGCAGGACGCCCATCAACCTCCACTACAGATGACAACATTCAACAAGCTCAACAGATGGTTCTGGCAAATGGGCGAATCACTATCGATGAGATAGCAGCTGCTTTGAACATCAGTCATGGCTCTGCCCATCAAATCATCCACGCGTGGTTGCCGATATGCCTCAGACGTACTACGTTCATTCAGATTGCACCCTGGTTCTTAATTAACTAATCTTCAAATAATTCTCACGTTTTACCATTTTCTTAACTGATTTTAATACACAATCACGAGAAGCGTATATGATCCACTTTTTACATACTTAACAAGATGTCCACATACATATATTTTTATCGTATTTCCATAGCAGAGATATCCTCGTCGATATCTCTGTGTATCTTTCTTTTCTTTGTATATTTTACTGTTCAATTAATTCGCCTCTGATCCTTTTAATAAGCTGGCACAGATTGCTAATACTATATACAACGTTATCGTTGTAGACGTGCAAAATGCGGTGCAAAAGTGGCTTCACAACCAACCGAAAACCTTTTATTTGGAAGGAATACGTAAGCTCGTTGACCATTGGGCCAAGTGCATTGATAAGGAGGGAGATTACGTAGAAAATTAAGGTGCATAGTATAACCCTAGCTTTATGCAACTAAACTGTAGAATGAAAAGTGTAGATAATTTTTGACTTGTCCTCGTATATAAATATGTTGTTCCGATATCTTCATCTTCATCATAGGTATTCTGCCGTTATTGACGGATCACTTACTGCAGCCGAGAATCTCCCCTTCTCCACGGTCTTCAGCTAACTTCTTCAAGCACGACTTTTCTGTTTAGATATCGTCCATTAATTGTAGTGTTTTTCGCTCCCTCCCCATCTTGCATGCTACCAAACCCTCTAGCACGTCGCTCATGATACATTTCCTTCTTATCCAATGTCCCAACTATGGTAGTCAAACACCGTGCTCGTGGATTTTCCCGGAGTTCTCCCGTTTCCTCCCACTTGCTTGATTCCACCATTTCATTCATCTCTCATCATCACCCTCTTCTTTAGCCTAACCTGCATAACCGTGAAACGTAAAACTTGAAGATTTCATTTTCATTTTTTTCAATATCCCAACCAGTTTCTCTTCTCATCTTAATAATATCTAAAATTGTTCTTTTTCCCTCACCATTTCTAACCCACTCTCATTTCTTTTCTGCTTACGCCAGCTAATTCTCTCCATTCTATTCCATACCCTCATTTTTCGTGCTCTATGTAATTTATTCTTTGCAAATTTTGCAGGACACTTTGATTCCTTGACCTTAAAGTTCATTCAACGAACCTTCTGATCCTGATGTAAACATTGCAGAATTGTATTACTCCGCAAGTCATCGGATAATTGGCTATCGATCAGCGCTTCTTTCGAGAAGCACGTGCTTGTACCCTGTCGGCGTTTTGCATATTTCCCGCACGCAGCCATATTGTAAACTGTGATTCGCGCATAAGGTGGGCCAAACCAAGTTTCTACGCATGCGTATTCTCTTTTCTTGCATTAATTCAATTTAGTTCTTAGATAGAGTGTTCTTTCTGTTATTTCACTGTAAGTAATTTGTATTTCTGGTAATGAGCCCTATAAGCAACAAAAACATTGAAAAACAGCTTACTTGACAATGGACTATTTTCTTCTGCCGCATGGATGCGGCAAGGCTCTTTAACCAATAAAATGAAACAATCACCACATGTATTTGTTTACATGAGGTACTGAACGTTCCTTGAATGAACTATAGGTAACCTGACTTCCTAATCTTAAATTGATGTTGGGGCCACGCTGGCTCAGTGGTAGAGCGTTCACCTCTGGTGGGGTCTTTGGTTCGATCCGAGCTCGCGCCAAGTGAACTTTGTGGTGTGCGTGAGTTTTCTTGGGGATCTCCTGTTTCCTCCCATTTTCTTCATTCCACCATTTCCTTCATTTCTCATAATCACCGTCTCCTTTAGCCTAGCCGGCATAACCGTTGGATGTAAAACTTAAAGATTTCATTTTTTCGAACTTAAATTATAGTTAGATACATGTATATGATGTCATGATACAACATATTTTAATTCAAATATATTTTTGTCTTATGAGTTAATACAGTGGTTATTTTAGATTATTTTTCCGGAGGGCTTTCAATACCCAGGGTAAACGTACGAATGTTGCGAAACTACTGGTAAGTGGGATCGGGTATATGACCCGGAAGAAGTTCTCCTCCGAAGCTTAAAATATACAAAAATTAATCATGCCTGTTGTTCTGTATGGTTGCGAAACATGGTCGCTTATTTTGAGGGAAGAACATAGACTGAAAGTATTTGAGAACAAGATCCTGAGACGAATATTCGGACCCAAGATGAATGGGGAATGGCGGAAACTTCATAACGAGGAACTACATAATTTATACGGTTTACCCAACATTGTTAGGGTCGTCAAGTCTAGGAGGCTTAGGTGGGCAGGTCATGTAGCTAGAATGGAAGAAAGTAGAAACGCTTTCAAAATCTTGACTGGAAGACCAATCGGAAAACGACCATTAGGAAGACCTAGGCGCAGATGTGAGGACAATATTAAGATGGATTTCGCAGAGATTGGAATACAAAGTAGAAACTGGATGCAGTTAGCTAAGGATAGAAGTCAGTGGAGAGCTTTAGTGAACGCGGCATTGAACCTCCGGGTTCCACAGACCATAGTGTTAGTTAGTTAGTTAGAAGTTCTCCTCCAGGAATTTCCCTCACGACTCACCCCTTCACATTGTCTGAGTTATCTGTTCATTACCTTTAATACTGTGGTTATTCTCCAGTTTTGGATTTTGTCGATCTGTATAGTACACACTGTATCTACTAGTTACGGTCCTCAAATACAAAGTGGATTTTCTGATATTCCGTAAATAAGTACGTACGTCAAGGATACCATACTTTTTTCTACCATTTTTCCTGACCTCGATAAGCATAACAATTTAAAATTGAAGTTACTTTCTGCATACAAATGGGGAAACTCAAGTGAAAAATGGGATTATATACTGTATATTACAAGTTCTAGAGTTTCTTGAACTTAGATTATTGAGATTTGCTATTTAAAAAAAGAGAACCCACTTTTTCTATAAATAATATCGTTTCCCTTTTACTTATCATGCATTTTCCCATGGGTATTGTATAAATCCGTATCCTATATCGGATTTCTCTCGCTTTTCTCCTCTGTCATTTTTTCTTCTGTTATATCGTGCATTTTTAGTTGGCATTGAATCACTGGCTAGATATCGTTCCATTTCGTGGAAAGGGATACATTATTTTTTGTTTTATTACTTTTTTTTTAAAAAAAAAGCTTACATCGAAAAATTCCATATAGATTTCAAATACTTGACAAATCATTTTCTACGTGCAGAATTATATATATAACAGGATTTACACATGTAACTCCTACACTTGATTGTAATTTTTCAAAAACATGTCAACACAATATTAAAACAATTTCATATTTTAAAGCAAATAAATGTTTCCGGCTTATTTCTTGTTTCTGAAATTAACAGGAAAATCTTAACAAAAAAAGACACAGTACTGTAAGAATCAAGGATCTTATAAAATAGAGGATCTGTCCTTACAACAAAATCTTGAAGCCATACGTCACAGTTTCGCCACCCCTACTCTGCCCACTCCGGCCAATAGGATCACAATGTTTTGAGCCAACAATCATGGCGGAAACGAAAATAGCCAATCAGACGATGGTGGAAACGAGAGTAGCCAATCAGATGTGCCGATGTTAGGTTGTTTTATTTTTGGCTTCATCGATTTAATAGGATGACAATACATATGGGCAGATCCTCTATTTATAACATCCTTGGTAAGATTATTATTATTATTCCTTACAAATATTTATTTTCGGAAAATACTTAATCTTTTGCTAACGATGATGTACTGCACAACCATTTTGACACTAAAATCAAGCACGTAGCCAGAATTTCATTTCGGGAAGGGGCAAGAACATGAAAATATTTTTTTTTAACTGCAATTTCATTCCCAGTCGAAACTGGGCGGGCCACAGAAGGTAACGCCTTCTCCGGGGCCAGAGAAAAACTGAAGTGTTAGAGGTGCCTGTTTATAGATGGGATACAGGAAGTTATTGACGGTGGTGATGTATGATCATGATTATATCTTTAGATGCAGTACAAGAAGTTCAGGGTAGAAGAGATTATGGACGATAGATATGCTGATGGGTTTGATAGATGCGACGACGTGGGTTATAGGTTGGCGTGGCCTGGTCAAGCTCATGCAGTGCAAGTAGATGGTCAACTGGTGGATAGGCATGTAGTGGTCGTGCAGGAGTCTGATCGAGCAGTGCACCAAGAATTGGATGGGCCTCAGCGATACGGCTCTGTATATAGCGAGTGCGGAGACGATAGAGATGTTTTAAGAGCGTGGGTATGGTGGTGTGCCGATAGACCTCCCTAGTAGGAGTATTTGCCGGTAAGAAATAAGCGGTGCGCAGAGCATGACGTTCCAGGACTTGTAATTTGGTGTAGAAGTGCTGAGGAGCAGACAACCAAGCAATATGACCATGGGTAAGAGCTGGGCGGACAAATACCTTATACGTATGAAGAAGAAGCCTGGTGTTGAGACCCCAGTTGGTACCGCAGAGGCTTCGCAACCATATTTCAGGGTTTCTGCTCAATTATAGTTTACACGTGAGCACGTTGCAACTGAGAAGCATACTCACCTAAATTCATAAAATTTCAATTTATTAACTATCTATTGGTACAAAAGATAAGTCTTTTACTTCTCTTTAAAGTATAGGCTTACAGTTACTATAAAACAGTGAAATGAGTTAAATAGGGCGTTTCAGAAAGAAAAGCTGGTACCGTCTGAAAACTAGGGCCTCCTCTTGTTTAAATTATCGACGCTACTAGCACACGAAATTTGTTTCTGAAAATAGATATAAATACTAATACACACTAACACACTGAACAACGCTATGTGATAATATGTAAAAAAAATAAATAAAACAGTATCACGTAACAGTTTCAACACAATAACTGTCTTCATCAGACTTCCACTCCTTCTCTGATGAAGAGAGAGAAGGAGTGGAAGTCTGATGAAGACACAGTTATTGCATTGAAACTGTTACGTGATACTTTTTATTTTTACATATTATCACATAGCCTTGCTCAGTGTGTTATTGTGTATTAGTACAAAATGGAAACAAGGCCTGATAGAATAGTTATAGATATAAATAATATGTTTGTCATTCAATTAGTAGAGCGCGTTGCTTGTCACCGGAAAACACGTTTCTGAATACCAATGAAAAAGTTTTTTGAACTTATACTGATTGTAAAGCTAATATTTCAATTCGAACCTTCAGTATTGAGCGTGAGTTTGTGATTTTGACTTTTATTAGTTACTGTGTTATTTATATCCAAATACTAGATATGATGACCAGTTTTTCCGAAGAAAACAGGCGACCATTTGTTTCGATGTGCTTCGAGCGCGAACAACATTTTTTGGATTTGGTTGATCTTGAAATACCCATACAGTCAACTGCTCTTTACGTTTCGGCTCATATGCATATATCCCATTTATGCCCGTTTGGCCTTTTCCCGTTTCGCCTTATGCCCTCTAAACATATTTTGACAGATAACCAATAAGGATGTTATCTTAAGGCTTAACGGGAATTCCCGTTTGGTCTCCCGTTTCGCCTTATAACATACAAGGGAATTTTCACTCTGTATTTGGAACAAAGAGGGATTTATTTTATTCTCAACTGCAACCTCTCTTCTAGTTCAGACAAATTAAACTCAAATATCTTATAAGAACATAAATTTTATCATCACGCCCAAAATAGCATATCAAGTTTCTATGTGCATATAATATGAAACAGCTTCAATATATGAAATATTAATTTCACTCTTCTTAAGTCTATCTTTTAGGCTTTGAATTCTGTCGTCAAGCTGTCTCCATCTTAGTTTTCTAAGTATTTCCTGATTACCTACTTGAAGAAGTACTTGCAGTCTTTCATTTTCACGTTGCTTGTTTTTCATTAATTCAATGACAGTGGTTCCATGAAGCCTTTCTTTGCAATTTGGCGTGCCACTCTTCTGCGTTGTTAGTCGTTCGTTCTTGATCGTTTTCAAAGCGATTCCACAAGTCAATGCAAATAAGTAAAAATACATCATTAGCACAAAAAATTCCACATCTAAAGTTCTAAAATTACTTGTGGAGAAGTTGCAAGAATAAATAAGAGAAGCATGCAAAGAAGCTTCAGTGTCAAAATTACTCACACCTTATTACAACTATTATATATATTCACCTATCCCTTAAGGGATCCTGGGTTTTTGGGGGTATTTTTTAGACTTTCAGTCAAGCAGCTACTGCATCGTCACTTTTTATCCTAGGATCATGGTTCTACCTCATTCTTTGGAGCTGGCTTTCAAATGGTGCCACTTACATGCTCATACCATGTACCAGGAGAGGGGAAAAGTGATGTCAAAGGGAAAATTTCGGGGGGGGGATTTTCTTTTCACACTTTCGAATTTCAGTTTTTATTCGAATTCCAAGTTCCTAAAATATGAGATAATAGTTAAAGAAAAATTTCACTTAAATAACATGGGAAATTTCTTCATTCCCCCTTTAGACTCCCTAAAAATTAAAAATATTAATTTTTGGCAATTTTCCTTTGGTTTGTCCCGGAAAGCTACAATCATACCTAATTTTAACTTTCCACGTCAGCCGGAATTACCCTTTTATTATATGACAGTTTATGTAGTTTTATATATAGTTAGGATGGTATCGTACAGCGTCGTTTTTTTTTAAGATTAACTCTCGAAAACTGCGTATAAGGATCCTTCATTCACCCACATAATTTTCTTCATGTCAATGAGCTCTATCAATTGGTTGATGTCTCATGTTTGGACTTTTTTTCTCGCTAGGTGATAATAATATTTGTAGGTGAAGATAAATACATGTTTATAAAGGATTATTTCAGTTGTCAACAAGTCATAGGGGGTCTATACAGTGTTATTCAACCTTTTCTCCTCGCGTACCCGTAGACACAGTTCACCATCCAATTATGTACCACTGAAGCTGTTTAAAAGAAATAAAATCGAAATGATCTTATTAAACTTAATATACATGTTCCGTTGATTAAAAAGGAGGGCAAATAAAGACCCAACAAAACGACAATCAGTGTGTCAATTAAAAGACTATTTACAGGGGGATAAAGTGCACATCCGAAAAAATTAACATGGGAAATTTCGAAACATATGAGAGACATCTTATACTGAGGGGGATTTTTCCCCACATCTTAATTTGCACACTGAGGACAATGTTAAAAATTCAAAAACTAAAAGTAAGTTTAGAACTTACCACATGTATTTTATTCAACTATGATCATTCAATAAATATTGAAAATATGCTTATTTTAGAATTGCGTACCCCCAGAATCATCTTTGCATACCCCCGGTTGAATAACATAGTCTATATGATTTGCGATATTTATTGTTACTAGCTTCATACTTTATATGACCTTACTACTCACAAGAAAGGGATAAATCAATCAACAGAAAATTATTAGATTCGGTTGGATTTTCGTTAAGTAGCACTAAAATATTCTATCGTCTTTTCTTTCCTAATTTACTTTTAGCGCTACTTGCCACGAAAGAATTAAGTAACACCTAAGATTTTAGCTAATAACAAAGACATGCTCATGTTCAACTTGTTTGAATGAGTTCCAGGAAATATTAATAGATGGGTGAATTAGGAAAGCTTTAAAACCAGTTAGATATCCAAGTTACGTAGATATTAACCAATATCATTTTAAATGTGTAATGAATTTATAAATATCTGTAGCTTAGCTTCTACGAAATTATCACAATTTTTTGTGACTAATATCTTAATCAAAATTACATAATTTACAGTTGTTACGGTATAATCAGGTGTAAGATTGTTCTTACAAAACGAGTCAGGATGTTTTTCAGAAGTCCTGCTATTATTCGAAGGCTGAGATTATATTAACACCATCTATAACGTTTTATTAAAATTGGTTTTTAAGTTCACAAATCAAATTTCATGGTCATCATATAGACTGCGAGACAGAGTAATATTATTGTAAAGAACATACTGAATAATCAAAACTAGATTTTCTGCTTAACTAATGTTCATCTTTTAACCCTCCATCGCAAGCGTGCCAAATCTAAGTCAGATAGAGTAATAAAATATTAGAAATGTTCAAAGGAATTTATACTGTAAAATATACGTTGGCAATTGTCAAAACATTTAAAAGAAAATATTCAACAATTTAAAATCGCTTCAAAACAAGATACACATTAAAAAGAAGATAAATGTATATTGCGGAGTGAGACTCCGCGCGCTTGGCTTGATGTTACAATTAAGCACGCATGCGCCATTTTCATCAACCGATTGCTCACTTTCAGAATTGTGATCGCTTTCTTCAACTACTTCTACATCATTATTATCTGAAGCTCCTATTTAATCTTCTAGTATACGCAGTGTCCGTTCTTGTTCTTTTTCGTCCATATTTGTGTACACCGCACGCTGAGGTAAACTCCTCAACTTTGAAAACACTAAAGCACGCGCACGGAGCGACGCTCCGCACTCGAAACTGTTTACTCAGAGCAAACTACCAACGAACTGCTGATCAAATTCAGTGTAACCAGTGTGTGCGTGATTGTGAAGGGGAAAGCTACACGGTAGGTTACAGCTGGCGGTGGCCTATCAAATTAAGAAAAAACTTTTTCCATCCGCGGAGTGAGACTCCGCAGCGCGTGCTACGGAGGGTTAATCAAAACTATATTTTCTTCTTAACTAATGTTCATCCTTTAATAAAAACTATATTATCTTCTTAACTAATGTTCATCCTTTAACAAAAACTATATTTTCTTCTTAACTAATGTTCACCCTTTAATCAGAACTATATTTTCTGCTTAATTAATGTTCATCCTTTAATCAGAACTATTTTTTCTGCTTAATTAATGTTCATCCTTTAATCAGAACTATTTTTTCTGCTTAATTAATGTTCATCCTTTAATCAGAACTGTATTTTCTGCTTATCTAATATTCATCCTTTAAGCAGAACTATACTTTCTGGTTAAGTAATTTCATTTTGAATTAAAATTATATTTTCTCCTTAATTAATGTTTTCCCTTTAATGAAAGCTATATGTTTTGCCTAATTAACGTCGATCCTTTACGTGATCAGTAGCATAGTTCTACGTGATAAAAATTTCAGTTTGTTTCGTTCTGAAAAGTTGTCGCAAAAGTGATGTCTTGTATCGAAATGTGTCTGTTTCTCTTAGAAGAATTTCGTCTTGTATCCCGTCACAAAAGTCCCGTCTCTTCTCGCCTTATAGATTACCTGTGAAGCATGTCTGTGTCACCACTACGGGTTCCTAAAGCTCAAACAAGTAGCCAAACTATTAAAAATAAGTGTAGTTTGAAGTGTCAAGCTATTATTTTATACCTTAAATAACAAAACAAGTATTTCTGCAACATAATACATTGCATGCAATAAATATAATAACTTAGGTTGTCATTTCTACACTATCTACGACATGTGCTGTTATTTCAGTATTCTAGTTACGTACAAAGAAAATTGACTGTAGTCTGATTCGTTAGTGTGGAAAGAAACAGTGCATGACTTATACTCTAAATGTTTTCCCAGAAACTTATAAACTGTGTGTGTTAGTATTGACTAGGGCAGTAGTCAGTAATAATCGCAGAAGATCTGTGCGCTTTCTGAAGGCTAAAGAGAGTAAAGGAGTATCTGAAAAATGGAGCGTGGTGGTTTAGTGGTATGGCCTCTGGTGCTATGGCATTTTGCTTTGATCTCTGGCTTAGTAAGTTGCTGGTGAACATTGAACATCGTCTATAAGTATAGTATAATGTTCCTTACAACTTCGGAAATATGATACGAATTGAACAATATCGTATTTGTGTGTTTTGTTTAACTTCTTCTGCTTCCTTCCACATCTTTATTCCACGAATTGTACCATAATCATTCACATTCATAAATAATCCGCCCTTTTTAGCCTAAAAGGCATAATCGTGGAACATAATACTAGAAGTTTAATGTAGGGCATGGAGGCTTAGTGGTAGAGTGCTTACCACTGATACGTGGGGTCCCTGGTTCGATTCCCGGCAAAGTAAGTTTGTGGTGGATAAGATTGTGCTTGTGAGTTTTTTCTGGGTACTTCCGTTTCCTCCCACTTTCTTATTCCATCATTATTCCATCATTAATCATTGTTTCCCTTAACCTAACAGGCATAATCGTTGGATTTCAAGATTCCATTTCATTTCATAGAAGTTTAATTTAGTTTCACTAGCTGAAGAATCCTCAGGAACAAGACAGATCATAATTCTTAGTACTGTTTAACTTTGAAGCATCAGCACTTCAAAGATTGAGTGTCATAACTATACCAGAAGATGGACCCATTAACATATTTTTGTCCAAAACCGGAGAGTACATTTAATGTGTAAGAAATGAGATAACAGTTCTGTTTCAGTATATTCATAAACATTTAGGGCGGTATTCAGAGAGAATTTGTTCGTCAAGCGTTAGTCACGCGATTAGTTAGTGTCGTATTAGTTCTGCACCAAAGGGAGTCTACTTTTTGGTATTCAGAGTGTGCTTAGAGTTCAGCTAATAAGTTCATCTGGGTATGATTAATTAATATAACCACAATACCTCGAGTGACAAAAATAATGTTGTAAACTACGGAAATCTAGACGTGCGCGTGCGTAGTTAATAAAAATGAAAACACACGAAATACGAAATTCGAAATCATGTTTTCTTTGTGGTTTGTGATTACAACGACTTATAAGTAGTTACGAATTCGAATTATTATTAGCTTACTAATTTCTTAGGGATGTATTTGGGGGAGGGATAGAGGTCAATTAATATTAGCGACAATACAAGGATTCTGTGGTAATTACAAGGGAAGATAATTCATCGATCAGTTGTATGTATCCCTCAGAAAACTCGAAATTTTCTACTCATCTCTCACTGTTCACTTTAAAAAAATAGCTCTGCTATTGTAGAGGACTCGGCTTAATAGCTACTTCATAATTAACTCATCCGATAAGGTGAAAGGAAAGAAAGAAAGAACATATAATTAATTGCCTTTGTATTCTCATAATGTAAGTTTGTTGTGGCTAAACTGTGGTTAAACCAGGATATTAAATTAATTAGTCGCATGTGATTAACGTAGTCAACTACTAAATGCTAATCAGAGATTCTGAAGGTACTTCTGATAATCATGCATTAATCAAACCCGTAGTATGGCGCTAATCATACTTCAAAACGACTCTGCATAAGGCTGTTAGTGTATAACAAGAAACAAATGTCACTTTTAAACTTAATTTTTAATTACATTGGTAATCACAATTCTATAACTCTTCCTCTGTATAAGATTGCAGTATGACTGGCTGTGAATCTCCGGTGTAGACTAAATTAGAACATTCAGTAAATCATGTAATAAATTAGGCATTTTAGTCATATTTTAAAACTTTCGCTTTTTTAAAAAAATAATCCTAAATCACATTCTTTAGTCTTAAAAAGTGATACGCTGTGAGAGGGCACTCCATAAATAACCGTCATAATTTCAAAACTAGTTTGTGGTATGTGGAACGAGACACATGAAAAGTATGTCTTCTCAGCTATGCCGTTTCTAGGCCTTATTTTCAACAGTTTAAACATTTCACAACTACCGTTGCGTTAACCATTCACCAACAACCAAGAGTCATGCATAAAAAAAAAACTCACACATACACTTCTTCAAAAAGTACACATGCGTATTTGTCCTAATTTTCGCGCTTGTGTGCTTTCATTTCTTCTCTGTTATGTTCTTTGGACAATTCGGCATCTGCTGTTATGTAACTAGTGCTGCAGAAACTATTAGCGGTAGCTGGCTAGTGGTTATATTTTTCTCTGCTGTTTCTTGTTGCACAAATTTGCCTTCCCCCCCTTCTGCTTTTCAGCTCATTTCGAGCTCCTTTACGCTTCGTTTTTGTCTCTCTCTCTGTGTGTTATTTTTTGGGGGGAGGGGCACAAATTCTATGGTTACCATCCGACACAACAGAGGGCAGTACAGCTGTCATACTCGTGGTGTTCTCTATGGTTTTGTTGGGACGGGAAAGGAACGTATCCACAGAAGATGGGATTCTTTTTGGAGGGGAAAAGAGAGGAGAGAGAAGAGAGGAGGAAACAGACAGGGATAAACGGAATACGAGTTTGGATAATGGCCAAAAATTTTCAGCTTTTGGGATTGGGTTAAAACGAAACGTCAAGTGGTCAAACAAAACCTCGAATTATTTGTCCACATTGTTGTCATGTGCGTCTCTTTTGCTGGTATATTGTGGTCACTGTGTGTTCAGAAATGCAAAGAATTAGACATTGTAGATTCCAATTAATAATCCCTTGTTCAGGTAGGAATGTTTCTGACCAATATAAAATTTTCTCATTTGCGAATATACTGTTGTTACAAAGATATGAAAATCTTCATAAGTAGATGTGAACATTTTGCTTTCATTGAATACAAAATCAACGAGTCTATGCTACACGAAACGAAATGAATTTCTATTAATACTTTTGGGCTATTAGAAGATATAAATCAATATATTGTTATCGGCTTTGTAATGGAAAAACTGTTAAACTGCTGTTTTGGTCAGTCTAGTGTGATATCCGTAATTTGTATTATTCCTTCTAACTCAGGAAAAAATACGACTATTTATACTAGTAACGACTTTCATGATTGCAGGAAAAATGTTTTTGATTGATTTTTAATAACTGTTTTCTTTTTGCAATTTTCTTTTTCTTTTTTTTCTTTTTTTTTTTGCAAGTTTCTCTCATGAAAATTTTTACACACAGCAAAGATTTAACGTTTGACGAAAAATTAATGTTTAGCAAGTTTATTACTTCATTTTATTTGTTTCCTCTAATTTTAATTATGAGTAGTAATTATTAATGTTTTTCGAAAATGTCACGAAGTATGATCTTCAATGTTGATGACTCAGAACCAAAGATGTTTACACTAAAGCTGTTTGCATATGTATTAAGAAAGTCAAAATTACAACTAAGGTTACAATTTTTGCAGATTATATTATAGAAGAAAATTAAATTAAATCTTTGAGTTTTACGTCTCAATTTGGGCTAAAGGAGACGGTGATGATGAGAAATGGTGGAGTGAAGAAAGTGGTAGGAAACGGGAGAAGCCCGAGAAAACCAACGCACACGGTATTTTTCTACCAGAAAACTTACTTGGTACAAGCTGAAAGTGAACCAGGGACTCCTATCACCAGAGGTAAATGCTCTACCACTGAGCCACCGCGGCCCTAATAAAAAATAAAGGAAAGGTAAAAGCATCAAAAAGCAAGTGAAATAGGGCCAAAACGTAATCTCTCTCCAAACTATTTTGCCCCAAAAATCTTAACATAAGCCACTCTTTATTATATATATTATCTATAATATACTTTGTGTTTATATATTGAATAGACTACATACTTGTACTAGATGAAACCTAAAGCTGTTGTACTTAACCACATTAAGCTACAAGTGTTAAACACAAAATGTTTTCCATTTACAGGTCAATCGTTTTTCTAGATTTTAAAGCTTGTTTCATGTCTACGGACAGCGGTGGAGTAAACTTCGTATTCGCACTCGGAATGACAGCTTGGTAGAGATTACCTATTCGGAAACTTTCGGGTTCTTTTGAAGTCGAATCTCAAGTTTACTAAAAAAAAAATCTCTCTTGCCTCACGGAAGTACAGGGTGCCCATAATTATGCATACAGTGTTTGAGTGATTGTAGTATTTGTAATTGTGGAAAAAAGTTTCGATAGTGGAAAAAAAGTTTCGATAGGGCTACATTGTGTAGCCTGATGTGAGAGTGGGGATAAAGAACACTGGACTAGGAACCGTTAATGTATGCCAGATAGGATGGTGATGCTGAACGAAAGGATTCCCGTACCGCTGAATCGGTCGACATCTGTCTGTGGAGAAGCCAGATCGATCCCCTGATTTAAAACCACTTGAGTTTTTCTTAAGGCCAAAGAGTATCTAGGTCATATACATAATTTGCCCAAGCTACGGAAGGTATAACAGAAGAGTCACACAGGAGACAAATATTGGTCTGTCAAGCTGCTTGTGACAACGTGGATCTTCGTCTCCAGGCATGTTTAATTTTATGTTCTAGTTATGTTGCTAATTAGTTTCTTTATCGCATATTTTGAAACATGATATACATAAATATAGGCCATCCTATATGAAAAAATAATTCAAGCTTCTTTACCCTGCCCCTTAGGGAAGCATTTTGCAATCTCCGTCTTATCAAAAGCCTAGAGAGTACAATGAGAACATTTGTACAAAATGTCAAGATTCTTGGCTTAGTAATTCCGGAGATCTGAAAAACTGCAAACAAATCATCAAGCCCTTATACCCCCTTAGGGATCGTATGTCACAAAAGCCTGTGTTACCCACAGCATAGAGGGCATTTATAATAATATTTCAGGATTCTAGGTCTTTATTATTTCGGAGATTTTTTTGCTGAGTGAGTCAGTGGACTGATTCTTTTATATAAATATATTCTGTAGGTAATGATAGTAAGAAAAATCTGAAAGTGTTTGGTGAAAGAGATAATAGTCACAAAATGTATTTCCATGGTAAGTTTGATCAAGATGTGATGTGTTCCGTAGATTATAATGTATTGAAATCGGCAGGTAAAACATCGAGGATTTCTTAAATTATATTCCTATGACATGCGATTCGCGTTTACCCTTAACTTGTACGCAACCAACTTTTCAATACTGTCGGGTGGGTTGCAAATCAATGTTTAGTTTGCAGGTTAGAATGTATTCAATTCGCCATATAAACATCAAGGTTTTCTTAATTACTCCAATGACGCCTGTTATGCTTAGCATTTACCCTTAACGTGTATGCAACCAACCTTTGAGTGCCGTCGGGTGGGTTGCATGCGAAATTCTAGATGCTCTTCCCGATGTAAGTATACCATACCCTGTTTTAGCAGTTCTTTTCTTACTATTTTGTCGGGTAGAACAGTGAGACAAACCATAGTTTGATAATAATAATAATAATAATAATAATAATAATAATAATAAATATATCGTAACAATATTTAAGTTACGATACCTCACCTTAGGAAGGACAAAATTGGTGTTCTTTGTGGAAAAGTGAATATAATCAGACGAATGTCGTAAAATTATTGTATTTATTCGCCATTGTCTTCATGAAGCTACACAGCTGCATAGTATAAATCTTACTCACATTTAATAACAATTGGACGAAAACAAATTACTAATTGATTTTGTACAAGTTTGGTTGGTCAGTCAAATATCCTTTATGTACACTCATGTCCAAAATTATTGTCGCATATCTATAACTGTTTTCTTGTAAGAATATAATTTGATAATGATTTTCCAGGGTATTTTTAATACTGATACTATTTGTATAATCGGTAAATGTATATTTGTGGTAAATTTTCATAGGAAAAGAATTATAAATACGAAAATTAAAATGAATAAAATAAAATGTTGCTAAATGGACTAGAAAATTTTATTTTTGTTTTATTGTTCTTATTTACTGCTTTTTTGACATGAAATTTGCCACATACATGTCTTTGCCGATTATACACATACTAACATTATAAAAAATACCGGGTGAATTCGTTATCAAATTATATTCTTTACAACAACATATTTATAGACATGCGACAATAATTTTGGACATAAGTGTACATAATCTGTCTATCGGTGTGTTCGTCCGCGAGACAACAAAAAAATCTCGAGAAGCTTTTCATGGATCATTATCGGTTTTGGTGATGACGCAGAAGGTGAAAAGTTAAGAATCATATTCTTAATAGAAGTTGTTATGTTAAGACTAAAAGTGATAGAAAACAACCATTTCCAGTTTTTTAGATTGATCACTATACAGTGAAGATGGTAATAGATAGCCAGAGACTGTTTCGTGCAATGGATTAAGCATCCCAAAAAATACATTTCATTTCCATCCTTAAGTCTCTAATAAAACCGGAATTAATAGAAATCTACTACAACTTCTGGTTTCAATATGGCAGGGTTTTGTTTGGTAGAGTCCGAGGTTTAAACTCTCCACTTTTTATTATAAATATCAAAGTCTTATAACAGTTTTTAGAAAGTTCTTGTGTCTTTAAATGTTTTCAGGGTACAATAAAATTTGGGAGAAAGATGATTGAAGGATGTCTCCTTTATTTATAGCAGCCTCAGGAAATAGTTTTTTAAAAAGGGAATTCTCCATAGTCCATGGCAGCCCCAGGAGAAAGGTGTTGATAGGTGAGTGATCAGCTGATAGATTTCTCCTCTTGAGGTCGTCTTTTGTAGGCATCTTCTTGAAGGGAAGTCCATATAGGTGCAGTCAGTCTTCTTCGTAGATTTCTTCCAATCCTTCTTCTTGTCTTTCTGAAGATCGAATCCTTCTTTCTACGACACTTGTATATTTATGAGCGTAAAACCATGTGTGCGTAGTAAAGGCATCCCACATAGCACAAGTACGTGCACGGGATGTCCGAGACTGAGCCCGCAACGGACGACGGGACATCCCGGGATTATTCGAATGTGCTCCCGGGACATCCACAGGATTTCCGCGGGAGATCCAGATGTCTGCTAATATCCCGGGATACGGGATATTCAACGGGACCACGAAGGGATGCCTATTGGTTTCCTCTCGGACCTCCTGTCCCATCTGGGACGTCCCGTGGACATCCTACATGGGAATCCTTCAGGACTTTCCACGCAGGACGTCCATAGGATGTCTTCCCATTGTCCCGATAATCCCGGGAACCGAATGGGATGATTGGGATCAAAATGGGACGTCCCAGGGACGTAGTGTGCTATGTGGGATGTGGTTAACGTGAGTGCTGGGGTGTAAACTTACAATATTGATCTACATAGAGTAGAAACATTCAGAAATAGCCAGAAGCATTTCTCGAGAAACAATTTAGCGTTCTAAGAATAGGTGTTATCTTTTCTCTTAACCTTCTATTCAAACTGAAAGTGGCAGAAATCAACTAATTTCAGTTTTACTGTTAATTGGTATAGAGTAAAAACGGTAACAGATGAGGAGAAAGGGTTTTATGTAATCAATTAAGCATACCAGGGATATATTCCATCTCTACTTTAATATACCTACTAGAACCGGAAGAGGTAGAATTCAAACCACTTTGGGTTTGAATTTTGATCACTTTAGAGAAAAAATGGTTATAGGTAGCAAGAAGTGGTTTTTCGAAATCAGCTAAGCGTTCCGAATAGCTATATGTTCTATCTCTCCACTAAAACCGCATGTGGAAGAAGTCTACCAGCACTTCTGCTTTCAATATTAATCCAAAAATTATTTCGCCATACAAACCAAACTCCTTGGCGAGGCGTACACGTTACACTGCCACATTGTTCGTCTAGTCAATGAAGCGACATGTCGTACTTTCTGTAATATTTTCGCTGAAATAAGTCGTTTTTTAAAGGCACATTGAAACCCATTCTCACCAGATTTAACTATCTTCGATTATTTTCTTTGAGACAATGAAAGATGAAGTTTACAGAAATAAACCACAATTCATTGCCATATGAAGATGGAAATAATCTAAGAAATTCAGGCAGTTTCAGTAGATCTTGCCGATCAGAATATTTATTATAAGTTTGTTTTGTTGTGTGTCGGAACTACTTGAATACTAATGATGGTAATCCTGATGCACTTTGATGTGCAAGCTCAATTACCACAAACTACAGTAAGTCTAACTCATATATTTCGTTTCGATAAGTAGTTTAGTTGGACCGGACTACACCGCAACGCCATTCCCAAAAACATTTGTCTTAGATATATTCTGTATTTGAGAACAAATTGGCTTGTAAGACGTGTGTACTACAGCCAATCTGGTAGATTTTTTTTTTAAAAAAATTAAATCACTGGTTGTGATACGTTTGTTATTAATTAAGTCGAACAATCTGTCGGATACAGTAGTGAGAAGGAAATTGACAAAGAAATCAAAGTTCTCCGTTTCAGTAATTATAACTGCTTTCTGTCAGCGAATAAAGCCGTTCTTAAAATATTTACTTTTCTTTCAGAAAGATAAAACCTAATGTGTGTGTGTGTATGTTGTAAATAAACTAGCTTGAACACCCATTTTTCACAAGAGACAAATAGGTTTATGAAGTGGTATTTTAACATCTGCCCTCCTAAGGATACACATTTTAATGAAAGTGGAACGATAAAAACCCGTAATATATATATTCTATTTTCGACATATATTTTGAACTCCCCTTAGAATATGACCTACAATGAAAGTAACAAGGCAAGAAAAATACATTTGAGATAACTACTAATTGTTCCAAAATTCATTTCAAATGGGTCACCCGCTTTCCGTGAAGCAACAACAAACAACAGACAACTTCACTTTCAATGTACAAAATATATAATGAATTTATATTCCGAGTTTCATTTTTGTAACTAACAGGATTGTGATGCACTCAATTTTTGGCATACATTATGGTCTCATGGTCTCATTACCTGCTTAGGATACACATTTTAATCAAATAAATGTGATAAAACCCAGTTCGGAGCAGAGATGGTCATTTTTCCTAACCCTCACCTTCAATTGACGCCCCTCACCCTCCATCACACTCACCCTCCATTGACACCCTCACCCGCCCTCACACTCACCCTTCCTCACCCTCACCCTCAATTACTTTATCGCCCTCACCCTCCAACTCCCTTACCCTCAACTACTAAAATGAGGGTGAGGTGAGGGTGGCCCTCATGAGGCCAAAATGAGGGAGGATGACCATCTCTGGTTCGGAGTAGGTGAAAATTAAATTTAGAAATCAATTTGAAACTATTCAGCATTTTCCCCGTGACTCGATCACCCATGACCAGTTTCAGTTTTGTATATTAGATTTGATTATTCTTTTTAAATGATTTAACTGACAAAATTTGTTAGGACAGTAATTCATTTTGAAATTTCTAAAAAAAAACTAAAACAGAAGTTATAAATAGCTACAATAAATCCGATTTGTTTTGTGCATTGTAAGCAATCAGTATGATGGAACTGAAAAAGAATGTCTGTTGAACAACAGTGGCAACGCCAAGATCTAAGCGTGCAAAATCACGTGCCATTACACAGTGCATTCCTAAATTAGAAAATATAACTAAGAAATTGGTAAATTTGTGTTTGTGAATTGGCAGTTTGTGTTGAATACTGTCTTGACAGTAGCAGCATTATTTCTCCTAGTTTTGCTTTAAATGCTAATAGTCCAATAAAATAATTTAATCCATGACCACTTGTGATGTTTAGTTTAGCAGTAACCGTGCAGCTGTGGTCAATGATAGCGGCTTCATGACCATTTTAATAATATAACTGTAATCAATAAAATGAATTTAAATTACATGCTTAAATATTCACCGGTTTATTTGTGAGAACCGCTTCAGAGAATATAGATAATTCAACTAATATTGAAATACGTACGAAGCACTTGTAGGCAACCAACGTGCCAGCTGTGCTGGATGGGTTGCATAACATATTGTTGCTCATAACCTAGCATCTGTCTCTGAAAGAGCATACGTATAAGTCGTATCTCTTGTCTTTGCAACACTCATCGCTTCCAACTATCCATAGGAACAAGTCCGCTTATAATAAGCGAAATATCAATGAGGAACACTAGAGCAAAGGAGAAAAGAGGATAAGGTAGGATAATGGAATAAGTTAGAGTAGACAATACACGTAGTCATGTTTACACGAGTAGTACTGTTGTGGTCAATGGAGGCAGTTGCCTACTCCAGGAAGCCTGGCATTGAGAAAGAGCTGTGTTGCCAGACAAACAAACACATTAAAAGCGTAGATGGTTTTTGCAGGCATACTACTCATAAATCTGTAACTACGCGTACAATGTCGACACTAGCTTATTTTGTTCTCGTACTTTACCACTTGAAGAAAGATGGTAGAAAAGGGAGAAAGTAGGAGAACGAAATAAACTAGTATCGATAGTGTACGCGTAGTTGTCGATTTATGAGTAGTATGCCTGCAAAACCATCGACCACGCTTTTAAAGTTTTTTTTTTTTTTTTTCCTTTTCAATGCTGATTTTCTCAATGCCAGATTTCCTGGAGCAGAGAACCATACTATACATGTAAGTATGACTACGCACATCTGTAGACGCTAACTTATTTTATTGTTATCTTATCCCTTCCCATCCTTTGCTGTAGTCCTATCCTCACTGCTATTTCCCTTATTATAAGCAGCCTTGCTACTACGGACAGTGGGAAATGAGTGTAGCACAGACTGAAGATACGGCCTATGTATTTTCTTTCAGAGGCAGATGTTAGGTTACACGTAACAATGTGTTATGCAACCCATCCAACAGTGCTGAAACGTTGGTTGCATTTACAAGTTAAGATGCGTCCTGTGTATTTGAGAAAATGTTACGTATCACTGACAGTAGAATGACACTCTAGATACGCTCAGCAAGTTAATATTTAATTACACAGTTTAAACTTATTTTTTCGGTAGCAGTAACTATATTACATCGATTATGAGTCCACCTCCAATCACAACAATTACGAGGTTGTGAGTAAGTTTTCAAAAAACCGAGTGGGTCATGCGTAAAATCCTAACCGTCTAGTTCATTGAGAATGTTAGTAGTAAAATAGGCGGAAGTCGTAGATCATTCAGTTCGAAATGGCTATTCTACATAGGTTCAGTTATCAAAACAGGCGACACATTTTGACAATAATATTTTGGTATCAGAGTATATTGAATTAACATATCATTACTTTAAAACAATACCACTGTTGGATACTTTTCTTTCTGATGTTTATGCAAAGAAATTAGATAGATCACGCAAATATATTAAACTTGGGTATATTTTCTTCCTCAAAGATCCTTTGCAGGCTTCAGTGGTAAACGTTTTCATTGCAATATACTTACCAATTTTATACATTACTCTCTTAATATATAGTGTAAAGTTTCGCTTAAACAGGTATAGGTAGAGCTGAATTATATTTTGGATTTTTTTTACTAAGATTAATTTTTATAAACAGCATATTATAAAAATTACTATGATGCAAAATGTTTTAATGCTTGGGTAAAACATGATATTTTAAAGCTCAAGCAGCCTAGGGAAAGATTTTTACAGAGCTTTGAGTAAGCTAGATGGAGTGGATTTAGGATTTTTTTTTTTAATGCTTTACGCAAGCTAGGTGACTGAGATTAGGAGCTTTAACAGAGCTCTCAGCAAGCTAAGTGGGTAGAAAAGTAGACCTAGATCTCTGAGCAAGCTAAAGGGTTTGGTTTAGTTTCTTTAAAAGCTTCAGGCAAGCTGAGAGAGTGGAGGTCACCAGTTGAAGACTTTTAGCGGTTCCTGAAATCTTTGTGTTTTTATAGCTGCTCCACACAATAGGGTGTTTAGAAACAAGACGAAACAGCTTTGGGAATTAAATCTTTATAGAGAAATATGAACAAAAAATATGATTAACAAATATAGGTTCAAAATTGCGTAACTAGAGATCGCCAAAAATTCGTAAAGTCAATAAAATAAAGGATTATGACTCTTAACGACGAAATATCGCATAATTTAGAATAAAAGAACTTATGATTTTATTAATGTACTGGTGGGTGTGGAACAGGTGTCAACAGCAAGGCTACGCCTCGAAAAATGCAAGAAAATTCATGAGGTCTTCTATAAGCGAAAAGTTATAAACTGATATGTCTTCCATATCCACTGGTACAATCTGAAAAAATATTAAGTACGTATATAGGTTGGAAGTGTAAGAAGTGATAGCTCAAACCTTTATTTAACCCTTTAATTGGCAAGCATTGATAGCATTATCATTAAAATATTTATTTGGTTTTTATGGTTGAACCATGTCTTCCTTACCATAATTTCGTAATTTTTAAAGTATTTTTTTTATTTTGGTTACACAATACAGGATATTTATTTGAAAACAACATTGCCATAAAGTAGGTCGTAAAAAATGAAATGAAATCTTTGAGTTTTACGTCCCACGGTTATGCCGGTTATTCTAAAGGAGACGACGATTATGAGAAATGAATAAAATGGTGGAATGAAGAGAGTGGGAGGAAACGGGAGAACCTTGAGAAAACCCACGAGCACAGTATTTGTCCACCACAAAGTCCACACGGCGTGAGCTGGGATTGGACCAGAGACCCCAAGCACCGGAGGTGAACGCTCTACCACTGAGCCCCCTAAAATAGGTCGTGTGTGTTGCTACTGAACAGCATTGCCCTATTATGATCATAAGAATATCATAAGAATATTTTCAGTAATTAGCAGCAGTTTCGTTGAAATACCTTCCTACAGATCAAGAAACCACATTATTGTTATTATTAAGTATGCTGCCTTTTGGCAGGTCCTGGGACTAATGAGGATCTTTTTTATTTTTATTTTCAATTTTTAGATTTGGATCTGGAAATGTTTTTTCCACTTTTCTCGATCTTCAGCTTTCTCTTTTAACTCCCAATATTTTCTCCAAGAAACCACACATAAAAATAAAAACTTTCGTGGAATGTAAGCTATAAAGCTTCTACAATATTAAATTTGACTGTTCCCTGTTGACGAAGATTAGAAATATCTAAACTAGCGACCGTATATGAATATTATATGAAAACAATAATGCCAATTAAATTATCACTAAAGTTATAATTCGTGCGAATAACGCAATACAATGCGATGTTACTTGTAAGCAACACTGCCAAATAAAGGGTTAATATTGTTTTTAACTGTACGTTAATGAAATATAGGCTCCAAATATTTTCTGGTAAAGACAGTAGGGTGGATCACGATAAATATTTCAATGTAAAATAACATTTGTATTTTGTGAAGTGTTCAAAACTTCGCAAAAAACGGAAACTGCGCATCACTTTCTTATTTATTTATTTATTTACTTCTTTTTACATATATTTCTTTTAATTTGTTACAGGTGAAATACCAAATAGTGCTACGTAACTGTAAGTGAAAGTGACAGTGTTGAAAAAAAATACCTTTTTTTGCCGTAATGGAAGCCCTTCCAGACACGGTTGACACTGAAAGTAAAAATATTCTCCATAGTGTATTTGAATGGAGACTCTTTTTCATATATTGTGAGAGTATTCCATTTCTACAAACTGAATATGACCAATTCAGGAGAAATAACGACCAGTGAAGGATACATTTAAAACAATATGAACTAACACATTAAAAGTAATTAGTATAATTTCTTTTTCCCTTAGGTAGGGAAGTGTGATTTCGTTTTATGTTTCTAAAGGAAAAGTTTAGAAAAAAAAACTATAATCTCAATTCTAATATTTTATTCAATAGAAAAAGTACATTTTTCCTTCATGGCAATAGAAAGAGTTTAGTTGATTTTAAGTTTAGCATCCATTTCAGCTGTGAGGCTATGTCAGATGTGGATCTACTGCACTGAGTAAAAAAGGACTAGGATTTCCGTGTGGATACATCGTATTTACGCGGGTGCGCTCCTTAAGTAATGTAATTTCATGTATAAAATTACAGCAAGTGGGAACACCATGCCAAGTCTGGAGTTCATCGTCGAACTAGACTCGCTGTGACTGGATAATTTTATTCACATGATTGATTTCGTGTTAGAAACTATTACTCTCGTAAGGTAGGGAGTCACAGATTTAGAAAGAACCAAGAGGGGACACTCGTAGGAAGGTAGTAACAATATTATATACTTAAGTTACCACCGTCGGAATGAGTATGACGTTAATTCTAGATTTGAAATGGTGGTCCCACAATACAAAATTCTCGCTGGACGGTGGTGTAGATCGTACTACTGATGAAACAACGTTACTTAATGTAGTAACGCGCATAACCTGGTAAAAACAGCATTTACATACCGACTGGATTATACATTTTTTCCGTGTGGTTACCGTGGAATCCAAACCGCATAAGCTCCCCCAGGACTGGAATCCGGGTCTCCCACGTCAAAGGCGCGTATTCTAACTCCTTAGCTACGAAGGAGCTCGGCAATGGAAAGACTATATTTAACATAGAAAGATGGATGTCCTAATTCGGACTCAAGGCTATCTGACCAGAATAAAAAGAAAATCATGCAAACACAGTTAGGTGAACAGTATAAAAGTTCAGAATTTTATAACAGGTCATCTGAGTTTTAGATTTTATTGACGCTGGTCACGACGTTTTGGCACGCATCATCTAGTACAGTACAGCTGCTTACTACCTTAAAATATTTAAGTTGTTTTCTTTAAGTTTGTGTGTAAAGGCAGACTATAGAAAATGAAAGAAAGTAACAAAACAAAATTTCTATCCATTAAGGTGCAGGAACAATGTTGGTTATGTCCAATATTACGGATAATTTTTCTGACAGGTGACCTTGAAATGTAATATATTGAGATTTTCATTCGTGATTCCTTTTGTTATATTATTGACCAAGTTTGTAATTTGTAGTTAGACTTTTCAGATATATGGTGTAAAAGTTCATTTTATTGTAGGGTATTTTCAGTGCCGGATTTACGTATAAGCTAAAAAACCTATAGCTTAGGGCCCCATCTCTTAGGGGCCCCAAAACGTAAAGAAAAAAATTGAGTGTACATTTCCCAAATATAAGAAAACCAATAAATAAAATCTACGTATAGAAACAGTACATCTTGTTCTTTAGGCTCAAATGATGTAAGTAATGGGGCCCCTTCTGCTAGCCTACTCCCTAAAATATCACTAGCTTTTTTCATTTCTGTATACATATTGTCTACATTCATCTGGTTACATAAAGGCACCCATCACCTTCAGTAGCTTAGGGCCCCATCAAACCTATATCCAGCTCTGAATATTTATACTCTTTAATTTTTAATTATTGCTAAACATATTCATTCATTTGCAATTTGATATTGTATATTTTATAAATACGGCTCAACATTACGGCTCTTTTCGTATTAACATACTGTTGTAGCTTTCACTTGCTCATTAGATAATCCCACTATCACTACTGAGTGTCTTCCCATTCTTCTCTTTGTATTGTATAGTTTTGCTAAACGTACGTTTAGAATTTAAATCGTTAATTAGGATAAAACCGCAACACAAATATTAAAGATGAGATTATCTTTATTTGGAAGATATTAGACAAAAATAATAGGAAAGCATTACAATATAGAAAATAAATAAATAACTAGGGAAGAGTAGTATAAACATACTCTTATTGAAGTAGTGATCTATGTACAGTAGTTTTGAATGATTGAAGATATAAACTCAGTATTATCATACAAAAAATTCTATTACGTAGAATATTATAGAATATTATGTATAAAAAGGGAAAAATATGGAATGTGTATCATTAAATAAATGTTCTTTTCTAGATAAGCAACAATGTTTGTATATAACTTTTTTATGATTAATTTAAAAGTCTTACCTTACTTGGGATGCTCATTAGCGGAAACCTTACTTTGTTTTTACATAAAGAATATTGCTGTAAGAACGAAACAAAAAATGGGAGTAGTAAATAGGAAGTAGCATAGAAGAGATTCTGCGCATCTGTTGTTTTAGTGTGCGACCGCAGAGCAAAAGTAATAAATTATCCAGGACAAATGCTGACCCTGTAATTTTGAGGGTAAAAAAAATATACGTTTTTTTCTATCTCCCTTTCTCTGCTTCTTTTTTTACACTTTTTATATTCCTCATCCCTTTTTCACTCATCTTGGATCTTTGCCTGCTTCACTTGTTTCATGATGACAAAATAGGCGGGTTCTTTCTACTTGGCGAATAATTTTAACAAGGCTGTTTTACTCCGCTCTCACGTGCTTGCTAGAGCTAGTTAGAACATATGTGTGGACACGACTCACCCCCTACGGTACAATGGGTTTTCCAGTGAGGGAAAAAGTCATTTACATAATACAGGGTAAAGTTACAGAGGTTGGTATTAGGCTATATTTATTGGCTAACGTTAATGCATTATTAAAACTTCGTATACAAACGAAAAGAGCAAAATTTTATTTGTAGAGATTTGCCAGATAAATTTTCGAAATTATGTATTTATTTAAACTTTAAAATTTCTTTGCAAGACCATATTTTCGTACTAGAAGTTAACTAGAATATCAAGTGCATAAGTTTTCAGTTTTTCTGGGAAGAGGGATAGTGATTATTTCGAGGACCAGTCATTAAAGGAATACTACAGAATAAACTTATAACGATAACATTTATAAATATGTGTATGTTGATATGGACAAGAGTCTGTAACGTATGATATCATTTTTTTCCTGGTCAGACATGTATAAACATGTTTTCGTCTAGACTGTTCTCATATAATACATAAAGAAGCCATTAATAGTTGATGTATTCTCAATAATAAAGAAAGAATTTTGTGAAAAATAAAAAAAGATAAATGCAGAAAATCTTCGAAAAGTACATATGTTTAAAGATATTTTACCTTGAGTGTTCTTATTGAACATTTAGTGGGTAAAGTACGTTTTAGTTAGTTCCAGAAATTATAATATAATGAATTTAGAGCTAATATATAGACGTTATAAACTGAAGTGTGAGTGGCTCCCTAGTACAATGAACATGTAGGCGGAAGGAATACTGCAATGGGAATATTTTAATTCATTGTGCTTGTATTTTGTTCTTCTAGGTGGGCTGCTTATAGAACTGCAATTGGTAGGACTATTCTGGAATTCTGTAAAATTTTAGAATTTTATTGAGTACCATAGAACTTATTGTATTTTACCAAAAAAAAAAAAAAAAAGAGAGAGAGAGAGAAGTATTCTAAACTGTAGGGCTTCGTACAGTTGCCCGGTTCGCATTATGTACAAAAAGAAATTATAACCCAAGCTAGACTCAAATGATCAAAAATTCATTCAACCTCTCCTTATGATAAATTTAACCCTCGTTATTCCCTTACAATACGAATTTCATAATCAGAGTTTAATAACAAAAGAAGAATCGTTAAGTTTTACGTCCCACGGTTATGCCGGCTAGGCTAAAGGGAGACGTTGATAATGAGAAGTGAATGAAATGGTGAAATGAAGAAAGGGGGAGGAAGCGGGAGAACGCTGAGAAAACCCACACACACAGTGTTTGTTTACCTAAAAGTTCACTTGGCGCGAGCTGGGATCGACCCAAGGACCCTATGCATGAGAGGTGAACGCTCTACCACTGAGCCACCGTGGCCTTAATAACAAAAGCTGTGTTCTTTTCTTTCAAGATTTCATATAAAATTGTTGAACTTTCACCCTCTATAAGCTATTTCATGAATTCAAAATGATATATTAATATGTCATAGAAATTGATCTCTTCCTCCTTTAGAAGTGGAACTTTAGAAAACGCTGTGGTAATGTTCAGTTATTTTAATGAGTATTTTATATATTGAGTTTCATATTTCTAAGTTGACTGCTGTTTAGATGTTGCATTTTTGACCCTCTTCTACTCGTTTTTATGTAGTTTAATACTAGCAACATGGCAAATGACATATTTCGAGGTAGGTTATATGTTCAGAAGTAAAGTTCAAAAGTTTCGGTCGCTTTTTTTCCTAACGATGTAACAGACAGGAATGATTTCATTTTATATACACCCAAAATATGTGTTCGTATTTACTGTATATTGCATACAATTACTACAGGAGTTGTGAGTAATATAGATTTGTATAATCTTCTATCAACTGACAAATTTTCCCGGGATATAATGTCCCATCGACGCCCAATATTCAGAGGGTCCACTGTATATGTAGACGTCCTTCATTATGTATATTTCATTGCAACGACTAATCTTAATATTTTCTTTACACTGCAACGTATGTTCCCGATAAACACTACCGTATTCTTTGTATAAGGAGAGAAGTGTATGCATTAGTTATTGTACGTACGTGTGAAATTGAGATAACTAAGAACACAGTTTTTTCTGTGTCTATTCTCCAAGAGTCTCAGATGTTTTGTCTACTCTCAAACGAGTAAAGTCCATCTGCAGATGAGAAACACCATCTGCTTCCATTCTGTAGCTTTTTCTTAGGCTCTCCAGAAGGCACAAAAATGCCATTTTCTTTTTTTGTTGTTCTGTTTGTGATTTCTGCGAGAAATAAAAGGAGGAACTTCGTAATTGCCTGATAAGTCTTCTCACTCTCTTTTTGCAGCAACAACACGCGAGGATCAAAGGAAATGATCCAAAGCGAAGGAAGGAAAGTAACAACAAAGCAGGGTTATAGCCAGAAACTCATTTCTGCGAGTAAACAGGATAGCGATACTTTTAAAATAGGTTGACATGTTTTACATCCAATGATTGGCTGTATTAGTTAATAGAAAATCTTCGGTGTACCCGGGTGGTTAGTATTACTTTCTCAATGGAGTGGAGCGATTTTTTTTGCTTTTAATTCTAATAGTATATTCAATGAAAAATACATTATAAAAGCAGTAAATTGCACGTAGGCATGTATGGATGGATATACAATAAAAATCTAGTCAAGTATGGGCTTGTGAATTGACGATATTATCCACCCGAAGATTGGAGGTATACGGAGGCAAGCAGTGAAGCGCTCATCTTTGGTGAGAAGAGTCCCTAGTTCGACCTCGGGCCTGTTGAGTTTTTGGTGGATAGTCGTATCTATGGGTTCTCTCTAGGCTATGTTTCCTCACTCATTCTCATCCTATCAGATACTTCCATAATCATTCACTTTTGTTAATGATACGTTTCCTTTATCCTACAGGGGATAGTTATGGGTCATAAAAGGGAAAGATATCCTTTTATTTTCAGTTAAAAATTACTAGTACTTTTATTTTACCTTTTTACAGCTTATGTTAAAAAGAATTTTCTGTATTGTTTAGTTTAGCACTATTTTCACTTGAAAATTTGTTTTCTATCACAGATGTAAACCACTGGGGGATGGAGGCCCGGCCTCCCAAGCAACTCCCGCCCTTTCACAAGTATAATTCGTCTGTGAAGTGTTTGTTAAACATATTTACAGCTAACGAAATATGTTTATAATCCGTAGAACAAGTTATCGAATAATCCATATGTAAAATCTGATACTCGAATATTGAAAACATTACCTGTCTTATCCCCTTTAGAATTGAAATTTCAAGAAATGCTGCGAAACATGTTAACTTATTTTTGATTATGAGTTTTATATGTCGAATTTCAAGCCTTTAACTCAAGCGAATCCCCACAATACGCATTTTCTGACTAAGGAATCGAAAACTTGAATACTTAAAATTGGCCCTTTTACGAAGCAAAATTTCTAAAAGGCCGAAACACTCTAATTATTTCAATTAGCTTTCGCTATAAAGAAAATCAAAGATAGCAAACAGGGCGTAGAGTTGAATGGTATTAACTAGATTATAGCATATGCTCATGATGTACATTTAATAGGGGATGATAGGAGAACAATAGAAAGAAATGCGTAGCTCTTAATAAGCGTTTGCAAGAACATGGGTGCAGAAGTAAATGCAGCGAAAATAGAAGTTCGTCGGGATCGTAACACCGCAAATTATGGATGCATTAAAATATCGAATAATATTTTCGATAAAGTGGACACTTTCAAATATCTAGGATCAATATTAACAGACGAAAATCATATTCACGAAGAAATTATATATCAACTAAACGCTGGGAATTCGTGTTATTATTCAGTTCAAAATCTCTTGTCGTCGCGAATTCTGTCGAAGAATTTGAATCTTAAAACATATAAAACGATAGTCATGCCTGCTGTTCTGTATGATTGTGAAACATGGTCGCTTACTCTGAGGGAAAAACATAGACTGAAAGTATTGGAAAAAAAGGTCCTGTGACCAATATTTGCGGACCTAAGAGGAACGGGAATTGGCTGACACTTCATAACGAGGGACTACATAATTTATACGGTTTACCAAACATCAGATTGGGGTCATCAAGTCTAGGAGGCTTAGGTGAGCAGGCCATTTAGCCAGGATGGAGAAAGTAAGAACGCTTTCAAAGTCTTAACTAAAACGATTATACGATTATTCGGAAGACCTAGGCGCAGATGGGAGGATAAAATTAAGATGGATCTCGCAAAAATAGAAACTGGATCCAGTTGAGTAAGAATAGAAGTCAGTGGAGAGCTTTTGCGAAAGCGGCATTAAACCTCCGTGTTCCACAGGCCATAGAGTTAATTAGTTAGGTATTTCCATATCCCGAATTTCATACTTGAAACTGAAATGAATACTCACGTTTATTTTGTTTTTTTAAATAAAGAATTGGAAATTTGATTATTAAAGAAAATCCTTTTCTCATGTTAGGAGTGGAATTGTCAAGAAGGGCCAAATATATATATTTTTTCAATTTTAATTAAAATATTGAATATCAAATTCTATTTAATCATCACCTCTGGCAGCTTTACTATAAGAATCAAAATTTATATTTTAATAAATGCCATCTTCTTCCCATTTAAGAGAAATTTTAAAAAAATAATGAAACACCTGTTCAGTTATTTTTTATTTATTAATACATGTATCAGGGTATTGATCAGCATCTATGGCATTAAGTCCGTCACATATGAGGGATGGCGTTCCTCGGCGATCACACTATCCGGAAGGAAATGGCCTGGAACCTGTATGATAGGAACTATGCCAGCATTTGATTGATCTGAATGAGGAAGACCCAGGAAAAATCTCACTCAGGATAATTAGCCTCGAAGAGCTGTTATACCTTTTCGACCGAGTGTCCCTACCGGGAAACAAACACGGGACCGCTCGCACCAAAGGCGAGAGCGTTATCGATTACACTTCGTGTGGCCATTCTGTTATGTTTAATGGGACATTCAAATTGCCGAGTTTCATTTCCCTAACTTCAGTTACGTGATTATTTAAAAAGGACTTATACACACTTTGACCTCCCTTAATCTACGTATTTCAAAATACCCTTTCTTATTCCTTCTTTCTTTCGCAAAACGAGTTTCCTGTCAAATTGTGTTTCTGGCTATACTACCATGGCTTTTATATTGATGAAAGAGTTACTTTTATAATTTTATAAAAGGTCATATAAAGTTTCCGCGGTTTTTGGTACATTTTTGAACAAAAAATTCTTTATTGAAAATCAATTTTAATCAAATACATATTGACCATTATTATATGTGACCTTTTGCCATTTTCGGGTAGCTTCATAATTCCATCGCTGTAGAACTTCAGTGGTTTATCGTCGAAAATCCTGGCCGAGTGACTCAGCGGCGCTTCGGTTGGGCATTTTTTTTTTACCATCAAGAGTGTTTTGCAGAGACCGGAACAAATGGTAGTCAGACGGTGCAAGGTCCGGGCTATATGGTGGATGCATCAAAACTTCCCAACCAAGTAATGTCAATTTGTTCCGAGTCAACAAAGATGTGTGTGGTCGCGCATTGTCATGATTGAAAACAACTCACTTTCTGTTGGCTAATTCTGGTAGCTTTTCCCGGATTGCTTCGTTCAAACGGTCGAGTTGTGTACAGTACAGAACCGTATTGATGGTTTCGTCAGGTTGCAGTAGCTCATAATGGACAATTCCCTTCCAATCCCACAAAACACTCAACATAACCTTGTTTGCCGACAATGCAGGCTTTGAAATCGTTTGTGGAGGGTCAACAGCCTTTGACCATGATTGCTTGCGTTTGATATTCTCGTATTTCACCAATTTTTCATCACCTGTAAGGAGACGCTTCAAATAGAATAGAAATGCACTGCCTGACTACCATTTGTTTCGGTCTATGCAAAACTCTTTTGATGCCCCCCCCCCAAAAAAAATGGCCGACCGAAACGGCGCTGAAAATCACTTCGCCAAGTTTTTTGACGATAAACCACAGAAGTTCTATAGCGATGGAATTAAGAAGCTACCCGAAAAATGACAAAATTGATTTTCAATAAAGAAAAGTTTAAAAAATGTACCAAAAAAAATGCGGAGACCTTCCATATGAGCCTATATAATAGGACTAGCGCCAATTAACCGCTTTACTGGGTTAAAATAAGAAACAGATAGTAATATGATCCGTTAGTCGGTCACGTTTTACCATTACTGAAGTGCTCTTTGATATCGGTCATTTTCAATTATTTATACTATATATATCCTCTCCTTCCCTTGAGTTGCGGGAAGGAATTTTGATTTAAAAGGGCATCGGAAGTATCACTGTTCATCTCAGCGACCCCGAAAACTATGGATTCGACACTAATATGTTATTTTTAAATATCCGCCCCTCCCTCTTCCCCTCCCCGAAGTTGCACTGTCAAATCGAAGTTATGAAAACCACCCTAGGCCCGAACCTCATCTATGTTGAAAATTTTATCAAGATTGGCCGAGTGGTTCAAAAGGTAAGAAGTCACAAAGATAGTCAAAGTTGGAAAGATGCAGGCTATTCTTTGTGATAGTGAAATTCTCCCCTGTTGTATGAAAAGAAAAATAAAACGATAAAAAATTCCACTATGGGGAATGAAGATCATGTGTGGGGAAAGTCCGGACAGTTGACTGCCATTGTCCCAAACGATATGGTCGAATATGTTACACATCTATATCTAGAAATAAATACTGCAGCGAAATAACATTATCATAAAATTAATCTGGGATTATAAGACGAATCTAACCTTGGCACCCAGCGGTTAGCATACGCGCCTTTGGATTGGAAGACCCGAGTTAGATTCCCGGCGGGAGCTCATGTGGTTCATATTCCACGTTAAACAGTAGGTCCCGTCTCATATAGCCTCACTGCTAAAAGGACGTTAAAATCAACTCAAATCACATTCCAGTTCCTTTCGGAAATTATAAGAAACACAATGAAAATAAACATTCAGCTGCTACTTCTTGCGCATCAACCAGAAATGGCGCCCAAACTAATATAAGTTAGTCTATTTAGTGGCAAAGTGCAGCATCTATCGTGAAGCCTCTGGACCAATCCATATTTGAAAAATGTAGTGACCGCCATTTCCCACTGACCGTCACTGCCCCGTTCTCCCCTACTTATCATATGATGGGGTCTGGCTATTCCTTCCTCTCCGTTTCTACCGTCTAGATCTGCCAATGACCCCAACAGTAAAAGATGCTTGCAAACATTTGTAAAAATGAAGATTGCTTATGCTACCCAATATTCAGATGTTCAAGATCAGAGAAGTATGTGGAGGGTGGGTCCAGTGGGATCGGACTTTCCCGAAATCCATAAATTTAGTCCACTTTTAGGATTGATTTTAATATACTTTATCTTCATATTGAATGCTTTGGACCCCGGGAAAGCTTTGTGCTCTCCTGAAATAAATTCATGCATACCATAGAGGTGTCCAACGTGCGGATCACGGTCTTGTTAGTCGAAAGACAATTGTCGTAAAAGCTGGTCCGCGGGGTTGTTATCTTGTATACTCTCTGTATCGATCATTATAATTGCTTTATGTTCCTTCTAGTAGGCTAATAATACATTAATCTAGTAGGTTAATAGATTTTCTTAAACACCTCTAATAATGGACTAATTAGCAAAAACCTTCCTATAAGTGTAAGATCTACCTTATTCGCAAATCCTCTGGAAAGGATTAGAATAGTTTTAAGATAGCAACATGGAAATATTGTGAAAGCTCGTAATTGTAAGAATGGACTCGGATATGACTATAAACGCTGACAGAAAGTGATTTGTGGTAGATTAATTGCGACACAAGTAATCGAGATAATTTTTGTACATTATATAGACTTAACAGTATATTTCTCTCCTGGTTAATGTTTTGGCAGTAGATTTTCACTAATTTTGTGGAAGGTTAAAGTCGTAATGAATCTTCCAGATGGCGTAAAACAAAACCTAAGACTTTTCACTATCTTAATGGGAAAAGTAATATTATGGAAATATTTAACTTATATTTGAAAGTATTTTTCTTTTTCTTTCTTTGATTTTGAAATATGAGTAAAATCAGTAAGGTTAAATTTAGTTTCGGAGGGCGTCATGAAACCGTGCCACTAAAGTACATATACTACTTAATCTTATAATAATAAATAGATTGCCACTCATGTCTGAAATTAGGAACTCCTTCGTGGCTAAGCGGTTAGCATACGCACCTTTGGCGTGGGAGACCCGGGTTCGATTCCACGTTAATCAGTAGGTCCACGTCTCATATAGCCTCGCTGCTGAACAGGACGTTAAACTCAAAAAAACAATCAATCATGTCTGAAATTAAGAGTACCCCGAAAGTATTCAACATAAGTTACATTTACCACTGATAGTACATTTAACGTAAAGGAAAACATTGTAGCGAACTTGTAAGATAGGTGTCTAACTTACAGAGTAATATGTAATACATGTCTTAAAGAAAAATGTAGATTTCTTTGAGGTGATAAGTAGGTCAATACTTAAAGAGATGATCAAATTAATGACGTTTCACTGTGCCTAGAGTATGTTTCTTTTATCTTGGCACACTTCCCGCCAGTACATTTGACCTTTAAAGTATTTTCTGTTAGCACTCACGTGAACGTTTTATAGCCCAATAGATGTCTTATTGGCTTTGTCGTGTAGCTGACGTTAGTTGTCAGCCAGCCCATCAAATGAGGTCATTGCTGTTTGGCGGGTATTTGTAGTGCTTAGTTGCCATACATGAAAAAGTGTGTTAGAGTGATTTGTGAGTGGTGTGGCATTTTGCTGTGTTTCCTAGCCTATTGTAACTCTCAATTTAACCGTGGCGTGCCAACAACGTGTAACAGACAGAAGGCAGGAAGCGTGCTAAGAAAAAACAAATGTGCTCTACTAGTATGAAACACACACTTTTGACTATTAAGAGGAAATCAAATTACTGCTTCTGTAAGAAAAAACAGTTTACGTTGACTTAATAGTAAGAATATATATACATACGGGAAACTGGAGAATAAGAAGGGAATGTGGAAGCGGCCTGGAATCGTCAAGTTAGGTACCATCTCGGCATTTGTCTGGCGTCAATGAGGAAAACCCAGGAAAAACCTCACTTATGATGGCCGACTTGAAAAAAACTGTTACACTTTTTCGACCTAGTGTCCACACTAAATAATAATAATATTTTTTTTACACCTCGTTAATTTTTAACGTGCCGACTATGACATCACGCCTTTTGGTAGAGATTTACGTAAGTTTTACAGAAACGAAGAAGGAACTGAACCAAACCAAAGAAATTGATCTTTTTGAACCAAAAAGGAAACTAGTCTAGCATTTTTTTCTTTTTTTGCTGGAAGGAAAAGAGCCACTTAAAACAAAAGCCGAATAAAATTGATTGCAGATACATGTTTGCCTCTCCTTTTTTAGTTTCTCTACACTCCCACCCCTCCCCCTCACTCAGCCTTTCAGTTAGAACGAGTGACTATTCGCTGGTGGATGAAGTGGGACTAAAGTGGAAACTGCTCGAAAGCAAAAGCTAAGTTGCTTCCTACGATTCACGTTGACTTAAGCAATGCATCAGCTTGGGTACCATTATCGTAATTCCGAACACAAGTACATGACCTTTTTCCTTTTTTTTTTTAACCTCCCACATTTGAAGCTAATTCTCACAGAGATTGCGTAACGTGATTCTTTTGTAAGTGAATCATTATTTGTTTTAAGTGAAGCCCAAGGATTTTTTTATTTTTATTGCAATTAGTATTTGAGTCACTGCTAGGAGCGTGTTTGTGTGTGTGTGTGTGTGTCGCTGTTACGAGAATACAAAGAATGGGAAATACAATTTACTACTTGGTCCCGGGTTCGATTTCCTGTGGGGGGCACTCGGTCGAAAAAGTGCAAAAAGCTTTTTAAGGCCAGCCACCCTGAATGAGTTTTTTTCTGGGTTTTCCTCATTCACACCAGGCAAATGCCGGGATGGTACCTAACTTATGGATCCCAGACCGCTTCCTTCCTTCCCCAATTCTTTCTTCCTTTCCTTTTCCCGGGTAGTATGCCCGCCGAGGGACGTCTTCCCTCATACGTGACGGGCTAAATGGAAATAGATGCCGGAAGTCCAGAAATCTAAATCCTAAACAATTTATTACTTGAACTCCTTCGTGGCTCAGCGATTAGTGTACGGGCCATGGAGGACCGGTGCTCAATTTCCGGCGGGATCGGATTTCACGTTAATCAGTAGGTTCACTGCTTAAAGGGATGCTATTATAAATAAATTATTAAGTCTTATTATCGATCAACGAAACAGAAAGTAGTCTAAGATTAAGACACATGTCAATCGAAAAATTTCATTGAATTGAAGATGATATCCTAATAGCTAGTTGAGTATTTTCTCAATCATAATGTGTCTTAGTAAAATTAAGCAAAAGCTGGTCCCGATAAGCACTTGCTAATATTTACTATTTTCTGTATTGTAGAACCTTTATATTACAAAGAAGCAGCAATGTCACGTGTACACCACGCGAAAGGGTTCGGTTTAAATGTTGAATATAAAGTAACGGAATAGTATGGAACCAACCTAACAATTAGGCCCATTTGAGTTGCATACTATAAAGGGGTAATACATCTATTATAAGCCGCTTTGGAGATACATGGGAAGTAATATTTTTAGATCAACAAGATGTATCACCTGAATCAACGTACCCGATTCCTAAGTTTTAACTGGAGGGCGCAATAGGTTAGTGGTAGAGTGTGTAACGAGTGTTAAAGTAACTAAATAAAAAATTTGTATACCTAACCCGTCGTTTTCGGGCAGGGTGTAACTACATAGCACACCCCTACATTTAATTCCGTTTAAGAAGATTGATTTCATAAGTAATAATGACTTTTTTTAAATATTGATCGATCTTGAACAAATATTATACCAATAATTATAAAAATAACATCATGAATGGAAATGCTTGGAAAGTAATACTAATACCTACTTGTATTCTTACTGTAATGGAACTCTATTTGATTAATTATTCGAAGCATCAAATGAGGAAAATTATAACATTCCCATAAATTCTTCCAAAACTCTTATATTATAATCAAATATATATAAAAAAACATTATATATATATATATATATATATATATATATATATATATATATATATATATATATATATATATATATATATATATATATATTTACGTTCAATATACAAACAGTTCACTGAATATTAATCTCAACACTGAACTAAATATATGGATATCAAAGTCAAATAATAAATGCAAAAATTCAGCTTACCAAGTCACAGATTAATTTCCACATATACATTCAACTAGTGGTAGATTTCCAAATATGCTTGTTTAATAACCACATAACCGGAATAGATCACAACTCACTAACTTGACAAATGACTGATATTCGACACTGTGTACAATTTTGCTCACTCGATATAATGAGAATCTGATATTCCCGGGCAGATAACCAGTGTAAAAATGAACCTGGCCATTCCCTTCTGATACAGATTGCTAACTAGTTCTTATAATTGCCACACATGGCGCTACTAGTCTGTACATAACGTTACAAGAAGTTTACTTTTTTTTTAATTATCCTCAACTCATTACAAGTGCTTACCTCTTGTGCGTGGGGTCCCTGGTTCGATCCCCCGATCAAATAAGTTTGTGGTGGACAACATCGTGTCTGTGATTTTTCTCGGGGTCTATTCCCGTTTCATCCCACCTTTCCATTCCACCAATTCTTCCATCATCATTCACTTGCCTTAATCCTCCGTCTCCCTTAGCCTAAAAGGCATAATTGAGGGACGTTAAACTGAAATATTTCATTCCATTCCTAAGTTTTAACCCTCTACGTCAATAAAAATTGATGGTAGTCCACTAAGTAGCTCTTGAGACTTTTTTTCTCGATGAATGTCCCAATGTCTTCCCAGGTTAACTATAAATAGAAGTTTTGATGGCTAAATTAAACGCTTTAAAGAATTAAATTAAATTGCAATAGTTTTGTACTGTATATGTCCATCTATATACAGGAATTAAAGCGTAAACAAGATTTTAATGTTTTAAAATGTCAATTTGTCAAAATTCGTTTGGTGTATTTAACTACAGACGTTATTCTCCACGTTCATTTAGAACTATGTATACTAATTAACTAATTCTAAGGTCTATGGAACCCGTAGGTTCAATGCCACGTTCAGAAAAGCTCTCCACTGATTTCTGTCCTTAACCAACTGGATCCAGTTTCTACTTTGTATTCCAATTTCTGCGAGATTCATCTTAATATTACCCTCCCATCTGCTCCTAGGTCCTCCTAATTGTCATTTACCGATTGGTCTTCCAGTTAAGATTTTTCACGTCACTCTTTCCGTTCCCGAGATATTGGTCAAAAAGTATCCAGTTTCGGGAGATTTAAGGAGCCATGTTTCGGGAACCGTAAGTCATACAGAGTTCATGTTGGTATTGAACAATACCCAAGAGGAGGGTGAACATTTTGATGCAAAATAGTAACCGAAGGATACTGCCCAACTGATCACCATTGATCCATATCTTGAGAACCGTAAGTCATAGAGAGATGATATTTTGCGAATTTTTGCGAGAAACAGAAGAAGTTGCGGATAAAAAGATTTACTTTTACATGTAGGAACAATCACAGTTATCCTTCCCACTCCATCTCTCCATTCTCTTTTAGTTCGTCCAGACAATGCTATTCGAGCATTCTCAACTGGTTGAATTTGGAAATACGTTGCCGATTGGAAATCCTTTTTAAAAAGCAATTGTTTCAATCTGTGAGTAAATGCTAATTGCTAATAGTTAAGAGTCTCGCTAATGAGTGTCATTGCCTCTGATGACCTCCTGTTGTCAATAGATGGCAGCAGGTACACTCATGTCCAAAACTATTGTCGCATGTTTATAAATATGTTGTTCTAGGAATATAATTTGACAAGGAATTTGCCCGGTATTTCTTATAATGTTAGTATGTATATAATCGGCAAAGACATGTAAGTAGCAAATTTCATGTCAAAAGAGCGGTAAATAAGAACAATAAAACGAAAATAAAACTTCCTTCTTCATTTAGCGAGATTTTGTTTTACTCATTCTAATTTTCGTATTTGTAATTCTTTTCCTATGAAATTTACCACAAATATACATTTCCCGATTATACACATAGTATCAGTATTAAAAGTACCCTGCAACATCATTATCAAATCATATTCTTACAAGAAGACAGTTCTAGAACATTTTGGACATGAGTGTACATTTGCAACTTTAAAACTATTGTGTGACGATTTAATCACAAATTAAAATCTGTTTTATTTCAATTTAATTAGTTCAAAACAAAACGAGGATCGTAACTTTAGATTTGAGTATTCATGCTAGCGTAGTTGTAGTTCTACAATAACATACTTTGGCGATTGAACTTGCAATTCAAACATTTTAGTTTCAACTGCATTATTTAAAAATGTAATAAAAATATTAATTTTGTTTGGCGGCATATACTGTAGTAAGACAACAGACACATTTACCTTCAAGCCTTAATATTTGTGTAACTGCAAGTCAGTTTGTGCACAAACTAAAAGAAAAATTAGTTAAACATAAGCAGTTAGAACTTTTAATTTGCCACTTTTTTTTAATATGTAACGTACTGTGGGCCGAAAATTTTTGGGAGAACAAGTATTAGTAACATGAAAAGACTATTGTTCAAAACGGCCGTAGCGAAATAACTTCTCTGTTATTTAAATACGTGTCGTCAACATCATCATAAGCATTCTGCCAGTATTGGCAGGTCACTTGCTGCAACTGAGAAGCTTCCATGCAGAGTTGGAGTGGGTCAGTGGGTCGGTGGGTCAGTGGGTCAAGTTTTCTGAGTGGGTCAGTGGGTCGTGGGTCAACAGCATGTGACCCACTGTGACCCATCACCCACCGTGACCCACTGCGACCCACCACCCACCATGACCCACTGTGACCCACCACCCACCGTGACCCACTGCGACCCACCACCCACCGTGACCCACTGTGACCCACCACCCACCATGACCCACTGCGACCCACCACCCACCGTGACCCACTGAGACCCACCGACTCAGTATGGTCTACCGACCCTCTGCTCACTGCATTGTAGACAGTATCTTCTGAAGACTGGTAAATTTGTCTCTGTTTTACTTTCAAGACCTTCATTTCCCTTCCTTTTCCACTTGTTTCTGTCTACCTACCAGAGGTGAGTATATCTAACCAAGTGAAAAAAGAACTTCAGGCACTTTTGGATATTGATATTTTTAATTGTAATAATAGCAATAGGACTTACACTACAACTTGGCTTTCGAGGCCTGTGAGTTTTTAGAGCTAACTACTGGAAAAAATACATTTTTGAATCACTGTAATATATAAAAAAATTAGGGATGCATTCGAGTCGAGTCGAGATTTAAGCCTGTCTCGACTCGTCTCGAGAAAATGTTGTCTCGACTCGTGTCTCGACTCGAAAATATGTTTCTGTCTCGACTCGTGTCTCGACTCGACAGTCTCTGTCTCGACTCGACTCGAATTCGAGTCGAGACGTCTCGAAATTCGAGTCGAGACAAAATATACGAGTTAAAATATACGCACACATCAGCCAGAATATTATGACTACCTACCTTATTGTCAGTGTGTCCAACTTTGGCACGGATAACAATGGCAACGCGTCTTGGCATGGACGCAATGATCCTTGAAAGGTCACTGGAGAGAGTTGATTGGTACACATAGGCAAGGGCGCCGATTTTTTTGTAAATGTGGGGGGCATTCAGATGCAGAAGGCATATATATGAGGATTTTAAGACAAATTGTATTCAAATTATGCCAAATATTGTATTCATAAATACAATGCGGGGGCTCACATGAGCTTTGGGGGTGCCCGGGCCCCCTCGGCCCCCCAGGATCGGCGCCCTTGCACACAGGTCATCTAATTCCCGTAAATTCCGGGAAGAGGGGCGATGCGCTCTGAAGTCATGTTCAATCACATCCCATTTGTGTTCGATTAGGTTCAGATCAGGCGAGTTGGGCGGCCAGCACATCACTTGGAACTTGTCCATGTGTTCCTCGAACCACTCCATCACAACCCTGGCCTTGTGATATGGTGCATTATCTTTTCGAAAAATGCCACTACCGTTGGGAAACATGGTCGTCGTCTGCAAGCAGTGTGTGATACGCCTTGGCCGTCATGGTGCCTTGCTCGAGCTTCACTAGACACATAGATGCTCACGTGAATGTTTTCCGGAGCATAATTAGCCACCGCCAGCTTGTCTCCGTCCCGCAGTACAGGTGTCAAAGAACTGTTCTCTTGAAACACGACGAATTCGCACCCTCCCATCGTCATGATGAAGAAGGTATCGGGATTCATCAGACAATGCAACGCTCTGCCACTGTGCCATGGTTTAATGACGATGGTCATGTGTTCATTTCAGTCGCAGTTGCCGATGTCGTGGTGTTAACATTCGCCGGGTGTTCGGTACACTGTGTGTTCAAACGCACTTGTACTTTGCCCAGTAATAAAGTATGATGTTAGTTCTGCTACAGTTCGCTGCCTGTCTTGTTTCACCAGTCTGCCCAGCCTATGACGTCCGACATCTGTAATGAGGTGGGGGCGCCCAACCCCTCGACGTTTGGACGTCGTTTTCCCTTGGTTTCGCGACTTGTTGAAGACACTCACCACAGCACTCCTCGAACATCCGACAAGTCCTGCAGTTTCCGAAATTCTCCTGCCGAGTATGCGGGTCATTACAACCTGCCCTCGGTCAAACTCAGATCGCACGCCTTCCCCATTCTACACACGGCCAGCACTCTCACTGATACTACATGCACCGTACGCGTGACTGACTAGCAGGCATTCGTCGGCAGGTGACACAGATATAGCCTGGACGGAAATTATATCGATATTAGGTTGGTAGTCATAATGTTCTGACTGATCAGTACATACTAAATAAATTTAAAGTGTAGGAAATTTTCAACATTCTGATTAACTTGCAGGAAATTTCAGAATGAAAAGAAGCAACTGACTTGGACAAGACAACGGTTAGTTGATGGGGCAATCTTTTTTTCTGGTCTTCGAGGTGTGAGCTTTGACCATGCCTTGTGAAATTTTGATGTTTGGTGCTCATCAGTCGCGCTTCCATTTTTTCTAATTGTTCCAGTTCATGATAATTAACAATACATTGCGCAGTTCGAATACATGTTCACGTTTTCATTCAATCCAACTCAAGCCGCTTCAGATACTATAGAGTTGTATTTGTTTACGAAGAATTAATTGCGTATTAGAAATACACCCCAACAAAACATTCTGCGTGCTCATCTGCTCAGTATTCAAGGTTTTAATTACAACCTGAATTCTTAAAATGCGAACGTAAGTTGCATTAGATATCTAAGCAGTTCCTAGTCTATGGATAATTCAAGCAATACTAATTAAGGTCTTTCTAGCAAGCACTTCTGCTGTTCATAAACCTTACGCATTGGAGTAGGAAAAAAAAGAAAAGAAAAGAAAGAAAGAAAGAAAGAAGTAAAATTGGTAATTTTGCAACCGTGACTCACTCGGGCTCATGCTCTCTATCCTCAATGGAGCTCGCGTTCGCTAATCTCAATGAGGATCACACTAGTCAAGTTTCTCACTAATTCGAGCTTGAGCTTGATATTTACTGTGAAATTCTCTTCAGCTCGATCTCGTAATGCCACCGAGTTTTCCATTTACCCAATCGTTTCCGAACAAATGACTCGGTTCAGACTATTCTAGCAGGTAATTTTCTAGCTATGGCTTTTTAAATATCTAGAAATTGGCCATGTTTTTGGCCAATATCACGGGAACGGTAAGCCATAGAGATATGATATTGGTGGTAATCAATCCCTAATAGAATGCTAAACATTTTTGTCCTGATATTAATTGGTGGCCACTGGCCAACTGGCCATTGGCCAAACCACTGGCCAGTTGGACAGTGACTACCGGTTACTATTTGGTACCAAAATGTTTACCATCCTTTTAGATATTGATCAACATCAATATGATCTCTCTATGACTTACGGTTCCCGAGATATGGCTGCTTAAATTTCTGTAAATCGGTCATTTTTTGGCCACTATCTTGCGAACGGTTAGATTGACGCGAAAAATTTAATCATTTTGTCTAATAGTTTTTGATGCTCTATCTAATGCAGTGTACAAAATTGAAAAAATTGCAAATAACAGACAGACGGACAGATAGACACACAGACAAAGAGAATTCAGTAACGAACTTTTTAAGTTCGTTGAATATGTTGTAACTCACGATATCCCGCCCGGTGACACGTATAACTTCGGGATTCGTCTAGTTATAACATATCCAATGCGAACACAATTGTCTCGTTCGGATCTCACAAGGGAACCTTCCGAAAATGATAGCTGCAGTGAAAGGTGTGGCCTATGCCAATTGAAAGAGCTGTAACAGAGATGAGCAATCCCCCCAAATTAGCTGCCCATAGCAATAGGCTCAGGAAATATAAGGGGTGGAAGTTCGGGAAACAGCAAGGCTGGACAAAGGGGAAAAGTGCAAATTCCACAAAAAAAAAAAGGGGCCACGGCAAAATACAATGCTGACAAGTGATGTATAGAAAGAGACTTGCCACAATAGGGAACAAATGAAGGCCACCAGTGGGGTTAACAGTGTTGCCAACTGCAATGAAAAGTACATGTTTTGCAAAGAGCACTATATGAAGTGAGTGCAATATTCAGTGTCAACCTGTCATGTAGAACATAAGATATGGCGTGTCTAATCAGTGGTACAATCTAACAAAAGAAAATAGAAAAAAACAGAAGTACGAAAAATACGGAAAAAACGGAGTTGGCCATAATGCGCCACATTTGATCAGGGGCTGTACATATTAGAATGAACAAAACAAGAAGCACCAAATATGCAGGAAACCGACGTATCTAGAGTCGAAAAGAAAAACGAATTCCAAAGTTGGCAAGACTAGCCATGGACATCCAGACAAGTCTAATATAGTTAGGCCACTCGCTTCAGAAAAAGAAAATTCCGGCAACAGGCATCACTCGGAATGCATCAATGTTAGAGTGATTGAGGCAATGTCAAGTCGGGGAACATGAAATGGTTGGGTTGAGCCAACAACCGATAATAGAAGTAGTGAAAATTATGTCATGGTTGGGTCGTATGTGGGAATATGCAGGGTGTCCCATCAAACTTTGTGACCTGAAAGATTTGCGAAACGAACAAAAATGTGACGGATCCAGTTGTCCAGGAATGTACCAATGTCAGGGGGTGATAAAAGTCTGTGAGAAGCAAGTGCCCCCAGGATCCCCAACATAGGGCCCCAGGAGCCAACTTCAAATTTTCAAAAGGAAACAGGGACCGAGTGTTACCTCTCTCGATTGATCATGGAATTTGCAACAACATATACCGTAATTGCGGGCTACTTGGACCCTTAAGGGGCTACTTGGACCCATACCAAAAACTCGTTTAAAATCCCATATGCAATGCAATAATGAGTGAGTTCAGAGTTAGATCCGTTAGATGGGATCATAATGCAGGCGTACACACATTGAAACTAGTTCTGTGGTAGGCTACGATTGAGCAGCATTGGTGAGAAAGGTCGTTGACGAAAAGAGTGTATTTATTGAGCGCCAAACTTTTATGTGTGGACACTATTTGCAAGGAAGTGGAACCAATGCTAAGTAAACACATAAGTAGTTACATATAGGTTAATGAAACTGACATGGTAAACTTTCTCATATACAATAAGATGTGTGCGTAATTAGATTATACAGTATATGAAGTGTGTACATATGACCTGTAAAACATGGATATTTTGTCCCACATCTTTTGTTATCTTTATCCCACCCCATCCTTTGTTATCTTTATCAATGAAAAATAAAGGTCTGTTGTCACGTGTCACACAAGTAAGGACTTTTCATTGTTTCCTTAAGGATACCGGTACAAAATGGTACATCAATATAAAAGATTGCCTGCAGGTCGAAAATATGCTTATTTTTCATAACAGCATGAAGAATATTTACCAGCAATTCAGTCGGGGAAAATGTCGCGAAAAGAAACAGAAGCTCACTTCAAGATAAGTCGTTCCACCATAGAAAGAAGATTAAAGAACAGTTCAAGGCAGAATCCGGGTCATCTGAAAGCGTTCACTGAAGAAGAAGAATTAGCCTTCGCTAGTCATCTTGATAAAGTTTGTGATTTCGGATTCCTCGTTAATTAACTTGATTTTAGATTTATTGTGAAGTCCTATTTTGCCATGCATCGGAGAACTGTCATTGCTTTCTAAGACAATCTTCCAGTCGAGATTGAGTGAAGTTATTTTAGAAAATGCACCTCCAGTCAACGACTAGATTCGCTGCTAATATAGATAGGGCTCGTGCAGCTGCAGAAGAAAACGTAATCAGCTATTACAATGACTATATTTGATAGTACCTCTTAACATGTTCTCTTTGTGGTTTGCAGTAAATAAAAAGTGTTGTTCTTGGAACACCTACGTCCTACTTAGTCTCAGAGCAGATTTCAATGGTTTTCTGTAGGAAAATATGGGGGTGGGTTCAAGTAGCCCGAACGCGAGTCTTACTTGGACCCATTTTTTACAATAATCGCCTGTGCTTTGTTTTCAATATATGTAACTAAAACTGTCCTCGATATGTGCAATAAAGCCTGTAGTTCCACTTAATATGGGTTATGACAATAACTTTCGAGTTTTCGTGGATGAAAATAGGCCGAAAGAACGAATTTGTTGCAAAATTGGGTCCAAGTAGCCCGCATCTACGGTATAGGAAACATTTGCTATATGAAACATGTTTTTCTAAATGGACGCCACAAATATGTGCTGTCTTAACATGGCATCGAACAATGTGATCTCAAATTGCTGCGAAGCGAAAAGAGATGTTGCAAATCCAATTGCACAGGAATGTACTCATGTCGAGGGCCAAGAGAACTTTGTAAGAAGCAAGTCCCCCAGGGCTCCCATCATAAGGCTCAAGGGGGTCAACCGCAACATTTCAAATGGGAACAGGGGCGGATGATATTTCTCTGGATAGATACAACACCGTCTATAAAAAAAAAAAAAAAACATTTGCTATATGAATATGAAACAGATGTCAGGCAAGGACAACTAGCGGTGTTTCCCATATGATCAGACGATGACTTATTTATGGCACGAGCCATAGTAGAAGGCGGCTTAGTTGAAGAAACTTCACCCTCTCATCTAAATTGCACGAAAATTTCCAAAGCAGGTTCATTGACCTGACTACCGCATGTTGCCCACTTTGTCCAAGAGCGGGATGGTTTGTTTCTAACTTTTCTACCGAAAAGCATTTGTCTGGAATGGTGTTTCGGAGACAATAAAATAAAGAAAATATACTAGGCAGAGAGCAGGGAGGAGGGAGTGCACCAATTATTCTTTCCTCTAAACCAGCGTTTCCCAACCTTTTTCAACTTGCAGCACACTATGGGTGTAACATGGATTCTCGCGGCACACTTATAGATATTATTATTTGTAAATATAAAACACACTGGTATTTTTTTTCTTTGATTACTGATCTCCTTCGTACAGAGAAGAAAGCTCGATCGCTGGGTTTTCCTCGTGGTAAATCACTATGCTTATTTTTCATTCTAATTTAAAAGGAGAAAACAACTGCAATGAAATGTTCGACTCAGGTTATTAAAAATACGCTTACTCTTTCGAAAACTGTATCCAACCTTTTACTAAGAATGAAGATCATTAAATAACGAACGAACAAATAAATCTATTTTACTTTTAAAACACAAATGTAAATAATTTATCGAAAGGATTGAATGATATTTTAAATTTTCAAGTTACGAAATAGTCTGTAACGATAAAGAAGCAATAATGGTCATAACAATAACAAATACTTTTTTCAACATTAGAAATGTACAGAAAAGTAACACGTCATGAAACTTAAAACTGTAGATTCATAGTAGAGGTTCATAGTAATGTGCAATACAAATATACATTTTCCCCTACGTTTTGCAATTTGATTGCTATAGAATTAATAATTTTGTTTTGATATCCTCGCGGTACATCAGTGGCCCATTCACGACACACCAATGTCGCGGTATTTTCACTGCTAGCTTCTCATTTTAGACAGGTATATTTACAACAAAGGGGTTAGCGTGCACCTTTGCACCCCCTTAAATCTGGCCCTGTCCAGAAGTTATGTAGCCCTATATCGTTCATGGAAATAAAAACACAATAGTTATAACTATGCTAAATTACTATAGACTGCCAATTGCTCATTCCGACAATTTATGATGTTCACTTTATTGCAATGTTCTTATACAGACTAGATATAGACTACGGATAATAGTTTTATACTAACTAGACAATCAATTATCATTATTATTATTATTATTATTATTATTATATTTGAAGTACAATCAAATATCACGACATTAATTACTAGTTTTAATTAACTGAATTGAGCTGAAAATTAAATCTTGATCTCGGAAGATTAACTATTAAATTTATACGTTCTGTACCTTTCTAAAGTAATAAATGCTGAAATTGGTTTCAAGGCTGTTCCTGAGTGAATAATTTCTTCATAATAATATTAAAAGTTTTAGAAAAATTTTCGAGACATTCGAGTCGAGTCGAGATTTTTATGAGCTGTCTCGACTCGACTCGTGTCTCGACTCGAAAATTCGAGTCGAGGAACACGTTTGTCTCGACTCGTCTCGAATTTTACAAAGTGTGTCTCGACTCGAATTCGAGTCGAGTCGAGTCGAGATTCGAGACATGTCTCGACTCGTGCGCATCCCTAAAAAAAAAAAATGCATGTAACTGTGTGCGCCTGATCATCACGGTCAAATTGCCAAGTCAAATGAAATTACTTTTGGTGTATAGTTCGGCCTTAATCCAAATTGGGATGTTATATTGCTTTTATTATAATGCATAATATCCTTAGGAGGTAGTGAGGATTCAAATTTTTGCGAAAAAAACATGAGTATCTCGCAACCCGTTAAACTTACGGAAATGAAATTCAGTGTATTAACTCTTTATTGAAAATAAACAGAATGTGTCCTAGCATTTTTAAAATTCTCCTTTATGTGGGGAAGGGACACTTTTCTATATATGGAAAATTGGTAGTGAGTTGGTTTGTAAAAATCAGGGATGGGCACGAGCGAGTTCGAGTGACTTTTCTTTGAAACTCGACTGGACTCGAAACAGACATGTTTGAACTCGACTCGAGAACTCGGCTCGAAAAATTTCCTCCAACTCGACTCGAAACTCGACTCGAATTTGGTTCGAGTTTCGAGTTGAGCCAAATCGAGCCTAATCGTGTGTGTACTTCAAGTACTCTCTTCAAGTATTATACATACACAATACAATTATTATCAATGACACGACTACTACTACTACTTCTTCTTCTTCTTCTTCTTCTTCTTATTATTATTATTATTATTATTATTATTATTATTATTATTATTATTATTATTATTTATTATTATTATTATTATTATTATTAATTTCAGCACGCAAAGTGTCACACATGTAAATATTTTCGTGAAAGCAGAGAAATGAACTTGTTTTTCCGATTGCCTTTGTAAATAGCTGTGCGATTCTTCCTGTTATTTGAGGAGTGTCTGCAAATTTTGACTACCATAGCTTTGCTCAAATAAATGACACACTGCCGCAGAAAAGTAATATTGTTCTTCTATTTTTATTGCTTCCTATAAAAAAAGGAAAGAGCTTAAAACTATTCAGTAAGGAAAAGTCTGAACCTCTGTAGGGAGGGACCTCTGATTACAGATTCCGTTTGGTGGTAACTTGTTTACTTGCAGAGTTGCAGGGCTGTTGAACAATAAACCTCACGTGTTCAGTTGCAGTCCAGTCTAAATCTGTAAGAACGTTTGCCTCCAATGAATAAGATAAAAGAGAATTTCCGGCCATACAAAATATGAAGAAGCGATGTCATCACTTTATTTACCATGATGTGTGTGTGGGGGGGGGGGGGGCGCGGTAGCTCAGTAGTAGAGCGTTCACCTCCGGTGCTTGGGGTCCCTAGTTCGATCACAGCTCGCGCCGTGTGGACTTTGTGGTGGACAAACACCGTGCTCGTGGGTTTTCTCGGGATTCTCCCGTTTCCTCACACTTTCTTGATTCCACCATTTCACTCATCTCTCATCATCACCGTCTCCTTTAGCCTAACCGGCAAAACCGTGGGACATAAAACTTAAAGATTCATTTCGTTTTTACCATGATACGAGAGGATTTAGCGAACATCATGATAATTGTCACTTCTGGTAAAATTAAGTTATTAGATGGACCGGATTGGTATTAAACCACAAGGGAAACTTGTTTGGTATATGTCATTGTATCGAATTGCATAGGAATGATGAACTTTCTCTTCATACTTACTCGAAAGTCAGAAAATGTGGCATACAATTATGTTTCCACGAGCTGCCCATATTATACAAATAACAACATTGTTATCCGGAACAGGCTTTTTATAATATTGTTAATAATAATAATAATAATAATAATAATAATAATAATAATAATAATAATAATAATAATAATATGCAGAAACTAGATGACGATTATTCTTCTTGCAAGAAATTCTAAATATGAGGAATTTAAAAATACCATAGGAAAACTATAAAGCTAAAGACAATATAGGAATATTACTAAAGAGTATTATGAAGATAATTTAAAGTTAAGTATGATTTCTTTTGTCACTAGAATTCTTTATAATGATTGATACTAACAGAAAAACAGACTAATAAACCAATATGTTAATACTGAAAAATTAGTAATTTCTCCACATAGCCTATGATAAGATATTCAGAAAAGTGATCAATTTTGAATTATCCCTTTTATTAATCATTCATAATGGGAGCCATTTCCACACAGCTATACACAGTCACATATATAAAGACAAGGAGATTTAATGTTGATAATTATGGTTGGAGGGGTTATTCGAGATATATATGATAAAATATTGGAAAATATGGTAAATTTTATGTATTAATTAATTAACTACGAGTATTCATAACGTGAGAGCTGCTTCAACACGGCTATAGCATAAAGGTGTATACTAGGAGATAAATTGATACCCTCATCAATTTGATTAAAGAGGGGTTACATGAGACACATCATGTATAGGCCTATATCCATCTTAGAATACCCCGGCAACCCTGTTATTTTTCTGTTCTGGAGTTAGCAGTTATCTGATTCTCCGCGGTGCTCCGCCCGTATTTAGGGTTGTCAACGGATCGAGTGGCTCGGCTCACAGCTCATCTACTATCGAGCCGAACCGAGAAATGAACCGAGTCAACACCTCACCTAACCGAGACGGCAAAAACCGATGGCTTACCAGGGCCGCACCGAACCGATTCGGTGGCTCATCCCGAACGAGTCGGCTCAGGCCATCGGCTCAATTGAGCCGAGCCGATGGCTCATTCCAACCGAGCCGGCTCGAGCTGTTTGCTCAGTTGAACCGAGCCGAGCCCGTTGACATCACTACCCGGGTTGGGCTTCTGCTCAGGTTCAGAAATACGACCGTGCAGGTCTCATCCTTGATGGTAAAAACTACAGTATATACATATACATATTGGTGTTCACGACATTTGAGGCTGTCCTTTTATTTTTTTTAAAAAAAAATCTATTGTGCTCTCGTTATCGAGACGAGATGAGATGCAAGCAGTGTCCCCTCTCGTGAGCAACACTAAAAGTATTCCACAGTACGGCTTACATTTCTCATGGCTTTCGCTTTACAGTTTAATCAGGCCATAATTTAAAATCGAGCTAAAACGAGCTAAACGAGCGAGCCATGTACCAAACTTGACTCGACTCGAAACTCGATCTCAAAAACAGTAACTCAGTTCGAAACTCGACTCGAGAAAACAACCTTTCACACGTCTCGAAACTCGACTCGAATTCGAGTCGAGTTTCAGCTCGACTCGTGCCCACCTCTAGTAAAAATGATCGAAAACGATCGATGTTATTTAAGAAAAAAATCAGAAACAAAAAATACAGTGCTTGGCTTCATATATCCATTGCTTTCTGTTATAATAATTGCTGAAGCTTATGTTTATTATATGGAGCGCTTACAGCACAGGGCAATCAACCCATAAAGTTGTGAGAAAAATAGGCATAAAATTTGTACTGTAAGCTTAATTACACGGAACTTTCAAGTTTGGATTGTACGCATAATTGTATGGAAAATTTTACACTTTTTTCCTTTATGTTGGTCTACTTACTTTGATTTGGAACTTTGAAATTTCATCCTTTTTTCCACTGAAAAGTATTGATAATTCAACAAGGTAATAATTATATTATGATAATTTAATTGAAATTCATCGTAATTTGGCACATGGCAAACAGCAGTGTGGTAATTGAGGGGGAAGGAGGGAAATTCCCATTCACATCTGAACACTTTCCAGGAACCTCGTTCTCTTTCGCTTTCTAGACGGGGGAGGAAACTTGTTAATGGTATCAAACCTTCATGTGTAACTACAAAAATTAAATTTATAAACAAATAAGAAATAATCAGTTTATCAGGCTTTAATTGATAATTTATTCACAAGATTCCCTATCAAAGGTGTGGTAGATGAAGTTTCTATTCTACATGGGTCGACATTGCCAACTGACATGGTCGATATGGAAAAGATGTTGTATGGCGATGGAGAGATGATACTTCTTGCTGAGTATTTCAAACCTGACCAAGAAAAATCGTTATCAGACTTGAGTCTAACAAGTAGATTGTCGATTAGAAGTTGCAAGAATCGGGTAGAAGTATTATCAATTTCCACGACAGAGTGCAAACGGGGATTTCTCCTTATGAATTTACAGATGACATATTAGAAATAGACTAAGCTAAGTGCTCAAACATTGTTTAACTTGTTGTTCATCAATGTTAATGACCCACCGCTAGACAAGCTCGAAATAGACGAGCTAGTTATTTCTTGGCTGAAGGATGGACATCATTCCGCTGCGGACGATTTACCACGAAAAAGTTACCAACAGGAAATAAATCCGATTTCAGATTTGTTTTAAGGTGGAAAATTACGAGTTACGGAAAATGTATACTTGTATTACTAATGGCTAATTACTTATGTTATTCAACTTTGTACCTAATTTTTAGTAAGTCTCTTCTTTGCTAGGTAAACTACTTTGAATAAATATTCAAAATAATTGCAATTATGCATATTTGTAACTTATATTTAACGTGGTGTTTTAGTGATTACACAAATTACAATTATGAGCATGCTTTATGGAAATGCTCTCACATAGGGTACCAGACCACCTTTATACACAATGAAAAACTGATTTTTCAAGTTTTTTGTGAGAAAAATACTGTGAATTGAGAAACCATAACCTTTTCCATATTGTACAGGGATATTTTCCTGCGAATAGAAGTTTCTTGTGGAATGCGTTCAGAAATTAACACTTGCAAGAATACTCTCTTAGTACAAGTATATTTTAGGCACACACTAATTTCCCCCCACCTCGAACTGCTTCAATTTTCTCTCTGACAAACACTTTACCATTTTGTATCGTAAAGGTCAGATCCACCGTTATTGTAACAGAGTTGTGCTTGAGCGATTGTCTAGAAATTCAAACTCCGATTAGTGATAATTTCGCACTCTTGTTTTATTACAAGTGTAAACTCTTTAGTCAGTTCAGAAGAGGCCGTGGATCGTGTTCAGAGTTGGTGACGATGGATTTTGGTGAGTCAGAGTAGGTCAAAGTGGATGAGAGTAGTTCATGGTGGGTGATGGATCAGAGTGGGTCACCGTGGGTGGTGGGTCAGAGTGGGTCACAGTGGGTCATGGTGGGTGGTGGGTCAGAGTGGGTCACGGTGGGTGGTGGTCATGGTGGGTCGTGGGTGAGTGGGTCGTGGATCACGGTGGGTGGTGGGTTAGTGGGTCGTGGGTCAATTTTTCATTGACCCACGCCAACTCTGCTTCCATGTTCTACGGTCTTCTACTAACCTCTTTGTCTTCACGTACCATTTTTCTGTTTTGATATCGTCCATTGATTGCAGTCTCCTTCGCTCTCTTCCTTTCTTTCTACCACCATACCCTCTAGCACGTTCTTCATAATACAGTCCCTTCTTACCCAATGTATTTAAATACAGGGCGAGTCAAAATGATGGAGGACTCTATTTCAGATATTTATTCTGTGAAATCTAATTAAACATATCTTACTACGAGAGAAGTCCTAAGAAAGATAAAAGGTCAAAGTTTTCTTCAGACATATCACAAGTGTTCGAAGTGAGCACCTCGCGTAACATGGTACACATGAAGCTGATAGTCTATCTTCTATCAAACCTTTTGTAGTATGTTGCGGTCAAAATATCAGCAACAACCGCACAGCCCGAAACTCTGAAATGTTCATATCACTCACGAGTGGGCTTCTCCATAGCTGGGTCTTTGCGATATTTTGTACGGAAAATGCCGTTTCACACTAGTTACAGACTTGTCTAAATGATAATCAAGCACACAGAAAGATCTGTTCTCAAATCACGGCCATTTTCCTTAACTGCTTCCTGCTGACTCTTACGGTTAGTGGTAGAAAGTGGAAACACTGAGTGACAACTAAACTTCGGAAGTTTAACCTTTTGAAACATATTTTTCAAAATAGCATAAATTTATTATATTTCACGGAATAAACTTCTGAAATCGGTTCCATCATTTCGACTTGCCCTATATACCAACAATAGAATCACTAACCCTTTTAGAGCTTCTAGTATATATACTATACCGTGCACACATATTCAACATAACACTATTTCCTGAAAGTTATATGCTTGCTTTTTTGTCTAGGGGTTTAATTGTAGAACAAAATAGATTTTACTATTCGAAGATACAGAGCAGTTACCTCACTTAAGAGTCTTCATCCCGGAGAAATTAAAATACCGCTAATTTTACCGTAATTATGTGATATCTTCAAATAGATAAAAGATAATCGAAATGTGGAACAAGAGCGCCCTAGACAATATTATTTTACATGAGAAGCCGTTATCACGACTCACTTATCTGCTTTCGATTTCGAGCCATTTTGAAAATCGGCATTTATTTTCGCGTTTCTAAACATCTGAAAACGGAAAGCCACTAGGTGACTTGTGATAACGGTACCTCACGCAAAATAATATTGTCTAGGGCGCTCTTGTTCCATATTTCAATTATCTTTTATCTATTTGAAGATATCACATAATTACTCTAAAATTAGCGGTATTTTAATTTCGTCGGGATGAAGACTCTTAAAGCTTGTCTTTGAAACGAAATCGCAGTTATTGTTAGAGCATAGCAACATTTCCTTCTTCATCTAGCAACAATGGAAGCAGGATAAAGCTTATTAGTATGATTTTCGGAGGGTATTTTAGGTTTACAGTTGGTATATTCGTAAGGTGTATATACCATAGTAATTTTGAAAGTAGATTATGATTCAGAATAGATTCAGAAGGCCAAATTTCCAAACAAAAATCATATTTTGCACGCATTATTTTTATTTTACTCTCGAATTTCTCTTTTACATCATGTTCATACGCATATATAGTATCATTTAAAAGCTTGTTTTATTCTGAAGGGACAGATAAATTATCTGTGATCCTCGGATTAATAGCATTATGTTCTGAAATTGTTATTTTATATCCTACAATTTCCTTATTTACATGTGAAATTTGATATTGCCAAAACAGATTTAAGAAATATTTTCCCTCACAACTTTTGTAGATATGGTAATGAAATTTGGTAGTATTACGCACAGCGTCGTAACTTAGATTTTTTCTTGGGGGGGGGGGGGCAAGGATTAATACGCGTATTTGGCCCCCTAGAAAAACTTGTTTTTCTAATTCTTGGGACCCCCTCTTTCCATCTTTCTCTTTTTATGGGCCCCCGGAAGCCTGTGTGTCCTCCCGCACGGCAAGGTGTGCGGAGCCCGTAGTTACGCCCTTCGGCCCGTTCCATACATGATAAATTAATTAAGGAGACAATATTGATAAATCTCAAAAACAAAAGAATAAATATTATTTCTAGGGCTCATAATAGGCCCAGGAGCCCTAGAAATGGGCCCACAACTCATTTTTGTTTTATTTACCTTTTGTGTGCTGTTTTGTTTATGTAAAGTGGTGAACCTGTTTGATGCTTCATTTATAATTTCATGTTCGTATTGTACATGGAATAAGAAAATTTTGTCTTAAAATGGGCCCCCTTGAACGGCGGGAGCTTCCCTGGAGGAGCAGTTGTCCCCCTGCCTCCCCACAATTTTCGGCCCTGATTGCGTATATACTTTTCAAGGTAGATTATAGTCGGATCATCGTATCCAGAGTCGCTCCAGGGCGCGCCAATTTTTTAAAGAATGATTCTTAGGGTTTTAGGATTTAGATTTCTAGGCTCTCGGCATCTAAGGCCATTTAGCCCGTCGCGTTTGAAGGATGACGTCCCTCGGCAAGCACACAATTCGGAGAAAGGGAAGGAAGAAAGGATTGGGGAAGGAAGAAAGCGACCTGGGACCTATAAGTTAGGTACCACTGCGGCATTTCATGGTCTGAATGAGGAAAACCCAGGAAAATCTCATTCAGGGTGGCTGTCCTGAAAAAGCGTTTTACGCTTTTTCGGCCGAGTGCCCCCACCAGGAATCGAACCCGGGACCGCTCGCACCGGAAGAATGATTCTTTTGGAGAGAAATGTTTTATCTCAAATTTCCCTTCTTGTGTATATCAGGCCCATAATGATACTATTTGTTAATCATGACGATAAATATCAATTTCCGTATATACTAATAACATTGTAGGATTCATTTAACTAAATAGTATAAATCACACACTCACTCACTCTATGGCCTATGGAACCCGGAGGTTCAGTGCCGCGTTCACAAAAGCTCTCCGCTGACTTCTATCCTTAGCTAATTGCATCCAGTTTCTACTTTGTATTCCTATCTCTGCGAGATCCATCTTAATATTATCCTCCCATCTGCGCCTAGGTCTTCCTAATGGTCGTTTTCCTATGGGTCTACCAGTCACGACTTTGAAAGCGTTTCTACTTTCTTCCATCCTAGCTACATGACCTGCCCACCTAAGCCTCCTAGACTTGACGACCCTAACAATGTTGGGTAAACCGTATAAACCATGTAGTTCCTCGTTATGAAGCTTTCGCCATTCCCCATTCTCGTTCCTCTTGGGTCCGATTATTCTTCTCAGGATCCTGTTCTCAAATACTTTCAGTCTATGTTCTTCCCTCAGAGTAAGCGACCATGTTTCGCAACCATACAGAACAACAGGCATGATTATCGTTTTATATATTTTAAGCTTCAAATTCCTCGACAGAATTCGCGCGGACAAGAGATTTTGAACCGAATAGTAACACGAATTCCCTGCTTTTAGTCGACATTTAATTTCTTCGTGAATGTGATTTTCGTCTGTTAATATTGATCCTAAATATTTGAAAGTATCCATTTATCAAAAGTATTATTTAATATTTTAACGCCTCCACAATTTGCAGTATTACAGTCCCGACGCACTTCCATGTATTTAGTTTTCTCTGCATTTACTTCTAAACCCATGTCCCTGCACGCGTTTAATAAGATCTCTGCATTTATTTCTACTGTTCTCCTATCATCCCCTATTAAATTTACATCATTAGCATATGCATAACCTGGTGAATGCCGTTCAACTCTAGGCCCTGGTTGCTATCTTTGATTTTCCTTATGGCGTATTCCAGCACAAAGTTAAATAATAATGGCGACAACGCATCTCCTTGTTTCAGGCCATTTTCGACGTGGAAGCTCGTAGACAAAAATTTTCCTACCCGGACTTTACTTTGGGATTTACTTAAACATATCTTAATTAATCTAATTAGCTTTCTCGGTATTCCAAGTTCTGTAAGAACGTTGTATAATGTTTCTCTCCTAACCGAGTCGTAAGCCTTTCTAAAATCAATAAATAGTTGATGTACCGGGGTATTGTATTCCCACTTTTTTTTTTCGAGTATTTGGCGAATGGTAAATATTTGGTCGATAGTTGATCGATTTCGTCTAAATCCGCACTGATAATCTCCAATAATTTCATCTGCGTATGGGGTCAATCTTGCTAACAGAATATTTGAAAGGATTTTATAGGATGTTGACAGAAGAGAAATGCCTCGATAATTATTACAGTCAGTTTTGTCGCCTTTCTTGTGAATTGGAACAATGATTGACTCTTTCCACTCTTGTGGCAATTCTTCCTTGTTCCATATAAGGAGAATGAGTTTGTGTATCTTGTTCCACAATATTTCGCCTCCAGCTAAAATTAACTCAGCCGGAATTTCATCTACACCCGGAGATTTGTGTTTCTTTAATTTCTTTATAGCGGCTTCCACTTCTATTCGATTGGGTTCTGAAATATACGGTTCTGCGGTGTGTATCTCCTTTTCTCCAGGCACATTAGTTTTTGGCTGCGTGTTCAGCAAATCGTCAAAGAAATCTTTCCATCTGTTTAAGAGGCTATCCGTATCAGTGAGAAGTGTTCCGTCAGATTTCTTTAAAATATAAGCACGAGGTTGATAGCCTTTCTTAAATTCACTGATCCCCTTATACATGTCCCGAATATTTTTATTTTTACTATTATCTTCAAATTCCTTAATTTTAGCTTTCAAAAAATCCCGTTTCTTTGTTCTAAAAGTTTTGGAAGTTTCCCGCCTGATATCTGCGAAATTTTGTGTAGTTATTTCATTCGGATTTTGTAGCCACCGTAATTTTGCCTGTTTTCTCTTCTCTGCTAGTTTAATGCATTCTTGGTCGAACCATGGTTTGTTGCTACGTATTTCCGCGTGTCCCAATTTTTCTATTGCTGAACTTTTAATGCTATCTCTAATTGCAATCCAAGTATCCTCAACACTAGTGCACTCCGAGTCTTCTAAAACCGAGAATCTATTCGAAACTTCAATCTGGTATTCCTCTCTTACCTGGCTCTCTTCTAATTTCTTTAAATTAAATCTCTCCGTTGTCGGACATTGAGTATTACCTTTATTCAACGATAATCTCTCCCGTATTATCGCTGCTACCAGGTAGTGATCAGTGTCACAATCAGCCCCTCTAAACGACCGGACGTCAATTATGCTAGATTGTCTTCTTCTATCTACTAAAACGTGATCAATTTGATTATGTGTTTTTCCGTCTGGTGATGTCCAAGTGTATTTATGAACGTCGCGATGTGGGAATTTTGTACTCTTCACGATTAGGTGTTTGGATGTTGCAAAGTTCACGAGTCTAACACCGTTGTCATTGCTTTCCTTATGCAAACTTTCGTTCCCTATAATCGGTTTGAAAATATCCTCTCGTCCTACCTTTGCATTGAAATCCCCTAATAGAATCTTCATATGGTATCGCGGGAGTTGGTCAAATATCCGTTCCACTTCTTCGTAAAAAACTATCTTTAGTATTAGTTTTATTATTATTATTAGTATTAGTAAAATAGTATTAATACTTACATTAAGTTTTATCAGCGGATGGTACGATTTGGAATACTGTTTTATACTGAAGGGAATGGCGTTTGCACCATAATACTAATATGAACATTACTGAAGCAGTAGCTGCTTAACATTTTTCTAGAGAAAACATACTGGTTTAAAATGGTAAATAGTAATTAATTTGATTTGTTCTAGGCCCTTCGCAAGCCACAACACTTCGTGTATCGAAGATGCACTACAGGCTGTGTCGTCGCGTCGCTGATATTCAACACACACTCGCGACGCGACAGACGCTAAATCTTACTTCACGTGTAGCGGGAATGTGACACTTTTTTTTTAAACCAGAACAAGGGGACAATGCACTTTATATAGTTTGTAATATGCTTGGCGATTCCCCCCGAGCCGCGGACTAAATCCGGCACCTAGTCAGTATATTGCTAAATCCGCCACTGATTGCATGAGGTATTGCCTTCATGCCTCGCGGCCTCTCGTTATGAATTTCATTATAGAGTGCCACGAGTTCCGCGTTATACCTAAGTGCTTACAAAACATTATTTTTCATATGTTCGTACAGTACACATACTAAATACACAGAACATACAAAAAATAACGAAATGTTATAAAATTATATATTGGCCTGGGGGATCGTAGTTTGTGAACGTGTAAAATATTTTTGTGAATATGTGGTCATTTGTGTTATTTTTTAAAGTCTAATTTGAAATAGTAAAGTGAAGCGATAAACAATGTAGTTTTATGTTGCAAATTCCATCAAACAGTTCATTGGCTTGGTACCGAAGTTTGGAAAATGTAAGAGAGAACAAAATAGCAACATTCAGTGTATTACTTATACGATTCTTCTCTTTCGATGGCATATCCATGAATCCACTGTGGAATGCACAATACACTTTTTCCCATGCTTTCGTCTTTTCAATTCTGTTGCTATACGAATCACTGTTGGAGTTCCGTAGTGATTGTTCCGTGGTTGTTCCTGAATTCCTGCAATGAAAGCGTCTGTATGGAAAGTTTCCATTGAGCTCATCTTTCAGAATGAATATCTGCTTGCTGAAAAGATAAATTGTACCGATGTTACGCGTCTTCGATACACAAAGTCGCGTAGGTCTTAGCTTGTGGCAGGTTCCCGCGAAAAGCCTGCGACCAAGCACGTAGCCATGGGGGACAGAGGGACAAGTCCCCCCCGAAATTTTCATAAAGACAAGAAATAAGAAGAGGTAAAACACTAAAAAAAAAAGTAAGGCAAGATAAATTAAGAAAAAAAAAAAACAGATACATTCTAAATATTAAACTTAGACATTTAAGAGTCAGTTTTCAGTACCTACCTATGACCTATTTTGAATTACTATCTGGCATACCAATATATTAGACATGGTCTAGAATATTACCTTGGTTATGGGCGATTCCTTCCCTTTTCCGTATCTCGCCCTGGGCCAAAAGATACTTGAAAAACGTAAAAATAAATATGTTTCTCCATATATGAGAGAATCATTTTCCACATAAAACAGTTTATTTTATAATTTTATTATTATTATTATTATTATTATTATTATTATTATTATTATTAATAATAATAATAATAATAATAATAATAATCAGTGGCGTATTTACGATTTTGTTTCGGGAGGGGCTTTGCTAACTTTCGGGGGGGCTCTGCCTGAAAATGTGATAATTCTGCAAGATATTTCATATACTTTACTATAGTAAGTAAGATTTCGGGGGGGCTTAAGCCCGGAAGCCACCCCCTAAATACGCCACTGATAATAATAATAATAATAATAATAATAATAATAATAATAATAATAATAATAATATAGCGAGAAAATTTGACAACTTACTAGTTACGTGGGAGTCTAGCAGAACCAGGAATAGTGTAGCTTTTTCTTCTTTTTTGCAAGTAAAAGAAACTATACTTAGTAGTAGAAAGACGAGCGGCCGAAAGAAAATTAGGGTCTATACTGCTTTTATTGTCGAAATTTTTGTTTCCCGTTTTTAAAAATAGATGGCTCCTTTTGTAAAAGAATAAACAGCTGAAAACTAAGTTTGGACTTCAAAAGGGAGAACAGGAAAATGCCTCTCATCTGGTTTCGTTCCGCATAGTGACATGAACTTTAAAGGCAGTGTTGCCAACCATAGCGGAATTTCGCTACGCGTAGCAACTTTTCGTTGCCCTGGCGAGAAAGCGGCGACGGACGAAAAATACGGGAAAATGTAACAACTTTTGAAAACCTATCTTGAAACTTCCAATTTTCCCCCATAGCCTGAAAGAAAGTGAACAAATTAGGTTTAAATACATTTATTTCTTTCTAAAATGCTTAATATAGTTTTGTAGAGGAAAAGTAAAAAAAAAATCAAAAAAACGGGATTGTCCCGTTTTCGAGAACGCCGAGTGTAGGAGAAGAGAAGAATTGCATAAGTGTCCATGTCTGCTCCTACTACTGCTGATTCAAAATAGGAATTGCAATTGATTCACACTCACGCGATGTATCTCTTGTTATTTTAACTGGCAGCAAGCATTTACAAGAAGCCATATAATCGACGAAGTAAACTGAAGTTCCTTAGAATTCGCTAATTTAAATCACAAGTTATTTAAGTAAAATGTCATAATTTTGAAGTAATGCAAAGCACTATGCAAACAGGTACGCACGCAGGGGTGAGAGTATGAGGACGAGAGATAACCCGGAATTCCAACTTCTATGTAAATTTGATGTAACTACATGGGTATTTTACAGACTTATATTCAGGCTAAATTTATGCTCTAATTGGAAACATTTAATCAGTCTCAATAAAATTCCCGGATACGTGTCTGTACGGAAATTACGATATTTGTCGACCTATATTATTTACATTTAACTCAATAAAATAGTTTTTTTTTTAAAGTGCACATGTATTTGAGAACAAAAAGTACTAATATTTGTTTTCAAGAAATGTGCCTCTTAAAATAAGGTTATGTGCTGATAATTTTATTGATAACAGATTCGTAGCCATGTTTAAGAATTGTCTTTTTAGGAGACTACATTTATGAGATATCTCTAATAAAAATCAAAAATTCTATTTAGATTAAATTTAATAAATACTTTCCGTCATAAAAATTTTATTATTTCCCGTTATAGAAATTTTAAAATGTTAGGACATTTTAGGATTGGCCCTTATAAGCTCCACGCCTCCTAGCAAAGGAACCCCGGATTCGATTCTGGTGAGGACACAGGAAATATTTTGCAGACTTGTAAACATTGTTTTTTTTGTACAAATTCAATTTTAATTTTATGATGTAGTGAAAAATAGGGGAATTTCAGTAAGTTTAGCGGAACGTGGCGGAATTTGGCGGTACAGTAGCGAGTTTTTGAGATGGGCACCCGACAACAAAAAGGGTCAGAGCGATAGTTGTAGGAAATGAGAAATTATTACTATAATTAAAGGAATGTGCCCGTCCAAGTCTACTCCTGTTGGTACTTTTTGCAATTGAACAAGTGAAAGTTTTTCATCGTTTCTTCAAGAATGTATTTAGTATAATAATGTATTTAGTAATAATAATAATAATAATAATAATAATAATAATAATAATAATAATAATAATAATAATGTACTTTCAGCAAATATTAACTATTTCATTGCCATCTTCATTAAGGTGGATCACTAGGTGTTCTAGGTGCTATACTAAACGCTGCTTGAATAGTGCGGCATTGACAGATAGTGTCGAGTGTTTACTGATGCCAGATGGTAAAAGAAATAATAATGGAATTCTGCTTAGACACTTACTGGAGAACTTAGTTTTGGACCCTTACCGCGATTCCACTTCTCGAACTGCAACGTTAGAATCCAGGAATTTTCTGATTGTGACTACTACAGTAAACGTACACATTTGGCAACAACGCATTATGGTGCTCTGTGCAAGTTTCGTCTCAAAATCTATTTCCTTAAATGTAAATTAATATTTAAATAAAATATGAAACATAACACGAGAAACGGTCAAACAATATATCTATTTCCTGTTAAGATTGTTACGTTAAAATACTTTACACATACAAATAAACATTTCATAAAACGGAACACTTCTAGTAAGATATAGCAGCAAGTGTCATCTTATGCGCTCATTGTAAAACGAATCAAATATTTTCTTCTATTTGATACATTTTTCGATATCAGGAGACGCAACCAAATGAATCAGTGTCTTGTGCTGTAACTGAAAGAATATCTTGTAAAATTTAGTACAATATTTATAAAATGTAACGTTTCATTGTGCAGTAGTTAAGGGAGTGAGCTAAAATATGTATGTACTGACTTCCGGGTGATGATCCACCTCAAATTTCAGGAATCCAAAGTGTTCTGCCCATTGGCGTCTCTGGCATGTAAAATTTGGGGGGGACATCAAAGGAAATGATCTAACTGCTAGTATCTCAGTGGCATTTTAGATTGTGTCACTTCAAAATATTGGGGGGGACGCGTCCCCCCCGTCCCCCCGCCAGAGACGCCCATGGTTCTGCCACTTGCAAATGTTTAAAATTATTTTCTTAAAATAAATCACCTAAAATTCATTGCAATAGAATGAAGCACCCAAAATGGTTTTGAATGAATTCTGTCATTTTCTAATAACAATAGAATACGATCAGATAATAATAATAGCATGTGAAATTTTAGTCAGATAGTTTATTTCAAAGGCGAATATCAATTACTGCTTCCTACGTCCAAATCGTGACGTAACTTGCGCCTTAACAATGGGTACTATTTTTTTGCTGAACAATCGGAGCGGCGCCCTCTGAACTCTCACTCAGTAAGCAGAAATCCCAGCAATTAATAATTGGTAGAAAAACGGAGCCGCTATACGTCGCAAACAATACATTAAGACTTTTCTCGAAACATTTCTGAAAATACAAGAACTAGCTCGAGTAAAACGTTTGTTTGAAGAAGTATAAAATGCGGTTCACTTAGCTCTTCACTAGTGATTTAAAAGAAGTGAAGTAAATGTTTGTAAGAAGAGCGTACGTCCCCTGTGCTTGTGCAATACCTGCCTATAAAATGAAGAGAATAGATAGTTTCTTTAAACCAGTATCGAAGTAAATAGCTACAGATGAAAGTGAAGACAGTAGGAAAGAATAAGGAGCAGAGGTTGTTGTGAGTGATAAAGTCGTTGTTAGTGATTCAACGGTAAAATCTGTGTCTGTGACTGAATCCGAAGTGGTAATAGAGAAAACTGTATCTCAGAAACAGTGTGTACGCAACGACAAGTAAAAGTACAAAAGCTGTTGTGAGTGTTAATTCCCAGACATCGGCGAAGTTTCGGGCTATGTCTTTAATTCGAATCCAACAAATCCCTTACTGACAGATCAACAAAGAAAAACTGTCTTGACTAATGTGCTTGTTACCTGATACATCTTTCATTTTCCCGACTCGCTGTTATGGAAAAAGGAAATTGCGTTTTCAGAGAGACTGGATAACAAAATGGGAATGGCTAGTATTTGTGAAATGTGGAGCCTACTGTAAATACTGTGTTATATTCTCGTCAGAATATGCAGGAAAAGGCCTACATCAGTAAGTTGGAAGTTTGTTATCAAAACCTTTCGACAATTGGAAAGACGCAACTGAAAGATTTATAAAACATTCTACGTCGAAATTCCATCAGTTTTCAACATTGGCAGCAGAAAATTTTCTAAAGATCATGACATCAAAAATGGAGAATGTTGCTACACAACTGAGTGAACAAAAAAGAAAGGAAAAAGAACAAAACAGAGCGGCTTTGAGAGCTTTAGTGGAAACTGTCATTTTCTGTGGAGAACAAGAGTTGCCTTTACGAGGTGACAAAGACAGTGGTCCCTTATTTCTAGAAAAACCGCTTCATAAGAATGGGAAATTTCGGGCATTGTTGCGATTTAGGGCACCTTATGATCAAACTTTGCGAAAACATGTAATAAACAGTCCCAAGAATGCAACTTACTTAAGTACTGAAATTCAAAATGAGATAATAGAAGTTTGTGGAAAGCTCATACAACAAGAAATAGTGAATTGAGTAAATAAAAACAAATATTTCACCATTTTAGGAGATGAAACATTGGACGTAAGTGGAAAAGATCAATTTTCGTTTGTGTTCGTTACACTTATGAAAGCACATTGCGAGAGGATCTCTTGAGTTTTTTTTTTAACTATATGATTTGAGTGCCGAATCCATCAGCGAGACAATTTTTGAATAAGTGCAAATATCTGGGATTAAATCTGGACTATCTTGTTGGACAGGGATATGATGGAGCAGCCAACATGGAAGGGAAAATTAGTGGTGTGCAAGCTAGAATAAAAGCGCAGTTTTCAAAAGCTACCTACGTCCACTGTGCTTCTCACCGACTGATTTAGTGCTTTCTCATTCTTCATCAGTTCCTGACGTGAGAAACGCCATCGGTGTTGTGAAGGAAGTGTGCAATCTCTTTAGCAACAATGCTTTAGCAAAGGAAAAACTGAAAGTAAATATAGAAAAATTTACACCAAAAAGCAAGAAAAAACAACTCGTCAGTATGTGTGAGACAAGATTCATACAACGTCATGACTCATTGAATGTATTCTGTGAGCTGTTTGAACCAATAGTTGTGATCTTGAGAGATTTATCTATGACCCACCGAACTGTGGCACAAACTGCGTCGGCACTTTTGGCTGCCATAGAGAAAGGTTAGTTTTCGGTGTCAATGAAAACGAGTGAGCTGATTTTTAGTTTTATTCTATCATTGTTGGCCTATCTTCAAAATCCGAACCATGATTTGGCATCTGCTGTTCAATATGCTGAAAAGAAACAAAGAAGCTGGAAAAAGTGAAAGAAAATGTTGACTCAGAGTTCAGTGATATTTTCAAGTCTTGTTCCAAATTAGCATAGTAAATATTCGGAAGTGAAATCGAGGCCCGTCGGGTGATTGGCAAACAAATGAGGTCAAATCCACCAAGCTGTTCTCCAAAAGAGTATTTTAGAGGATCAATATTTTTACCATGTTTGGATGATTTAATCTCTGGACTCAAAGAAAGATTTTCTGATAACAAAGATATATTCTCTAGAGATTCTGCTTCCATAAATGCTGATGAAAGAAAGCTGCAAGACCTTTCAAGTATTGAATTCTATTGGGTAACTTTCGTTTCTGAACCCGTCATCAAAGCAGGTTACAACCTATGGTGTGAAAAATGGAGAACAGAACCAAACAAACCTCTCGATATAATGGATGTATTGGATGCATGTGATCCAGCCTTCTTTCCGTCAATCAGAAAGCTACTCTGAATTTTTGCTTGCTTGCCCGTTTCAACAGCATCAGTAGAAAGATCCTTTTCTTCCTTGAAAAGAATCAAATCCTATCTCCGAAACAAGATGGGTGGTGAACAGGACTTGCATTGTTATCTATTCATTCCCAGTTATCACCTGATGTTGAAAAGGTGATTGATGTGATGACTAGCAGTGGAGAGAGAAAAATACTTCTTTAACTCTACTACTATTGTAATTTTTTGAGTAACAGTAAATATCACGGGTTACCTAAGACTTCAAATGCATTTAAATACTTTTTTTTACATTTTTACAGTATTATATTCTTGTAGTAAATACAATGTTTCATACATGTTAGATTCTAATTAGTAAATGTATGGTTTATATGTAGAAAACACACAGTTTTTAATGCAGAATAAAATTCTTTGTGCAGTTCATTCTTTATATATACATACTTTTTAACTTGGTTGTTTAACATCGCTCACTCGCGAACCGCCCTCTTCCTGTTTAATCTTGTTGGTTGGTTCAGTCAGTTGCTGTTTCGGAGGGGTAGTTTCGCTGGTTCTCACTATAGTGAGCGCCTCTTCAGTCGAGTTTGGCAAATGTGCGTTACCTTAGTGTATTTGTACCTCTGGCATGAATAAATTAAAAAGAGTACTAACAATGTAAATGTTTAGCACTTTAATGTGGCAGTTGGACTTACATTGATATTTTACATATAAAGCGTAAGCTTTAACTATCAATTAAAATCGAATCTGCAGAATGGGGGAGTAGGTCAAGTATGTAAAAGCCCGAAAGAGCCGGTTCTTTCCTGTTCCCTGGATCCGGTCTTGCAATCGCATATAGACAATTGAATATTCAGTTTAGAAAAATGAATGAAAACGACAGCGCACTATCAGAAGAGATAAGAACTGATTAGTCACTCTGCGTTTGTTCGTACATCAATATTGTGCAACTGTTAGTGTTAAACAAAAGTATGCGTTATACAATTCTCTAGGGAAATGGTATGTTAAAATGAGCATATGTAATTCAAATAAATTCCTATTAATTACAGTAAATTTTAAATATATTTTATAAGAGTAGAGAATTGATCCTGACTGTCATATCTCATTAGTTTCGTTGCAAAAGGTAATTTCAGCTTAAATAACGAAGGTCTATTTAAGGGTATTTTAAGATACTTTTATAATACAGACCTATATGGAAATTCTTAAGATTGTGATGTACAAAATTCAAAACGTATTTCCCGTAAGTTGTACCTACAACATAACTGAATTTTATGGAAGCGCACAGGGTTGGGATGGGTGGGACCGATGCCCCTGTTAGGGTTTTCTGTACTTAAAACAGAAACCGCAATGTTATGTTATTGACACAATACGTCCATTATATAAAAAATGACAAGAATCTTGTAATCATGCCAAGGGAAAACAGTTGAACCGTTTATTTATATATATATATATATATATATATAGTTATTAACACCTACTTCGAATTCAGTTTTTTTTTATCATGTTACTTTGATTTGATTCAGGTCCGTATCCACGGGAGGCACGGGGACCGGGTCACTTCTAAATTTTTACTGTGTCCCCTAAAATTTTCGCGGTAGTCTTGCAAATGACCTATATATGGTGATGAATTAAAATATGGTTGGATCGCCCTCCCTAGCATCCACCGGGCCCCCTTACATTTTTGGGCTGGCTACGGGCCTGATTTGGTTTGGTTTTGAGTTTAGCGTCCTTTTCAGTAGCGAGGCACTGTAGCTCAGTGGCAAAGCGGTTACCTCTGGTGCGTGGGGTCCCTGGTTCAATCCCCGGCTAAGTACGTTCGTGGTGGACATCAGGTCAGTGGGTTTTCTCAAGTACTGTTTCCTCCCACTTTCTCATTCCACCAAGTCTTCCATCATCATTCAGTTGCTTTAATCATCGTTTTCCTTAGCCTACAGGGCTTAATCATTTGCCATTAAACTAAAATATTTCATTTTATTTCAGCAGCGGGGTTATATGAGACTTGGACCTACTGATTAACGTGGAACCCGAACCACGTAAGTTCTCGGGAACCGAACGACGGGTCTCCCACGCCAAAAGTTCGTACGCTAACCGCTTAGCCACGGGGAACTCGTTACTTTGATTAAAATGTGTATTCTAAGGGGGATATGGTCGCCAAAATTTTTAGGAAAAATTTAGTTTCTCCCGATGTTGTAATAAAATTATATTATTTTTCGCATTGAATTTAAAGTTGTAACACTTTTGCAGTAATTCTAAAATTGTAGTGCTGTAGCATTGAGTCTAAAGTAGTAATAGTTTGCATTCCGTATTTTGATTCGTTTAGGCTGTAATTTGCATATAACTTTATTGCATTTGTGATGTATTTTCACAGTTATTAATAGTAATTTTATTTAGTCTAATTTGTATGTGTATTTTGTATCTTAATTTCATATTTGTGTTACATCTGTTAATTGTAATTTGCATTAGTCGAAAAGTGCAGCTTCCTGTGATTTTTTTATATTTGTTAGTAGCAGTATGCTTGTAATCTAAAATTGGAGTTATACCTTTTAAATTTATTTTATATTTTGCATTTCAACATGCACGGCAGTGCATGGCAGCCAAGTTCCGCGAAGAAAATGAAAACTGACCTGCACTGCCGTAAGCATATTATACACGAACAAGAGTTTTGGGTAAAATCGCCGATTTCGAGGCTCTGTAAAAACTATTCTATCAAGGGTAGAAACACGAAATTTCGAATGTAAGGAAATATCCAAGAGATGTACTCATATAACAAACCTCACATTCCTACCTTCAACCATATTTGAGTACTGGACCCCTAAAATATGCAGTTTTCAGACTCACTGACTCACTCATCAAATTGATTAGGTGCTTCCCAATGATACAGAGACGTGAAACTTTGCACAAAGGTATTTTATAATGACCTGCGTATAGAAAAAGTCCGAAACCTGATGAATGTACTATGGGAATTTTTTTATGGGCAAAACAACTGCCCTTAGCTAAGCAAGAAATTGTTTCACTCACTCACTCATCAAATTGATAAGGTACTTGTCAATGACATATAGACATGAAACTTTGCATAAAGATACTCTATAATGACTTGAGTATGGAAAAAGTGCGAAATGTGAGGAATGTTGTATGGCAATTTTTATAGACAAAAAACTGTCCTTAGCCAAGCTAGAAATCATTTCACGCACTCACTTATCAAATTGATTAGGTACTTCCCAATGGGATAGAGACGTGAAACTATGCGTAAAGGTACCTTATAATGACTTGAGTATGGAAAAGGTCCGAAATGTGTAGGAATGTGCTATGGGAGTTTCTATGGGCGAAAAACCGTCCTTAGCTAAGCACAAATCGCTTCATTCTCTCACTCATCAAATTGATTAGATACTTCCCAATGAGATTGAGACGTGAAACTTTGCATAAATGTACCCTATAGTGATTTGAGCATAGAAAAATTCCGAAATGTGTAGCATGTATTATGAGATTTTTTTATGGGAGAAAAACTGTTCTTAGTCAAGCAGAAATCGGTTCATTGTCTCACTCATCAAATTTATTAGATACTTCCCAATGAGATATAAACGAGAAACTTTGCGTAGAGGCACCTTATAATGACTCGAGTACAGAAAAAGTCCGAAATGTGAGGAATGTGCTATGGGATTTTTATGGGCGAGAAACTGTCCTTAGGCAAACATAAATAGGTTCGTCCTCTCACTCATCAAATTGAGTACGTGCTTCTCAATTAGATAGAGACGTGAAGCTCTACATAAAGGTATATATGGAAAAGGTCTGAAATTTAAGTAATATGCTAAAGGAAATTTTTATGGGTGGAAACTGCCAATAGCCAAGCAGAAATCTGTTCACTAACGGACTGACTCACTCAAAGCATTGATTAGGCACTTCCCAATGAGATAGAGGTATTAATATCCGCATAAATGTACCTTACAATGACTTGAGTATGGGAAATGTCCGAAACTTAAGGAATGTGCTATGGGAATTTTTCATGGGTGAAAACTGTCCTTAGGCAAGCAGAAATCGGTTCACTCACTCACTCATTACATTCATTTGATACTTCCCAATGAGATGAGATGTGAAACTCTGCATGAAAGTATCTTATAATGACCTGAGTATGGAAAAAGTATGAAATGTGAGGAATGTGCTATAGGAAATTTCTTGTAGGCGAAAAATTGTCCGTAGCCATTTTCCCAATGAGATGAAGATGTGAATGTCTACACAAAGGTAACTTATAATGGCTTGAAGATGAAAAATGTCCGAAATTTAAGGAATGTGCTATGGAATTTTCTACGGGCGAAAAACTGTCCTTACTCAAACAGAGATCGGTTCATGTACTCAATCATCATTGATTGGGTGCTTCCAAATGAGATAGAGATTTGAAGCTCTGCATAATGGTACCTACCTTATGTAATGACTTGTCTAAGTAAAAGGTTCCAAATTAAAGTAATGTACTACGGGAATGTTTATGGGCGAAAAACTGCCCATAGCCATTAGGTATTTCTTAATGAGAAAAATATGCGAAACTCTCTATGAAGATACCCTCTAACGGCTTGAGAAGGAAATTTGAGGAATTTGCTATGGAAAACTTTTCATTGGCAAAAAACTGTCCTTAAATCAGAAATCGGGAACGATTCCGTTATTCAGCACATCATGTGCATAGTGATAATGTTGTTAATCGTCCGAGTGGTCGAGTTGGTGCCCTCCTCGCTGGCTATCACGTGCGCCTTTCGAGTATGGAGTCCCGGGTTTGATTCCCGGTGGAAGAGGCTTTGGAATCTTAAGTCTCCTCGATGTTTCTGTGTTCGTGTCCCTGTCATTCTAGGTAAATAGAAAAACGAGCTAAGGTCACTGAGAAAAATCCGTTATCCGGATAGCGGTATATTGTACAAATATACGGGATCCTTATGTTTACTACAGAAATCAATACTTAACATACGTTATCTATATGCTACATACGTACTGGCCTCTTTCCTGCTTAGATGTTACACAGTGTCATTACAGGATGTCTGACATCTAAAGTCTTCCGTGCATTACGTACGTTAACTATAAGTTACAAAAGGCCATCTGTATGTGAGATCCTGACTGCCTACATATAGTTCTTTCCTTCGTGCGGAAAGTTACGTTTATTCGGAACATTTATACGAAAAGTATGTTTAAAATATACTTTTTCAGTTAGACGTTTAGTGTACGTTAAGTCCAAAAACTACAGGATTTACGCATGTAACCTACGTACGCCACATACATTTTTCTCAGTGTGCGAGTAACATAAGTGAAAGCTAGTAATAAGAAGTTAAGCAAGTTAATGAGGCACATTCTGAGAATCAGTTAACTTTTAAAAACGTGGGATAAGACACGTACATACTGCCGTAAATTTCGTGGTTGGAAACCCAATATTTTTCTTTTTTGGTGAAGATTTTTCCTTTATTGCAGTCATTGGTGTTAAATAGATATTGAAATTAATTTGATAAGTAAGAGAATGTAGAGGAGAGGATATTTAGAACTAATGAAGTTTCCGAAGAAATGAGAAATTTAATTGTTCGAGTTTATGTGAGACTAGTAACAAAATGTAACCGATTTCGTAAATATATTGGTACCACGAGTTGTATTATGGTTACCACAGTCATTATGTAGAAATGTTCTTGATGCTTCGTGTCTATCTGTGAACAATGTGCGAATCTCTTACGCATCAGCCGTTACATCAACAGTGAATTTCGTGCCTTTGCTCTTCATATTTCCTGAATTTGCCCAGCTGGGAGTTCACCCCCACGCGCCCGCCTTTGCTCGGTCTACTTCCTTACACCTCTTAAGCTCACAATTCTACCGAAATTTAAATTTCTTTTCCCATATCAACTATCTAAAACATGAGATTTTGTATCCCAGGAAAACGCCTATTTAAATAACATGGGGATTTCTTCACCTCCCTTTAGACTCCTTAAAAATTAAAAATATTCACTTTTAGCAATTTTCCTGTAGGTTAGTCTCGGGAGGCCACAATCGTGCCAAATTTCATCATTCTAATCCTGCCGGAAGTGCCTAAACATTTTGGGGTGTAGAAGAGGTCCAATATAAATAACATGGAAAAGGTTTTTGTTCCCCATAAATCCACTCTAAGCTTGGAATTGTTTATTTTTACTGATTACTTAGGTAATACTAACGAAAACGTAGAAGCATACCAAATTTTTCAAGTTTTTATTCCAATTCCAAGTTCCTAAAGCATGAGATTATAGGTCAAAAAAAAAAAAAAAAAAAAAGACAGATTTAAATAACATGGGGAAGTTCTTCATCCCCCTTCATCATTTCAACTTTCCATGTCAACCGGAAGCACCCCTTTAATTTATGTCAGTTCATGTAGTTTTATATACAGTTAGGATATGTTGGTGGCAATTATAATTAAGATTACAAGCTATTTGAAAGGTGTATATCATTGGAAGGAAAACCCCAGGCAGTATGAAACTGCGCAACATGCGCGTCATGTAATGAACTTCGTAATTTTGCAATGTGGAAAGGTAGAGGGCAATTAAGTATATTGAAACACCAGTCATGTCTAGTGATGTAGCATCAAGGGTTTTGGGCCCTGTTGATACTCTTCGTATTTAGGTAATGAAAAATGAGATGTTAGCGATCGTGATTTCGTAGTTCGGGTAAATGAATTAGAATCTCGTTTGGACTCTCTGACAGACATTTAATAGAATAAATCCTCCCCGCTGTTCTAGTGGCTAGTATGTGCGCCTTTCTCGTACGGGGTCCTGGGTTCGATTCCCGGTGGGAGAGCCCTTGGGAACTAATGTTGCATGTGACACATTATGACTCCTTTAAAAATGTACCATTTTAAATTTAAATCCAACAATATGCCACAATTGAGAACTCCAATATACGATACTGACATGGTGAACTACAAAAAGAAGTGAAAAATGAACAAAAACACCAGAGGTGCAAAAAGTGCAGCCAAGTTCGTCAGCCTCAAAAAGTGTTGAGATGAGGATGATGAGCCAAGTTCCTTGGCCACTGCATCTGAAACGAACACTGGAACTTGGCGCGAGGTGTCAAGGAAAACGATGTTAAGGAACC